>NW_006399989.1:1527114-1535500 GCF_000299155.1 Elephantulus edwardii
AGGGTTCTAGTTTCTCCACAACCTCGCCAGCATTTGTTGCTTGCTGTTCTGTTAAATTTTGCTATTCTTACTGGGGTGAGATGATATCTCACAGTTGTTTTGATTTGCATCTCTCTTAGAACTAGGGATTTTTAACATTTCTTCATGTGCTTGCTGGCCATCTGAATGTCTTCTTTGGTGAAGTGTCTGTTCATATCCTGTGCCCATTTTCCAATTGGAAAATATACTTTTATCTTGTTGTGGTGCTCAAGTATTTTATAAATTCTAGATATAAGTCCTTTGTCAAACATGTCATTACCAAACATTTTCACAGTCTGTGGCTTCCCTTTTTACCCTGTTGGAGAATTTTTTGGATGTGCATAGGGATTTAATTCTTAGAAGGTCCCATTCATCTATTTTTATCCTCTCCTGGTTGTAGATATTGTTTTGTTTTTACAAATTTTTGTTTATTTTTATTTGAGTGAAAATTTAAAAATCATATTGATTTTTCATACAATCACTCATAGACATTTGCTTAACATTGAGTATTATCAATTACCATAAGTTAATGTAATCAATTACAATGTCTAATCAACCACTTATGGCGTACTGTCTTTCTCTTCACCCAAAATATCTATTTATTAATTTTACTCCTTTATTCCTCTCTTCTCTTCCATGTTACCTCTCCAAAATTTGTTCTATTTGTTTGTAAATATCTCCCTAGATTTTTTTATAATACTGGTTATACCATAATTGTGCCTTGGTGACTAACCTAAAGCTCTCAATATTATTGTTCTAGATCCACTAGGTTTGAGCAAGTTTTAGTGATGCATACTCTTCCATTGTGTGACTTTATACATGAGTCACAGAATTCTTTGGGCTATCCATCCATTGATGGATATTTGGGTTGTTTCCTGTTCTACTATTGTAAATAATACTGCATGGATATGCATATGCATATGCCAGTTTGTGTGGCAGCATCTATTTCTTTGGGATATATACCTAGTAGTGATATTGGTGGGTCAAATGGTATTTCTATTCTCTAATTTCTAAGGAAATGCCAATTTTCCCCCCATTGTTGTTGTTATTATGTGCTGTCAAGTCACTTGCCACTCATAGCGACCTATGTACAAAGCCCTAAACCATGCTCTGTCCTGTGCCAATTGCACTGTCTCCGACACACCCACCCCAATTACCCCAGTCACTGAATCAATCCACCTCATAGAGGGTCTTCCCCTCCTGCGCCGTCCCTCCACCCTCCCAAGCATGATGTCCCTCTCCAAGGACTGGTCCCTCCTTGCAACATGTCCAAAGTATGTCAGACAAAGCCTCAGAATCCTTACCTCCAAGGAGCAGCCTGATTTAACTCTCTCCAGGATGAACCTGTTTGTTTTCTTAGCAGTCCATGACACATTCAATACTCTTCTCCAGCACCACAGCTCAAAGGCATAATTTTCCATAATGGTCGTGTCATCTTCCCACCAGCAGCAGTATAGGAAAATTCCAGTATCTCTACATCCTTGCCAGTTTTTGTTCTTTGGTGTCTTGTTAAACTTGCCATTGTTGCTAAAGTGAGAAGATACCTCACTGTTAAGGATCTTTCCAAAATACTAAGGAACAACAGTCCCCGTTTAAAGATTAAGTAAGATGCACCTGATTCTGGCCATGTTTTTTTCAATCATTTGTTACGCATCTGAGAGATGGATAATCAGGATGACAGAAGAAGAATATCAGCCTTTGAGTTGTGGTGTTGGAGAAGAGTACTGAATATTGACTGCCAAAAGAATGAACAGATAGGTCTTGGAAAGGTATAGCCAAGTGCTCTTTGGAGGGAAAGATGATTAAACTTCTCACATACTTTGGGCAAGTTGTTAGGAGGGGCCATTCCTTGGAAAAAGATATGATGCTCGGAAATGCGGAGGGTTAGTGAAAGTGAGGAAGACTCTTAACAAAATGGATTGACACAATGGCTGTAACAATGGCCTCAAATATGTCAGAGTTAAAGAGGATGATGCAAGATAGGACAGGATTTAGATTTGTTGTTTATAGGGTCATTATGAGCCATACTCGACTAAACAATAACAATAGCTAATGATTTTGAGCATTTCTTCATGCGTGGCCATCTGAATGGCTTACTTGGTGAAGTGTCTATCCATATTCTTTTTTTTTTAATCATTTTTTATTTTAATTGGGATTTTACCGAAAGTTTACAGAAAAGTTTGATTTTCATTCACTCATTGTTGCATAGTTCTCCATCCCTTCCTCAGTTTACATTTTTTAATATTCATTGTTGCATCACCATATTGATCTTTTAAGCTGTTCATTTGGAAGGCTTGCTCTGTATCTGGAGTATAGGTCACAGTTATTCTAGACTTTTCCATTTTACACTATTTACTACATAATCCTTTTTCTTGTTGAGGCTTTGGGGTTTTTGAAAAATTTTAGAAATTAGTCCCTTGTCAGATGTATCATTGCCAAATATACTTTTTTTCAAGTCTGATGGTTCTTTTTTTACTTTTTTTTGAGAAGTCTTTTGATGTACATGAAGATTTAATTTTTAGGAGGCTCCAATAATCTAGTTTGTCCTCTGCTGATTATGCATTTTCAGTCTATGCCATTTAATTAAGACTGAACCTGTTTAGTTTCCCAAATTAGATAAATTTGTTCACCTTCAGACTATTCTGATCTTTGAATTGTGAAGACTACTTAGCCTCTCATGAACTGCCTAAAGAAAAAAACAAAGAGGCAAGGATGGTGAAACTTCATCTCATATACTTTGGACATGTTTTCAGGAAGGGCCAGCCCTGGGAAAATATCCTCATGCTGGGAAAGGTAGAAGGGCAGAAAGAGAGGAGGCCTCTCAGTGAGATGAATTGTCTCAGTGACAGAAACAATGGGCTTGAGCATGTCAGAGATAAGGCAAAATACAGATCTATTGTACATAGGACCACTGTGGGTCACAGTCAACTCGATGGCACATAACAATAACAATTTATGCCATAGCTTAGGACTCCTAACTTTGCCATAATTTTGTTAAGAAGCAGTCATGCCAGTTTGAAGATAAAGTGCACTTGATTGAATCCATAATATTATTTTTTATTTTTAAAAACGCTTTTAAAGAAAGTTTGTAGAGACTTTGGATTTCCATTCATTCATTATTGTACTTTTCTCCCTGCCCACCACTCCCCCCATTAGCTTTTCTTTTTGCAAAGTAAAAAAAAAATTATTTCACTGTTATTCAGTCTCCCCTACCCCCAAATCCACTCCACTATGCTACTTTCATTCTGCATTCCTTTTAAACAGTTCTCTCCCTCATCTGTTTCAATGCAGTATACATTATTTATCCCCTCTTTTCTTAAGTTCCCCCCAACCCTGATGTCAGTCCCATTTTACAACAGTGGCACTATGCAGTATTTGTCCTTCTGTGACTGAGATATTTCATTCAGCATAATGTCTTCCAGGGTCACCCACTTTGTATATTTCATGACTTCCTTGTTTTTCAATGAGGCATAGTATTCCATTGTGTGAATATACCACAGCTTCTCTATCCATTTGTTTGTTGATGGGCACTTAGGTTGTTTCCAACTCTTTGTTATTGTGAACAAAGCCGCGATAAACATGGGTGTGCATATATCTGCTTAGGTGGCAGTTCTGGTTTCTTTAGGGTGTATTCCCAGTAGTGGAATTGCTGGGTCAAATGGTATTTCTAGTTCTAACTTTTTTAGAAAGTGCCATACTGCCTTCCATAGTGGTTGCACCATTTGATACTCCCAGCAACAATGAATAAGGGTCCCAGTTTCTCTGAAACCTCACCAGCATTTGTTGTTTTCTGTTCTGTTAAATTTTGCTGTTTTTACTGGGGTGAGATGATATTCCATTGTTGTTTTGATTTGCATCTTTCTTAGAGCTAGGGATTTTTAGCATTTCTTCATGTATTTGTTCATCATCTGAATGTCTTCTTTGATGAATTTTCTGTTCATATCCTGTGCCCATTTTTCAATTAGGTTGTTTACCTTTTATCTTGTTGTGGTGCTCAAGCATTGTATAAATTCTAGATATAAGTCCCTTATCAGACATGCCACTACCAAATATTTTTCCCAGTCTGCGGCTTCCCTTTTTACCTGTTGGAGAAGTTTTGGGATGTGCATATGGATTTGAGTCTTAGAAGGTCCCATTCATCTGTGTTATGGTTGTAGGGAATTAATAATCTTTTAAATTACTTGCTATACAGCTGAAAGTTAAGCAATGAATAAGGATGAGAGAAGAATTGATGCATTTGAGTTGTGGTGCTGGAGTAGAGTGCTGGATATCCTATGGGTTGCCAAAAGGAAAATCAAATATATTTTGGAAAAAATTTGTTGTTGTTGTTGTTGTTGTTGTTGTTGTCATGTGCCATCGAGTTGCCTGTGACTCATAGTGACCCTATGTACAACAGCCCTAAACCCTGCTCTATCCCTTGCCAATCTTATTGTCTCCGACATACCTACCCCCAATACCCCAGTGACTGAATCAATCCATATCATCGAGGGTCTTCCTCTCCTGCACTGTCCCTCCACCCTCCCAAGCACGATGGGATATTCTCTACAAGGACTTATCCCACCTTTCAACTTGTCCAAAGTATGTCAGACGAAGCTTCAGAATCCTTGCCTCCAAGGAGCAGCCTGGCTTCACCCTCTCCAGGATGAACTTGTTTGTTCTCCTAGCAGTCCATGGTATATTCAATACTCTTCTGCAGCACCACAGCTCAAAGGTATCAATCCCCCTTCTATCTTCCCTAGTCATTGCCCAGCTCTCTGATGCATAGCAAATAATTGCAAAGACCATTGCCTGTATCAGGTGTACCTTAGTCCCCAGACTGACATCGTTGCTCTTCAGTACTTTGGAGAGGTCTCTGACAGCAGACTTTCCCAATGAAATTAATCTTTCAATTTCCTGGCTGCTAGTACCAAGGGTGTTGATTTTAGAGCCAAGGGGGGGGGAGAAGAGTATAACCATTTTGTAATTGGGTTGTTAACCTTTTTTGTTGTTGTTGTTGAGGTGCTTGAGTATTTTAGATATGAGTCCCTTATTAGATATGTAATTATCAGATATTTCCCCCCAGTCTATGGCTTTCCCTTTTACCCTGTTGGAGAAGGGTGGGACTTGTTGGTTTGTTGGGTTTTTGTTGTTGTTGTTGTTTTTTTATCTGCATAGGGATTTACATTGGGAAAGTTTGCTACTGGGGACATCTCCAGAGTACCAAAGGGTAACTATGTCAGTTTGGAGACTAAGGTGCACCTGATGTAAGCCATGGTCTTCACAAGTATGTGCTCTACATCAGAAAACTGGACAATGACTAGGAATGATAGGAGAATTGATACCTTTGAGTTGTAGTGCTGGAGAAGAGTACTGAGTATACCATGGACTGCTAGAAGAACTACCAGGTTCATCCAAGAGAGGGTAAAACCAGGCTACTCCTTGGATGCAAGGATTCTGAAAACTTTGGGCATGTTGCAAAGAGGGACCAGTCCTTGGAGAGGGACATTATGCTTGGGAGGGTGGAGGAACAGTACAAGAGAGGAAGACCCTGGATGAGATGGGTTGACTCAGTGACTGGGGTAATGGGTGTAGGTGTGTCAGAGGCAATAAGTTTGGCTCAAGTTAGAGCAAGGTTCAGAGGCACAAAGGTTTGCTATGAGTCTCAGGCGACTTGATGACATATAACAACAACAACAACAACAGTGAGATTTGATTCTTAGAAGTTTCTATTAATTTATTTTATTCTCTCCTGGTTGTAGGTCTTTCGAGATATTTGGAAGACTGTTCATATTCTGGAGTAGGGCTTCTAGAGTTCTTCCAATCTTTTCTCTGATGAAGTGTAATGGGCACAAAATATGAATAGACACTTCAGCAAAGATGACATTCAGATGGCAACCAAACACACAAAGAAATGTTCAAAATCCCTAGCTCTCAGAAAGATGCAAATAAAATCAACTCTGAGATATAATCTCACCACAGTAATAATAGCAAAGGTCAGCAGAGCAGCAAACAACACATTCTGGCAAGGTTGTGGAGAAATTGGAACCCTTATTCACTGCTGGTGAGAGTGTAAAATGGTGTAACCACTATGGAAGGCTGTGTGGCACTTTCTCAAAAAGTTGGAAATAGAAATACCATTTAACTCAGCAATTCCACTACTAGGAACATATCCTAAAGAAACCAGAGCTGCCACCCAAACAGATATGGACAGCCATGTTTATTGTTGCGTTATTCACAATAGCAAAGAGATGGAAGCAACTCAAGTGCCGATCAACAAATGAGTGGATAGAAAGACTATGCTTTATTCACACAATGGAACACTAAGCAGCACTGAAAAACAAGAAGCTCACAAAATATTACACAACATGGGTGACCCTCGAGGACATTATGTTGAGCGAAATATCTCAGTCACAAAAGGACAAATACTACATATGACCACTGTTACAAAACAGGACTGACATGGGGGTTGGGAGGAAACGAAGAGGAAATCAATAACAAATACTGCATTGGAACAGATGAAGGAAAGAACTGTTTAAGAGGAATATATGAGTAGGCATTATAGGAACAACAACAACATAGAATAAGAGGTATATTGTAAAGAGGACTGGTTAGTGGGAGGGAAGCAGGTAATTGTGCAACAACGAATGAATATTTAAAAAAAGTGAACTGGGAGAGGGAAAGGGGGGGAGGAAGAAAAAGTATAGCCAGGGTGCACCTTGGATAGTGAAACTTCATCTCACATAATTTGAGCATGTTGTTAAGAGTGGCCAATTCTTAGAAAAGGACATTTTGGAAAGGTGGAGGGCGATAAAAGAGAAGAAGACTTTAAACAAGATGGATTGACAAAGTGTTGGTAACAGTGGGCTCAAATATGTCAGAGATAGTCAGGATGGCACAGGACAGGGCAGAGCTCAGATTCATTGCTCCTATAGGGTTGCTGAGTCGCATTCGACTCAACTGCACTTAACAAAAACATTACCCAATAACTTCCCTAGGAAGTTACGCTGTTTACCCAAAGGTTGCCCCTTCTCTGGCAGTACAAATCCACCAGTGGCTCCTTATGAGAAAATTGGGCAGTCTCCTGTGATTTACAGCTGAAGAAATGGGCAGATGGTTTGCTGAATGAGTTCTGATTCCATGACAATGGGAACCCAATTGTGTTCAAGTTGAATGTTATTTTTTTTCCAAGTACTTTATACCCCTCTCCCTGCACCTTGATCTTGCTGTTGATTTCTAATTTTATAGAAATTTTTTAAAAATATCAAAACAACTATGAGATATCATCTCACCCCAGTAAGAATAGCAAAATTTAACAGAACAGCAAACATCAAATGCTGGCAAGGTTGCGGAGAAACTAGAAACCCTATTCACTGCTGGTTGAAGTGTAAAATGGTGCAATCACTATGGAAGGCTGCATGGCACTTTCTCACAAAGTTGGAAATAGAAATACCATATGACACAGCAATTCCACTACTGGGAATTTACCCTAAAGAAACCATCACCGCCCCCACCCAAGCAGATATATGCACACCCATGTTTATTGCTGCTTTGTTTGCAAAGAGCTAGAAACAACCCAAGTGCCAATCAACAAATGAATGGATAGAGAAGCTCTGGTATATTCACACAATGGAATACAATGCTGCATTGAAAAACAAGGAAGTAATGAAATATTATACAAAATGGGTGACCCTGGAGGACATTACGTTGAGTGAAATATCTCAGTCACAAAAGGACAAATATTGCATAGGACCACCCTTATAAAACGGGACTGACATCGGGGTTGAGGGAAGACTGAGAAAGAGGGGATAATAATGTACACTGCATTGAAACAGATGTGGGAGAGAATTGTTAGAAGGGATATATGATTAGGTATTATTGTCATGATGGGAGTCCAGAGTGGAGGCTGACAGTGGAGTGGACTTGGGGGGAGGGATTGTATAACAACTAAAGAATTTTTCTTTTACTTTTCAAGGAGTGGAGCGAATTGGAGGGAGGGGTAGAGAGGGAGAAAAGTGCAAAAACGAATGAATGGAAACTAAGTCTCTGTAAATGTTCGTTAAAATTAATTTTAAAAAATAAAAAGATCAGGAGTGACAATACCAGTTTCTGGTAAAATAGGCTTCAAAACAAAAACCAGCAAAAGAAACAAGGAATATAATGATGGAAGGGTCAATTGAGCAATAAGATACAATAATAATTAACATCTAATTAATTATTAGGTATTGGTATACCAATTGACATATTTCAGTTAACAGATGCTGCCATGGACGTGCTCACCAAGTTGTGCCAGGAAATCTGGAGAACAACCACTTGGCCAACTGACTGGAAGAGATCGATATTTGTTCCTATCCCAAAGAAAGGTGACCCAACAGAATGCGAAAACTACAGA
>NW_006399989.1:1539340-1549083 GCF_000299155.1 Elephantulus edwardii
TCATCTTCCTCCTCACTCTCATCCTTCTTGGCATTCTTGCCATTCTTTGCCCCCTTGGTGGGCACAGCACCCTTTTTACCGGGGGTGGCCACCACTGCTTTGCCCGGCGTGGCACCCTTCTTGCCAGGTGCTGCTATAGCTTTGGCAGGTGTAACTGCCATCTTGGCTGGTGTAACTGCCACCTTCTGATGGAGTAGATTTGAATCATATGCCTCCCGGATTGCAGTGCAGCTACTTGCCACTAGGCCACCAGAGTAGGAAATAACATGGAGGGGAGATTGCTCATCTTTCTCATGGAGAGTGGCTGTGTGTCTGTGCTACTTTTTACCACTAGGCCACCAGATATGTCTTCAGTTATGGAATAATAGTTCAGATTTCTTATTTTTATTGTACTGTGTTTATTATACTTTATGCATTTCTGTATCTGGGTGAGTTTCTGAATGATGTGGTCATGTATGTTAATTTCTGGTTGGTTGTCAGTTTGGGCTCTCAATTTAGAAAGAACTAGAAAAAGATTTAGTCTTATGTCCCTCACGAAGGAATTGGAAGCCTGCCAAAATATTCGGTGGGTAGTATTGCACTACTATTATTAGGTTCTTTCCGGATGAAACACCTCCCCATAGAGAGCAGGAATATTAGTAACATCCCCAACCGCCCACGGGGCTAGCCTTTTGTACCCGCCCCACGACTCCACCTTGACCAATCAGCGAGCAGCAGCAGAGACCAGCGTGTAAAGAGGCACAGCGCAAAATGGCTGCCCCGTGTCGGAGTGTCAAGGTAAAAGGGATCTTTGTCTTGGCTTCCTTGGCTAAGACAACGCGGGCTATGGAAAGAGGTGGAAAAGATCATGTGCTGGGAGAAGAGGTCATGCTTGTCTGGAACTAATTTTGGCAGCGGCTGTGTTCGGGAGGTGAAGGTCAGCAGTCAAGGAGTGGCTGCCTAGGGATGAGTCAGCTGGAAGTCCTATCTGATGAGAGGAGGTGGCACATTTGAGTCTTACCACAAGGGTGACCAGAAGCCACCTGGTTTCCACTCCTGTGTACTTAGAAACCTGGCGAAAAGCTGACCGTTCATTCCTCTCTTAACAGGGCTTGGTTGCGGTTATAACTGGAGGAGCCTCGGGTCTAGGCCTAGCCACGGCAGAGCGACTAGTGGGGAAAGGGGCGTCTGCTGTGCTTTTGGACCTGCCTAACTCGGATGGGGAGACCCAGGCCAAAAAATTAGGAAAAAGCTGCGCCTTCTGCCCTGTGGATGTAAGTAGGGCCAGTTCCTTTCCTACAGTGTGAACAAGCTTGAAAACACAAGTTCCCACTCATTAGAGTGCCAGCTATGTAGGCAGGGAGACATATCCTTGTCCCTTTAGCCTGGGTGAGCTCTGGTGGTGTATGTAGTCCTAAGGAGTTGCGCTGCTAATGGAAAGGAAAAAGATGGCCAGTTTTTTCCCATGTATTTACAGCCTGGAGGGTTAGCTCTAAGTTGGTTTGCACTTGATAGCAATGAGTAGTTTGACTTGAATCAAGCACTGTGAGATACAGACAGGGATCTCTTTCAGAACTGTTGTTCAGTACCGACTCCTAGTGGACCCTCCATTAGGTTTTCAGACTTAATAAATTGCACAGGAGAAGACTGCCCATCTTTATCCTGGAGCGCTGGTGGAGTCAACTATGTGCCTTCAGGTTGGCAGTGCAATTCCTTACCTCTAAGCCACCAGGGATCCCATCAAGCACTGCAGGATACAGAAATCTCTAAAGCACGTATTCACAAGAATAATAATGGGGATATCCAGCAGAATGCCATGGGGAGAGGGTACAATGTGTAATTTTACATTTAGAAAGTGGGAGAATTTATTTTTATGAGGCAAACCACAGAATGTAAAACTTGATGACATTTTCTTGGTATAGAGAGAAGCTCGCTTACTTTCATGGCAGCAATTCTCAAAACAGGAATGTATTAGTGTTCTGATCTAGAACAATTGAGAATCTCCACAGGCATGTGGATTTATCATCCGTAGATGTGAACCACAACAAACTTGGCTAACTGAGAAGAATGGGAATCCCAGAACACTTGATTGTGCTTATGTGAAACCTATAGTGGTTCCAGGAGGCAGTTGTCAGAACAGAGCAAGGGAACACTGTATGGATCAAAATTGGGAATGGTGTATGCCAGGGATGTGTCCTATCTCTATACCTTTTCAATCTATATGCAGAACAGATTATTCGGGAGGCTTGGCTCTGTGAGGAGAAATGTAACATCAGGATTGGAGGAAGACTCATCAACAATCTGCGTTATGCAGATGACACAATCTGGCTTGCCGAAACTGAGGAGGACCTGAAGCATCAAGGATTTGCAGAAGGTCAAGGACTGCAGCCATCAACATGGATTGAAGCTCAACATGAAAAAAACAAAGATTCTCACCACTGATCCAATTGGCACCATCATGATAGATGATGAAAAGATTGAGATTATTGACAGCTTCTGTTTGCTTAGCTCTACAATCAACACTCTTGGTACCAGAAGCCAGGAAATTAAAAGATGTGTTGGGAAAGGTTGTCAGAGACTTCTCGAGAGTACTGAAGAGCAATGATGTCAGTCTGGAGACTAAGGTGCGCCTGATATAGGCCATGGTCTTTGTAATTACTTTCGATGTATGAGAGCTGTACAATGACTACAGATGATGGAAGGAGAAGTGATGCCTTTGAGCTGTGGTGTTGGAGTATTGAATATACCATGGACTGCTAAGAGAACAAACAGGTTTGTCCTGGAGAGGGCTAAACCAAGCTGCTCCTTGGAGGCAAGGATTCTGAAGCTTTATCTGACAAACCTTGGCCGTGTTGCAAGGAGGGACCAGTCCTTGGAGAGGAACGTCATGCTTGGGAGGGTGGAGGGACAGTGCAGGAGAGGAAGACCCTTGGTGAGATGGATTGATTCAGTGACTGGGGTAATGGCAGTAGGTGTGTCAGAGACAATAATATTGCAGGATTTAGGGCTGTTGTATATAGGGTTGCTATGAGTCGCAGGTGACTCAATGGCACATAGTAAGATGATTTGAAAAATTTTTTGTAATGCTGCCCTAAGGATCTAACTTTTTAAAAAATTTTATTAATTTTTTTTATTTCAGTGAACATCTACAGAGATTTTGGAATTCCATTCATTCATTGTTGCACTTTTCTCCTCCCTCCCCCCCCACCCCGTTCGCTCCTCTCCTTGAAAAGCAAAAGAAAAACTCCTTCATTGGTACACAATCCACTTTAATGAACATTTACAGAGATTTTGGATTTCCATTCATTCATTGTTGCACTTTTCTCCCTGCCCCGCTCCCCCCCCCCCGTTCACTCCTCTCTTTGAAAAGCAAAAGAAAAATTCCTTCTGTGGTATATAATCCCCACGCACCCCTCCCACCGCCCCAAGTACACTCTACTATTCAACCTTAATTCTGGACTTATGTGATAACCATAATACCCTATCATATATAGATTTTAAATTATTCTCTCCCTCATCTGTTTCAATGTAGTATACATAATTTATCCAGTTTTTCTCAGTCATACCCCAACCCTGATATCAGTCCCATTCTACAACAGTGGTACCATGCAGTATTTGTCCTTTTTTGACTGAGATATTTCACTCAGCATAATGTCCTCCAGGGTCACCCATTTTGAATAATACTGCATGAGTTCCTTGTTTTTCAATGCAGCGTAGTATTCCATTCATTTGTTGATGGGCACTTAGATTGTTTCCAACTCCTTACTATTGTGAACAAAGCCACAATAAACATGGGTGTGCATATATCTGCTTGGATGTTGGTTATGGTCTCTTTAGGGTATATTCCCAGTATTGGAATTGCTGGGTCAAATGGTATCTCTATTTGCAACTTTTTGAGAGAGCACCACACCACTTTCTACAGTGGTTGCACCGTTTTACACTTCCACCAACAGTGAATAAGGGTTCCAGTTTCTCCACAACCTCACCGGCATTTGTTGCTTGAGGGTCTAACATTTTAACCTTAGCCTTATTCACCTCTCTCAAATTCCATTATAATTTAGGCTTGCTTTTCTCCTTGCTTATACAATCCTGGACCTACCTTCCTCCCACCCAGGTTTAGTAGTGGATTAGGAAAGGCAATTCCATCTCCACTTCTTCAGGTGACCTCAGAGAAGGATGTGCAAGCTGCCCTGACTCTAGCAAAAGAAAAGTTTGGCCGTGTGGATGTTGCAGTCAACTGTGCAGGCATTGCAGTGGCCATGAAGACATACAGTTTAAAGAGGAGGCAGACTCATACCTTGGAGGACTTCCAGCGAGTTCTCAGTGTAAGGCCTTAATAATTCTCCTTGAGAATCTGACTATGGATAAGCTTTCCAGGGACAGAAGTCCCTCCCTCAAGTCCTCTATCATGTCTCTACTCATCTTCCAGGTGAATCTTATAGGTACTTTCAATGTGATCCGCTTGGTGGCTGGAGAGATGGGCAAGAATGAACCAGACCAGGAAGGCCAACGGGGAGTCATCATCAACACTGCCAGTGTGGCTGCCTTTGAGGGCCAGGTATGTAAACAGGGGCAAGGCTTATACCTCTTCAGTGATTATGGAAGCCCTCCCATCTATGATCTCCAATTATTCTTCTCCAGGTTGGCCAAGCTGCATACTCTGCTTCTAAGGGAGGCATAGTAGGCATGACACTGCCCATTGCTCGGGATCTGGCACCCATAGGTATCCGGGTGATGACCATTGCTCCAGGTATATTTATCCCCTCCTTGTCATAGCTGGGATTTTTGGCAAGCTATGGGCAATTGGAGGAGAAAGCACTACCAAAGTAGTAGCCCTACCCCCCCCCCCCATCTCTAGGTCCTAGGGATGCATAAAGTAGTAGGGCTAGGGTGAAAAGGACTGGGTAAATATGAGAGCAAGTGCAGGTCTCTAACTCTTAGCTGTCTTGTCTAGGCCTATTCTGTACCCCACTACTGGCCAGCCTCCCAGACAAGGTGAGAAACTTCTTGGCAAGCCAGGTACCCTTCCCCAGCCGACTGGGGGACCCTGCTGAGTATGCTCATCTGGTACAGACCATAATCGAGAACCCATTCCTCAATGGGGAGGTCATCCGGCTTGATGGTGCTATCCGCATGCAGCCCTGAAAGGAGAAGACTGACAGACTGCATCTTTCTTTGATCCCCATTCCTTTGGGGTACTAGACTCCAATTTGAGAGGAATTTCATGAGCCATTTTGTTACTCTGCCCATTAATCACCCTCTGTGCCTAATAAAGTTTATTTTCCACAGGGATTAGGCAGTTTTTTATGCTGGGGGACGGGCATGGGCATGGGGAATGTCAATGGGTAAAGGCTCTTGACAGATTGGTTGCTCAGAGTCCTGGGATTGGGTGGAATAAGCAGTGCCTCACACTGTGTCTTATTACAACACATACCTTTGATTTCCATGAATAACTTTATTACCTAGGGTAGAATGTAGTGGCTCAGTTCCCTCCCACTAGGAAATGGATTGGGGTTAGAGTATGCAGTATTTTCCTCTTTGACTCAGCTCTCTGAGCTTGGTGGAGAAGGGTGAAACCATTCTTAGCTCAACAGCTGCTGGTGTTAAACTGTAGGTGATACTGGACTGTAGGTTGATTGGTGTAGATTATGGAATTCAGATAATTCTGCCTGTGAAGGAAATCCAGAGTCAGTGTACTTTCCCTCCCTCCCAGGTCCTTGACATTCCTTCCCTAGCCCTTGACATCCCTCCCCCTAGAACTTACTGGGCTTTTTGCTCCTTAGGCAGCTGCTGATTGAAGGAGCCTAGCCCCCTCTGAAATTCAGCACATAATTCCTTCTCCTGCTGCTCCAGCTCTAGGGCTGCCTGGGCTGAGAGTATGGTCTGTTTTTCCCATTCAGCATCCAGTGCTTGTTTGGCCTGGCATTGTGCTTCCTTTTCATAGTGCTGTATCTCTTGTACTTTCCTGATGGCTGATGACTGCTCTTGAGTCATGCCCTTCCAACAATAGAGCAGGACCAAGTTGGGAGCCAGAGGATTTTGGGCGACCTGGGGGTTCTCGTCAGCAGGTTACTTGTGGCTCTGGATATCCACCAAATTCGCTTCCTGTTCATGTTGATACAGTACTGCCATTCAGTCAGCTCAGCTACCTGGTTGTTGTTATGTGCCGTTGACTCATTTGCAACTCATAGCGACCCTATGTACAACAGCCCTAAACCCTACTCTATCCCTTGCCAATCTATCCCCTTTATCCCAGTGACTGAATCAATCCTCATTGAGGGTCTTCCTCTCCTGCAATGTCCCTCCACCCTCCCAAGCATGACGTCCCTCTACAAGGACTAATCCCGCCTTACAGCATGTCCAAAATATGTCAGATGGAGCTTCAGAATCCTTGGCTCCAAGGATCAGTCTGGCTTCACCCTCTCCAGGATGAACTTGTTTGTTCTCCTAGCAGTCCATAGTATATTCAGTATTCTTCTGCAGCACCACAGCTCAAAGGCATCAACTCTCCTGCTATCATCCGTAGTCATTGTCCAGCTGTCTTTGCAAGTAATTGCAAAGATCATGGCCTGTATCAGGCACATCTTAGTCTCCAGACTGACATCGTTGCTCTTCAGTACTTTAGAGAGGTCTCTGACAGACTTTCCCAATGCAATTTGCCCTTAATTTCCTGGCTGCTGGTACCGAGTGTTTATTGTAGAGCCAAGCAAACAGACACTGTCAACAATCTCAATCTCTTTATCATCTATCATGATGGTACCAATTGGATCAGTGGTGAGAATCTTTGTTTTCTTGATGTTGAGCTTCAATCCATAATGAAGGCTGCAGTCCTTGACCTTCTGCAGCAAGCACTTCAGCTCCTCCTCAGTTTGAGCAAGCAGGGTTGTGTCATCTGCATAATGCAGATTGTTGATGAATATACCTCCAATTGTGATGCCACACTTCTCCTCATAGAGCCCAGCCTCCTGGATAATCTGTTCCACATATATAATGAAAAGATATGGGGATAGACACATCCTTGATGCACACCCTTCCCAATATTGAACCATGCAGTGTTTCCTTACTCTGTTCTGATGACTGCCTCCTGGTCCAAGTATAGGTTTCGGATAAGCACAATCAAGTGTTCTGGAATTCCTATTCTCAGAGTCAGCCACACAGTCAAATGCCTTTTAATAGTCAATGAAACATGGAATTTATTGGGTTTTCCCTACTACTGGGAAATATCTTTATAATCTGCTCTTCTCTGTGTAATGCTTGTCTGTCAGATATTCTAAATCTGAGCAATCAAATTAAGACAGAGTAGGAAGAAGGATTCGCTATACACTTCCGAAATAGCAGGCAAACTGAGACTAGCAGATATGGCAATTGATGCTGAGACCTCAAATATGGAAACAAATAGGAGGGAACAGCTGTAAGCAAACACTAGTGTTTGGAACATGGAATGTAAGAACCTTGAATGTAGAACTGGATATTGTTAAGAAGGAAATGGAAAGCATATATACTGACGTACTAGTTATTGGCAAAATGAGATGGACTGGCATGGAACATTTTGAATCAGAGCTACCTGGTAGGGTCTGCTAAATCTGAGCATTTGAATGCCCAACCTTGGGGAATTCTCAGTTGTGGGAATAGAGGAGTTATATGGCCCCATCTTCTTCCATCTCCAGGAGAGAAGAAGCAAATACTATAGCCCCTTAATGACTCTTGAGGTGGGGGAAGGGTGAACAGGCATGGAATTTTTCTGCCCCAGAAAGCCCACAGACTGGGAAATCAGGTGAAGGTGAAGGAAGGAGCCCTTAGGTAGAAGGAAAGAAGATGTGACTAAGGCTCTCAGGATTTTGTTTAGGGGGTTAAGGAGAAGCAAAGTGTATTGAATGGGCAGGTCATACCTGGATTTTTTTATGTTGGTTACAGCAAACATCATGGCCATTTGGACTACTCCAGTTTGTCCAGGTGGGTGGCCTGCATATCCATGCCAAAACGCAGATGGTCATTGAGTGTATCTATACACTTATATTGAATGTATCTATACACTGGGAACTCTTACTGGTCTGTTCCATTTTTGTTCTATTCAGCTGTTTTGTTCAATAAGCTTATGTGTGTATACTTATGAGGTGGGGGTAATGTCTAAAAAAAGAGGTACTCTTTGAGATTAGAGATAACCAAAGGGCAGCAACAACAAGTGATAATCTGAAAAATCCTCCCTATTGGCCTTGGGTACTAATGCCAGCTCTTCCACTTCTGAGATATTGTGACCTTAGTTAATCATTTCATCTCTCTGAGCTTGTATCCACATATATTGGGCTCTTAAAAAACCAAAACTCATTGCCATTGATTTAGAACCAACTCATAGCTGATCCTACTTTGGGATTCTGAAGGTAGAAATTTTACAGGAGGAAATTGCTTATCTTCTGCAGAGCCAGGGGTAGATTCAAACCACCAGAGAGGCATGGCCTTTGAGGTATCAGCACAACTCCATATGGACTCTGCGGATACCACCCAATCAGACCCTATCTTCAGCTCCTAGTCTAGTGATGGAGGAAGATTAATCAGATTAAACAGTATGAGCAATGCCAGACATAGGTACATGACATTTTGTGAGTACTGGGTGGTTAGGAGGAGGTAATGCTTAGAATATGTTTTGTGTGCAGGCAAAAAAGAACAAAGGGACACAACATGAACCAAGGTACTGAAATTTTTCCATTCTAGCCACAATGATCTCTTTGTTGCCTCTGTTGTTGTTAGATGCCACTGAGTTGAGTACGACTCATTGCAATCCTATGGACAGCTGGATTCTAAGATCAGAGGAAGACTCATCAATAACTTGTGTTATACTCTGGGATTCCCATTCTTCTCAATGTTAACCATAGCTTGTTATGATCCATATAGTCAAATGCTTTTGCATTATCAATAAAGCATAAATAGACATTATTCTGGTATTCTTTACTTTCAGCCAGGAAAGGAAATATAAAGAATTGTTGCCCCTAGAACATGTCTTAAAATTAAAACTTAAAGTCACTGCCATTGCAACTTAAACTTATAGAGAGATCTACTGGGGGTTGTTGTTGGTAGGTGCTATCAGGCCAAGTACAACTCATAGTGACCCTATGAACAAAGGATCTGAACCCTATTCTGTCCTGCACCATCCTCACACTTCCTGACACACTAGAGCCCATTGCAGCAGTCACTGTCAATCCACCTGGTTGAAGGTCTTCCTCTCCTTCACCAATCTTCCACCCTTTTCAGCATCATGTCCCTCTCAAGGAATAGTCTCTCCTAGCAACATATCCAAAGTATGTGAGGCAAAGCCTCATCATTTTTGCATCCAAAGAGCATTCAGGCCACACCTTCTCCAAGACTTATTTGTTTGGTCTTTTGGCCATCTATGGAATGTTCAGTGTTCTTTTTTTTTTTCCAGTCAAAAGTTAGTTATTTCTTTTTTTTATGATAGAGTTTTTTTTTAGAAAAACAATCTGATGAGAGAGTGGAGAGATTCCACAGTGGATTGCATGAGGCCAGATTCTTGCTTCATTTGTGTTGGGAGAACTGTCTTGAGACCTGGCTCTTATCTAAGAATCTACATAATTACAAGAGGAGATGGGTGTGACTTAATGAGAAAAGGTAGAGTGCGCAATAACACCTTTAGTCTTTCATATTTATATCTATATCTATGTATATATATTATATCCAAGTATGACAGTCATTTGTACCATTTCTCAAAGAGACACTGATGTTTCTGCAGCAAGGAAAGGGAATGAAGGAGG
>NW_006399989.1:1549564-1550881 GCF_000299155.1 Elephantulus edwardii
AGGATGCCTGTCTGAAACTCATCGAATTTGCGGTACTGGGAGGCAGACACGATCTCGGGGGCCAGGCGGGCTTGGCTCTTCTTCTGCTGCAGGTTGGTGGTGCCACCTGGCTTCTGCTTAGCCTTCAGGAAGTTGCTGATGATGAGCCGGGGCAAGTGCTTCTCCCCTGGAACTCCCTGACAGGTGGGGGCAGTTGGGAGGCTGGCGGGGACATTACCTGGAGTGGTGGAGGAGCAAGTGGAAGGAGTAGCAGCAGAGGCAGTAGCAGCGGTGACAGGAGGGGCAGTGGAGGTGGGAGCAGAGGAAAGCTGGCTCGGGGCGGCAGGAGGCTTGCTGGGCATGGCTGGCTGGGAGGCCTGAGGGTTGCAATGCACCAGCAGAAGGTTCTCCAAGCACAGGTCCCGGTGAATGATCCCGTGCTCCTTGAGATGCTCCAGCCCATTACAGAGCTGCAGCAGCAGGAAGCACACGCGCCGCTCATAAACCTCGGGCTCCGTCTGATGGCTGCTGGCTCAGTGTTCTTATGAAGCTATAAATCTGAATGGGAGAAGACTGCCTATTTTTTTTATTTTTTAAGACTGTCTCTATTTTTCTCCAACAGAGTTGCTGGTAGAGTCAAACAACCAGACACTTAGCCTTTTGGATTTTGTTGTTGTTGTTGTTGGGTTGTTTGTTTTTTGTTAATATGGTGAGAAGATTTGTATTTAGAATTATCCATCTGGACTTAGTTTAGATGATCCCAATTTTATTGGCAACATCCAAAGCATCATAATCAGGAGCAATTCGAACACAGGCCTTCTTCTCTCCATTAGGTCTAGTTTAGGAGCTGATTTTGGCCATATCAATGTCATAGAGCTTCTTTACAGCATGCTTGATTTGGTCCTTATTTGCCTTGACATCCACAATGAACACAAGTGTGTTATCTTCTTAATGGCTGACTTAATGGTCAGGGGAAACTTGATGATGACATAGCAGTCAAGCTTGTTTCTCCTGGGGGCATTCTTCCAGGGGGTACTCTTCCAGTGGTATTTGGGCTGCCTTTGGAGTCTCTCTTAGGCCACTAGAAGGTGTAATTTTTTTTTAATGTGATCTATTTTTTTTTAAAAATGATTTTTTTTTGTTGTTGCTGTGATAGCCTTTAGGACTGCCTCCTTGGCCTTTAACACCTTTGCTTTGGCTTCAGTTTTGGGGGAGGCAGTGGCTTCTTTCTTCATTTCTAGTGTCATCTTTGTAGAAAGATGATCTTTTGGTTAGCAGTATAGTCCACTATATATTATATCACCAGAGCTCCTCAAAACATACTTTAGGGATTTTAAT
>NW_006399989.1:1551256-1552580 GCF_000299155.1 Elephantulus edwardii
TATATAATATTATATAGATATATATTACTCAGCTGCTATTTTCTCAATTAGGCCTTCCCTGACTGCCCAACCTAAAATTGTAACCTGTTTACCTCCTAACATTTGTCCTCCTTTATTTTCTTTCTACTATTTATTACCATTTAATCTAGTGGTTCTTTTTTTTTTTTTTAAATCTAGTGGTTCTTGGTCATTGTTATTCTTGGTCATTGTCCAGCAATCTGATGCACAGCAAGCAACTGCGAAGACCATGGCCTGGATCAGGCACACCTTAGTCTATGAATGACATCATTGCTATTTAGCACTCTGGAGAGGTTCCTGATGAGCATATTTTCCTAATGCAATTCATCTTTTGATTTTATGATTGCTAGTGCCAAGAGTGTTGACTGTGGAGCCGAGCAAGCTGAAATTGTTAACAACCTCAATCTCTTCTCTATGGTGCTTCCAATTGTCAATCCATATTGAAGACCGCAGCCCTTGACCTTGCAGCAAACACTGCTTCTTGATCCAGGTATAGGGTTTGCTTGGGCACAATTAGACAGAAAGAAGAGTAGTCAGAGGGCTGTAAGCAGAATGTGGTATCATGGAAGCCAAAAGAAGCAATGATCAGAAAAGAGCAAAGAATTAGGAAAGGAGTGTGTCAGAGATGTATCCTGTCTCCATACCTTTTCAGTCTGTATGCAGAACAGATCATTCAGGAGGCTGGATTTTACAAGGAATGTGGCATCAGTATTGGAGGAAGGCTCATCAACAACCTGCATTATTCAGATGACACAGTCTTGATTACTGAAACTAAAGAGGACCTGAAGTGTTTGCTGCAAAAGGTCAGCTCCACAATCAACACCCTTGGCACTGTTGTTGTTAAGAGCCGTTGAGTCAAGCACAACTCATAGCGACTCTATGAATGAAAGACTTGAATCCTATTCTATAACTATCAGCATTTTTCCAAGTTCATAGAGTTTCTGGAGGCATGTTGTTTAGGAAGTGGATGCCACTCCTGCTTCCAGGCCAGTCTTAATCTGGGAGCTCAACCAAACACTGTCCACCATAGGTGACCATTATGGCATTTGACACACTAGTGGCACAACATTCAGTATCATAGCAACCCTATGTTACCTCAGTAGAGAGGAGGACAGACAGACCAGTGCTGTACCACTTAGAACCAGGCCTGAGGGCCAACTCTTGGCACTGTTGCTATGTGCCATCGAGTCGCTTGTGACTCATAGCGACCCAATGTACAACAGCCCTAAACTCTGCTCTGTCCTGTGCCAATCGCACTGTCTCTGACACTCCCATCCTGATTATCCCAGTCACTGAATCAATCCAC
>NW_006399989.1:1553325-1557691 GCF_000299155.1 Elephantulus edwardii
GTTGAAAAGGTATGGAGATAGGATGCATCCCTGGCATACGCCCTTCCCAATTTTGAACCATGCAGTGTTCCCTTGCTCTGTTATGACGACTGCTTCCTGGTCCAAGTATAGGTTTCGCATTAGCAGTCAGGAAATCAAAAGATGAACTGTATTAGGAAAATCTGCTGTCAGTGACCTCTTGTGCTTTAGATTTCCTCCCTAGAATTATCTCCACCTTATGTTTTCATTGTTTTGTTTTGTTTTTGTCTGTCTACATTCAATAATAGAAAGAGATTTCTATTGGAGCCAGCATTGTTATTGTTGTTGTTAGGTGTTGTGAGTCAAGTAAGACTCATAGCGACCCTCTAAGCAAAAGATGTGAACCTAATCCTGTCCTGTGCCATCCTCACACTTCCTGACACACAAGAGCCCATTGTAGCAGTCACCATGTCAATCCACCTGGTTGATGGTCTTCCACTCTTCACACACCCTTCACCCTTCCCAATATCCTGTCCCTCTCCAAGGAACAGCACCTCCTAGAAATATGTCCAAAGTATCTGAGGCAAAGCCTCATCATTATTGCCTCCAAAGGGCACTCTGGCTGCAGCCTCTTCAAGACATATCTATTCATTTTCTTGGCTGTCCATGGGATGTTCAGTGCTCTTCTCCAACTCCACAGCTCAAAGGTGTCAATTCTTTTTCTGTCATCCTTATTGTCTTAGATGCATAGCTAGTAATAGGAAAGACTATGGCCTGAATCAGACACACCTTAGTCCTCTAAGTAACATCAGTCCTCAATAATTTGGAAAGTTCCCTAACTGCAGATTTTCCCAGTGCAATGCATTTCCTTATTTCCTTACTGCTAGTACCAAGGGAGTTAATTGTGGATCCAATCAAGATGAACCTGATGACAGTTTCAATCTTCTCTCCATCCATTTTGACACTGCCTATAGATCCAGTAGTAAGAATCTTTGTTTTCTTGATACTGAGACACAATCCATACTGAAGACTGCATTCCTTGATCTTCTGCAACAAGTACTTTAAGTCCTCCTCACTTTCAGAAAACAAGATTGTGTTATCTGCATAACACAGGTTATTGATGATTCTCCCTCCAATCCTGATGCCACACTCCTCTTCATAGAGTCCAGTTTCTTGGATAATTTGCTCAGCATATAAATTGAATAGGTATGGGGATAGGATACATTCCTGAAGCACTCCCTTCCAGTTCCAAACCATGCAGTATTTCTCTGCTCCGTTCACACAACAGCCTCCTGATCTAGGTACAGGTTCCTCAGGAGCACAATCAAGTGCTCTGAAATTCCCATACTTCTCAATGTCAGCCACAACTTGTCATGATCCACATGGTCAAATGTCTTTGCATAGTCAATAAAGCACAAATAGACATTCTTCTGATATTCCTTACTTTCAGCCAGGAATGATATCCCTGTTACCACAGCCTCTTCTAAACCTGACTTGTACTTCTGGCAATTCCTACTCTATGTACTGTTACAGCCATCTTTGAATGATCTTCAGCAGTATTTTGTTTGCATGTAATATCAATGATATTGTTTGATAATTTCCATCCACATTCAGTTGGATCACCCTTCTTGAGAATATGAACCTTTTCCTATCCATTGGCCATACAGTCGTCCTCCAAATCTCCAGGTATACACTGGTGGTGCATCCAAGGCTGCACCTGTTAATTGAAACAAGTCAATCGGTATCCCATCCATTCCTTGTTTTTATTTTTGCCAATGCCTTCACTGCAGCTTCTACTTCCTCCTTCATTACCTTTGGCTCTTGTTCATATGATTCTTCCTGAAATGTTTCCGTGTCAATCAATTCTTTCTGGTACAGTGACTTTGTGTATTCTCCCCATCTTCTTTTAATGCTATCTGGGTCATTCAATATATTGCCCATAGCATTTTTTAATATTGTGACATAAGGCTTAAATGTGTTTTTCAGCTTGAGAAATTCAGAGCAAGTTCTTTCCTTTTTATTCTCCAATTCCAGCTCTCTGCACATTCCATTATAATACTCTGTCCTCCTGGGCTGCCCTTTGAAATCGTGTGTCCAGCTCTTTCACTTCAACATGTTTTCTTTTAGATTTGGCTTATTTTCATTCCAGTGCAATCTTTAAAGTCTCTTCTGATGTACATTTCAATTTTTTTCCTTTTCCTCTCTTTCTGTAGTAACTTATTGCTTTCTTCGTGGATGATATCCTTGATATTATCCCACAACTCATCTGGTCTTTGATCATTGGTGTTCAATGCCTCAAACCTATTCTTTTTATTTTATTTTATTATTTTTCTGTGCGGGTACCGTCAAATCGGATCTGACTGGTACAGGAGGAGATTGCCCCTCCTTCCCCGGTAGAGCATCTGGTGGATTTGAACTGTGCACCTCTGGGATTGTAGTTGCAGCTTCTTGCCACTAGGCCACCAGAGCTCCCCTTCAAACCTATTCTTAAGATAATCACGGGATGTTGTTGTTGTTGTTGTTGTTAAGTGCCGTCGAGTCGCAGGCGACTCATAGCGACCCTATGAAGGAGAGTCCTTGATGCTTGGGTGCCTTTCATCCTCTCTCCAAGTACATAGGATTTCCGGAAGCAAGCTATTATGGAAGTGGATGCCTCTCCTCCTTCCACATCACCAAAGGATAGGTCAACTAAAAAAAAAACAAAAAACTTAACAAAGATGCAGAGGATTGAAACTACACCATCAGCCCACCCGACCTTGGGCATGCATTAAGGTTACTGCACCCAACTAAAACTCAATTAACTTTCTTCTCAAGAAATCTATTCATTTTCTAGAATCATATTAAGACACAAAGGAAGCCTCAACAAATTAAAATCAATTGAAATAATACAAAGTATCTTCTCAGACCACACTGCCATAAAACTAGAAATTAATCACAGGAGGGTAAAGCTTACAAAAACACCCATCTGGAAACTAAGTAACTCTCTGCTTGAACAAGATTGGGTTATAAAAGAAATAAAGAATTAAACAAAAAAGTTCCTTGAAACAAATGAAAATTAAAATACAACCTCCTCAAATCTCTGGGATTAGGTTAAGACAGTCCTCAGGAGGCAGTTCATAGCAATAGGCACACACATAAAAAGGATGAATAAAGAAAAATCAATGATCTAACTCAACACTTTCATCAAATAGAAAAAGAACAACAATCTAACCCAACAGCCTCTAGAACAAAGGAAAATAATAAGGACAAGATCTAAAATCAATGAGATAGAAAACAGAAAAACAACTGAAACCATCAGTAAGACCAGGAACTGGTTTTTCAAAAGGGTCAATAAAATTAACAACCTCTGGCAAACTTAACAAAAGGGAAAAAAAGAGAAGACATCAATAACCCAATTAAAAAATGATACTGGTGACATCACAACAGAAAAAGATGAAATGAAATATATAATATCAGAATACTATGAAAAGCTGTACTCTGATAAATTTGAAAACCTAGAGGAAATGGACAAATTCCTTGAAACTCATGCACTACCCAGATTGACACGGACAGTTGTAGAACACTTGAACATCTGTTCACAAAAGAAGAAATTGGACAGGTCACAAAAAGACTTCCCCATAAGAAAAGTCCTGGACTAAATGGTTTCATAGTTGAATTCTATCTAACATTCAGAGAAGACTTATCACTAATTCTACTTAAAGTACTTAAAACAATAGAAAAGGAAGGAACACTCACAGAGTCATTCTATGAAGCAAGCATAATCCTAATACCAAAACCAGGCAAAGATGTTACAAAAAAAAAGAAAACTACAGACCAAGATCCCCCATGAATAAAGATGAAAAAATCCTTAACAAAATCCTAGCCAGTAGAATCCAAAAGCACATCAAAAAAAGAATTCATCATGACCAAGTGGGATTCATAACAGGTATGCAAGGATGGTTCAACATAAAAAAATCAACATAATCCACCACATTAACAAGCAAATAACAAAAACCATATGCTCTTAGTAATTGATGCAGAAAAGGCATTTGACAAAATCCAACACCCTGTCCTTATAAAGACACCAAGCAAAATTGGAATAGAAGGGAATTTCCTCAACACAGTGAAAAGTATATATGCAAAACCAAAAGCCAGTATCATTCTCAATGGAGAAAGACTAAAAGCTTGTGAACATAGACCAGACAAGGATACCCACCGTCACCAATTTTATTCAGTATTATATTGGAAGTACTTGAGGGCAATATAATGAGAGAAGGAAATAAAAGGCATCCAGATCAGCAAAGAGATGGTTAAACTATCACTATATGCAGATGTCAGACCCCGCCCACCTTCCCAGGTAATCAAAGACGCAAAAACTGTGTGACATTCATTCCGGCCCGAGGGCCGCAGGGAATGTGAGAACCATGAA
>NW_006399989.1:1561151-1565393 GCF_000299155.1 Elephantulus edwardii
CAGGAGAGGAAGGCCCTCTATGAGGTGGATTGATTCAGTGACTGGGATAATTGGGATGGGAGTGTTGGAGATAGTGCGATTGGCACAGGACAGAGCGGAATTTAGGGCTGTTGTACATATGGTCGCTATGAGTCGCAAGCGACTCGACGGCACATAACAACAACAACATATGCAGATGATATGATAGTGTACAGAGAAAACCCCAAGTACTCAACCAAAACTCAAAGCTAGCTGTAAGAGCTAGCCAACCAATTGAGAGTGGCAGTATATATGATCAATATCCAAAAATTAGTGGAATTTCTCTACAGTAATAAAGGGAACTCAGAGAAGGAAACCAAGAAAGGAATACCATTTACCATAGCCAACCATAAACTGAGATACCTGGGAGTGAACCTAACTAGAGACACAAAAAATCTCTTCAAAGAAAACTACAGAACATTTCTGTGAGACACAGTAAGAGACCCAGAAAAATGGAAAAATGGTTCCTGTTCATGGATAGGAAGACTCAATTTTTTAAAAATTTTATTTTTTTTTTTTTTTGTGTGTGTGTGTGTGTGTGTTCCGTCAAATTGGATCTGACTGGTACAGGAGGAGATGGCCCCTCCTTCTCTGGCAGAGCATCTGGTGGATTTGAACCACATATCTCTGGGATTGCAGTGCAGCTTCTTACCACTAGGCCACCAGAGCTCCCCTAAGACTCAATATTTTGAAAGTGACAATCTTTCCAAAAGCAACCTACATGTTTAATGCAATCCCAATCCAGATACCAAATTTACTTTTCAAGGAGATCAAAAGGGAAATTGTCAAGTTTATTTAGAGAGGAAAAGAGACCCCCAGATAAGCAAAGCACTTCTGAAAAACAAAAAGGAAATGGGAGGCATAGCACTCCTTGACCTCAAAACCTTCTACACAGCAGTAGTAACCAAAACAGCATGGGACTGGTACAATGACAGGCACATAGACCAATGGAACAGAATTGAGAACCCAGAAATGGACTAATCTAGCTATCTATCTATGGTCAACTGAATTCGACAAGGAAATAAAACCTGTCAAATGGGAAATGATACCCTCTTCAACAAATGGTGCTGGTAAAACTGGACTGCTACCTGCAGAAAGCTGAAAGAGGATTCATATCTCAAACCGTACACAAAAATCAACTCAAGGTGGATCAGGAACCATCTGGGGAGTAAAGCCCCAAACCATAAAGTTCAAAAGAGACAAACTGGGATCAAGCTTAGATGGCCTAGTCTGTTATATAGATACTGCCAAATACAGCAAGAAATGCACAATCTGGAGAGGATAAAATTGATGAATGGGACTTTAAAAAATTATTTTTATTAATTTCAATGAAAAGTTACAGAGACTTTGGATTTCCATTCATTCATTGTTGCACTTTTCTCCCCTTCCAACCCCTCCCCCATTACTTTTCCCACTTGGAAAAGTAAAAGAAAAATTCTTTCATTGTTTTACAATCCCTCCCCCCCCAGGCCCACTCCACTATGCAGCCTTCGCTCTGGACTCCTGTCATGACAAAAATACCTAATCACATATCCCTTTTTAAACAGTTTTCTCCCTCATCTGTTTCAATGCAGTATACATTATTAAACCCATCTTTCTCAGTCTCCTGCCAACCCCGATGTCAGTCCTGTTTTACAACAGTGGTACCATGCAGTATTTGTCCTTTTGTGACTGAGATACTTCACTCGGCATAATGTCCTCGAGGGTCACCCATTTTGAATAATATTGCATGAGTTTCTTATTTTTCAATGCAGCACAGTATTCCATTGTGTGGATATACCATAGCTTCTCTATCCATTCGTTTGTTGATGGGCACTTAGGTTGTTTCCAACTCCTTGCTATTGTGAACAAAGCCGTGATAAACATGGGTATGCATTGAATGGGACCTTTTAAAGATTAAATTCCTGTGTGTATCAAAAACATTTTTTACATTTTTAAAAAATTTATTATTAATTTCGATGAAAATTTACAGAGACTTTGGATTTCCATTCATTCATTGTTGCATATTTTCCCCCTCCTAACCTTCCCCCCTGGTACACTACCCTCTTGGAAAAGCAAAATTCTTTCATTGTTTTATAATTCCTCCCCCCAGGTCCACTCCACTATATAGCCTTTGCTCTACACTCCTGTCATGACAAAAATACCTAATAATTTTCCCTCTTAAACAGTTTTCTCCCTCATCTGTTTCAGTGCAATATACATTATTGAACCCAACCTTCTCAGTTTCCTCCCAACCCTGAGGTCAGTCCTGCTTTACAACAATGACACCATGCAGTATTTGTCCTTTTTGTGATTGAGATACTTCACTCAGTATAATGTCCTCCAGGGTCACTCATTTTGAATAATATTGCAAGAGTTCCTTGTTTTTCAATGCAGCATAGTATTCCATTGTGTGAATATACAACAGCTTCTCTATCCATTTGTTTTGTTGATGGGCACGTAGGTTGTTTCCAACTCCTTGCTACTGTGAACAAAGCCGCGATAAACATGGGTGTGCATCTATCTGCTTGGATGGTCTCTTTGGGGGTATATTCCCAGTAGTGGAATTGCTGGGTCGAATACTATCTCTACTTGCAACTTTCTGAGAAAGTGCCATACCGCCTTCTACAGTGGTTGCACCATTTTACACTCCCACCAACAGTGAATAAGGGTTCCAGTTTTCTCCATAACCTCGCCAGCATTTGCTGCTTGCTGTTCTGTTAAATTTTGCAATTCTGACTGGGGTGAGATGGTATCTCATAGTTGTTTTGATTTGCGTCTCTCTTTGAGCTAAGGATTTTGAACATTTCTTCATGTGCTTGTTGGCCATCTGAATGTCTTCTTTGGTGAAGTGTCAATATCCTGTGCCCAGTTTTCAGTTTATTTACCTTTATCTTGTTGTGATGCAAAAACATTTTCTAACAGAAAAGAAAACCTACTGACTAAGAAAAAAACATTTGCATTTGGCAATACCATTTCAGACCAGGATCTCATGTCAAAAGTTTATAGAATCCTACAAGGCCTCTACAAGAAAAAGACTGAAAATACAGTTACAAAATGGACAAAAGACATTTCACAGAGGAAGACAGTCAGATGACCAAAAACATATGAAGAAATGCTCAAAATCACTGGCAATAAGGGTGCTCTGGTGGTCTAGTGGCAAGAAGCTGTCCTACAATCCCAGAAGTGTGTGGTTCGAATCCACCAGATACTCTGCTGGAGAAGGAGGGAAAATATCCTCCTGTACCAATCAGATCCAATTTGACGGTACACACACAAAAAAGAATAAAAAAAATTTAAAAAAATCATTGGCAATAAAAGAGATGCAAATCAGAACCACAATGAGATACCATCTCTGCCCCGGCCCGCGGGGACATTCAAGAACAAAACGGCTTCCAGCACATCTCACCCCTGCAGCAGCAGGGGCAAAGTTTAATAGGACAGTAAGGAATACATGTTGGAGAGTATGTGGAGAGATAGGAATTCTTATCCACTGTTGATGGGATTACAAAACAGTACAACCACTGTGGAAGGCAGTTTGGCATTTCTTCAAAAAGGTGAACATAGAAATTTTACACTGCTTGGAATATACCCCGAGAAAATGAAAACTGAGGCACAAATGGAGATATGTACACCAATATTTATAGCAGTATTAATTACCATCACCAGAAGATGGAAACAGTCCAAATGTCCTATCACAAACAAATGGACTGAGAAATTATGGTACATTCACATGATGGAATACTATGCAGCATGCAGGAACAATGATTTTTTTTTTTTACAAACTGCCCATTACCTTTATTGCTTTGTATACACAGGGAATACATTAAAAAAATTAAGTGGAGTAAAGGGAGTGTAAATAATGGAAGAAAAGAGTACCTGCTTTAGCATTTTTTTTAAGAATAGTTCTGATAACTTCTTAGACCAACTTGTTTATCTGAAATAGAGCTACAACACAATCACAATTCTAATAATCACAGCAATTATGTTTCCATTTAAAAAATTTTCTCTTCACAATACATTAATGCTATAAAAATGAGGTCAATGACATCCTTATTTAAAAGACACCTTACATTACATGATTGATTTTAATGCCAACTGAAAAAATAGAGCTTCTATAGTCTATTAATTCAATGAGGTTTTCTTCTTTTATTTTCAAGTTGGTAGCAAAGTTACTAGTTAACAATATAAATGTTCTCTCTGTAAGTGTTGAAATGTTCTCTTAAAAGTGTTGAAAGGCAGCAG
>NW_006399989.1:1574823-1577686 GCF_000299155.1 Elephantulus edwardii
GAGTATTGAAAGTAGCATGGACTGCCAAGAAAACAAACAGATTCATCCTGGAGAGGGTTAAACCAAGCTACTCCTTGGAGGCAAAGATTCTGGGGCTTTGTCTGACATACTTTGGACATGTTGCCAGGAGGGACGGGTCCTTGGAGAGGGACATCATGCTTGGGAGGGTGGAGGGACAGTGCAGAATGGGAAGACCCTCTATGAAATGGATTGATTTGGTGACTGGGGTAATTGGGATGGGTGTGTCAGAGCGGGTGAGGTTGGCGTAGGATAGAGCAGGGTTTAGAGCTGTTGTGCATAGGGTCGCCATGAGTCGGAAACGACTCGACTCGACGGCACATAACAACAACAACAATCAACAGTGAATAAGGGTTCCAGTTTCTCCACAATCTTGCCAGCATTTGTTGTTTGTTGAACCTGTTTCTGTAATTTAAAATTCATTTATGGCTCCTCTATTCAATCCTGTCAACAATGGTTTCTCACTTTCTTGGACTTGTCTTTAGGATTCTTCTTAGACTGCAGAAATGTTTGACCTCCCTTCTCTATCTTTGTCCACCTAAAATATATAACTTTTTGTCATTTTCCAAAATCCAACTCAAAAGGTATCTCGAATTCCAATCAAAGTAGAGACAAAAAATGTCCTTGAATAAAGACTAAGGACTCTAGGCTTTGTTCTATGAGGAACTGTTGAAAGGTTGTAACATTTTTGAAGGAAGGGATGACTTATTTATATTAACACCTTTAGTGGCCAATGTAGAAGGATAGGCGATAAAGGGACAGGCCAGGGCTTCTTCTACTCAGGCTACTGCTCTGAGGAGATAAGAATTATCTGAGGTCTTAGAGAAGGAGGAAGAAAACGCTGGAATGGGAGGTTAAGATCTGAGAGATGAAGATTCAATAGACATTTTTAAACTTTTTGGACTATAAAGGTGGAGATGGTAGGAAGGGACTGCAGGGGAGGAATAGAAAACATGGGGAACGGAGATAGAAAAGAACAGAGGGAATGGGAGGAGGCCGAATTAAGGGGAAGGAAGGGAGCAGGAGAAAAGATAGGGATGATGACAGAAGAGGATAGAATAGGGGAAATTGGGTGGGGAGATAATGAAGAGAGATAGGGAAGGAAAAGACTTAGATAGGAATCTTGACTCTGGGTGGGGGGGGAACAAAATACCTTTCTTATCAAGAAGTCCTTTCTCCTAAGTAGTATAACATTGGTCTAGCAATTTGCTGTACAAAGGCAACTTGTGGTTGCTGTGAGGGTAAACACTGTGACACTGATGTAAACACTGTGATGCTGATGTGTCAAATGTCATAATGGTTACCCATGGTGGACAGTGTTTGGTGGAGCTCCCCTATTAAAATAGGCTTGGCTTGGAAGCAGGAGTGGCATCCACTTTCAGAATAGTTTGTAAAAATTGTTTTTTACATATCAAATTAGATTTGAAAACCCACAGTATTTATTATAAGAAAAAAATTGGTTGAAAAGGGCTTCAAAATGTCATGGTCAGAGTGATTTTATTTTTTAATAATAGTTTTGTTTTATTAATTGCTTATTTATTAACTCATTCATTTAATACATACATTTAGCTAGCTCAAATTTAAATGATAAATAGTATTACCTTAGAATATTTATCACAAAGACACATCAATTTAAAGTTCATGTCAAATGTCTTTTTAGGAGAAATATAAGCAAAGTAATATAATATGAAAGAGATACTAAGTTTCATTTAGTCTTGATGGTAATATAAATTATGGGCTTCTTCGGAATTTTTTTTTAATAAAAGATCCACTATTTGAAATTCCAAATGCTTAATTTTGTAGATAAGTAATTTTAACATAATCCCATTGTTTCCATCACTTGAAAAGTCTTGGATTTCCCCTCCCCCCCCTAAAATAAGGATGATACTTTTTGGCAGATGAGACTACTGAAAAAAAAAAAAATCAGTGAAAGCCTTAGGAGTAATAGCAGAATGCTTGTCTGATACAGTGATGGAAGATCCTTAAGTTGGAAGTGACCAACAATAAGACTGAGGAAATGCAATCTCCTGATTATAGATTAAATTAAAAATTAAATGAATAAAATTAATTAAATTTTATAAATACAGTTAACGAATTTTATTAATTAATTAATTAATAACCAACCAAGTCCGGCTTTTAAGCTCCCAGGTTGGCTCTGGGATGAAGAAGCCAACAAATGACAATTTCTGAACCTTTATTTAGAAGAATGGAGAGAGAAAGTGGAGAGGGCATACCCTTTCGAAATGGATGCCCTTGTCGTCCCGAGTACCTCCAGATCTCTTCATATCCCATCCCTCCTTCAACCCCACCACAACAATAAGGTCCGAACTCACTTAGCAATGAATCCTCCCGCCTGCCCTCAGCTCCTCGGTGTCTTGTGATTTCTTTTAGAAATTGTGGGTTCCAGTTTAGCAAAGAGACCTAGAAGTTCACCACAACGTAGTTCACCACACCTAGAAGTTCAATCACAACCGTGATTGTGTTGCCAAGGTGACAAGAGGGGAGGGCGGAACTCATACGTCTGTCCAAGGTCCGCGCGCGCCCTGACAACCGATATAGACCCGGCCCCTTGTTCCCGCTCGCAAAGGAATCCGGAAGTCTCGTATGCCTGGGCTCAAGCTCGCGAGGTTTGCCATCTGCCCGGCCTGCACTGCGGTGTTCCCTCGCGGACTATCCAGTTTCAGAGTGTTAGGTGCGGCTCTTCCTACTGCTTACTGGCGCCATTGTTGCTGTCATGGGTTTCCTGAAACTTATTGAAATCGAGAACTTTAAGTCGTACAAGGGAAGACAGATCATCGGACCATTTCAGAGGTTTACAGCCATCATTGGACCTAATGGCTCTGGT
>NW_006399989.1:1577786-1579321 GCF_000299155.1 Elephantulus edwardii
TGGAAAGAAAAAAAAGACAATGTTTGCATATAGCAGCTAATTTGACACCCCGTTGTTGTTAGCCTAGCCTTCACACAATGTGCATGCATATACAGCCAGAGTTCACTGCATGTGTTTGACGTTAAGAACTGCTGCTTATTCAAGTCACAGATGTCCTCATGTTATGCAATGAGACAGATGAGTTGCATATCCACCCCACCATAAGAATAAGGAAAAAAAAAATGATGAAATAAATGCAGCAAATAGAGGCAGAACACGCCAAAAAAGCTAACACTCATGAATTGTCATTATAAGCACGTTTCTTTCCTTTAAAAAACAAAAATAACAGTCTTTTTTTGCATATTTTAAAATACAAGGGTCCCAGAGCATCATGAAGTGCCTTGTCGCTTTTGCTGATGACTTCTAGTTGTTTTTTGCACTGCTGGTAGTAAGTAGAAAGGCTTTTGTTTTCATCTAAAAGCTTTTTATGTTCCTGTACCAGACAAGATGTATTTTGCTGGTCCTTCTCATCCTGGTCCAGTTCTGCAACTAGTTCTTGCTTTCTCTGTAATAACAAAGCAATTTCTGTTTGAACTTTCATATATTCCTCGGCCATTTTACAATGCTATTCAAACACTGCCATAGACTCTTTGGAGTTTGGGCATGGTGCAAGAGGCTGTAGTTGGTGATCCAGTGTAAGATAAGCCATTGGTATGGAGTTATCGGACCCATTAGTATCTGACCAGGTTCTGTTCCAGTAACAGTCAAGTCTTGGATGGATCTACGTCTTGGCTGTCCATTGCCTGATATGACGATCTCAGGGACATCCAGAATGTTGCCAAATGAAGCGGTTTTACGGTGGCCCCGTTTAGGCTTGGAAAAGGCTGTGGATGCAGCTATCCTTGCTTCTATTTCAGCCATGTCAGCACTCATCCGCTTGCCTTCAGAGGTTGGGGGCAAGCTCTCCACACTGCTTCCACGGGAAGCTCCCAAGCTTAAACGTCCAGATTCACTCTGTTGTTTTGCCTGATTTTTCAATAATTTTGATTCTAAATGTTTAATAGTATCATTTGTGGCAGGAACTTGCTCCATATTAGTATCACTTTTATTACTTGTATTTGTAGACGTGATATCCATGAATGAGCCTGTACTGGTGGCCGAGTTGCTCTGTCCTTCATCTGAATACTGACAAGGATATTGTAAAGGCTCATCTGCTCCTGGAAAGTACCGCATCAAGTGAGTCATTATTTTCACAATCTCCTCCATAGAAGGACGTTGAGATGGATCGTTAGACCAACAACGAGTCATCAGGCTTTCAATGGGCTTAGGCAAATTTTTGATCAGTGGTGGTCTAGTACCGTTGTGAACTGCCCACATTATACAGAAAGCGGGACCACCAATTTCATCAAAAGGTTTCCGACGAGTTATTACTTCCCAAAGGATAATACCCCAGCTGAAGACGTCACATTTTTCACTGTAATTACTACCTTCAAAAACTTCAGGTGCCATCCATGCAGCACTCCCCTTGTTATTGGTCATATGTGTCTGAATGTCGC
>NW_006399989.1:1579421-1584000 GCF_000299155.1 Elephantulus edwardii
TTATTGAAATCGAGAACTTTAAGTCGTACAAGGGAAGACAGATCATCGGACCATTTCAGAGGTTTACAGCCATCATTGGACCTAATGGCTCTGGTGAGATAAACCTGGCTGCGGCCCATCACTCATGCTGTCCCGTTTCTGGCGACAAGAGTAGTACAACCCAGCTCGTGCTACCTAAAACGTCGCGAATTCTAACATGTTTTTTGCCCAGTCTGAACTAGTTTGGTTTGAACCTGTTCCTCCCCCTGCCCGACTTGGTTGCGTTTACTTTTCCCAGGTGTAAGTTGTTTGTACTTTGGCCCCTGCGTTTAGGCCCGAGTGGTACGGCCGAACGGTACGTTGCCCCGCCCACCAACCCCTCCCGCCAAAAGTGGCGCGTTCAGAGTTGCGCTACCCTCGCCTAATTTGGCCTTTCCGGAAGTTGTGGGAGGTTCCTAAAGATTCTTAGCTCCCTACCACTGCACAGTGGTGCACTCCAGCCTCTTTCCTCCTTTTTGCTCTGTTTTTCAAAGGCGACACTTTTGATTTTAGAAACCAGAAGCGGTCTAATCTTCAGGGTTCTTAGGATCTTGGCTTCCTCCACTACTCAAATCTCAGGGTTGAGATGTCTTGAACTCGCCTCTTTTCTACTACTGGTGTTCTCAAAGACCTAACTTGGCGTGCCAGATATTTATTGAGTACTTACTGTTTATCAGGAGATTTTTAAAATGCTGTGGAAAAAACAGACAAGAATAAGTCGGTCCTGTTTTCCCAGGGAATCTACGTTCCACAGGGGAAAGGCTGTAATAAAGGGAAAAAAGAAGTTAATTTTAGCTTATCATAAGTGCTGTGAAGGAAATAGAATAGGTTGTAAGACCTCTGTTTCCTATGTTAACTCACCATCTCCACCCTAGAGATATTTTGCCTGAATCATTTCCTAATCTGAGAGGCTGCTCTTGCTGAAGTAATTAATACTGAATACCTTTTTTGGAAGGGAGCGCTGGTGGCTGAGTGATAAGGAATTGTGCAAAGGCACAGAAGGATGGGCATTGCCTTCCCATGTGGTTTACTGCCTCTGAAAACCCACTGGAGGATCAGCTATGGGTTGGTTCCTACTCTGCAGTACACAGCAACAGTCTTCCTTGGAAGTTTGTCTGTTTATGACTCTCTGCATAGAGTGAGACTTCTCCACAGCACTATTACTGATATTTGGACAGGTTAATTCTGGGGATGCTCTTATACCTTGAAGGGTTTTTGGTAGCATCCCTGATGACTAAAATAAAGAAGAAGTTCAAACGGCTCTGAAAGAATTGGCCAAAAACAAGGCTCTGGGAATTGGTAGCATACCAGTTAACACATTTCAACAAACAGACGCTGCCCCGGATTTGCTCACGAAATGGTGCCAAGAAGTTTGGAGGACAACCACCTGTTGGGGAAATTATCGAACAGTATCATTACTATTACATGCAATCAAGATTCTGCTGAATATTATCCAAAAACAACTGGAACAGCACATCAACAGAGAACTTCCAAATGTGCAGGCTGGGCTTAGAAGAGGTCATGGTACTAGGGATGTTATAGCTAGTGTTAGATGGATCTTGGCTGAAAGCAGGGAGTATCAGAGGAATGTCTTTTTGTGTTACATTGACTATGCAAAGGCATTTGTGTGGTTGACTCAGAAGAATGGGAATCCCAGAACATTTGATTGTACTTATGCAAAACCAATACTTGGGCCAGGAGGCCGTTGTCAGAACAGAGCAAGGAAACAGTGCATGATTCAAATGCCTTTAGACATGTTCTACATGTTTAACACATGTTTACCGGGGGGAGGGGGGGAGGCAGTCACTCCCACCCCTTCTGAAACACTGGCTTAGAGGTCTCACTTTAGTTTCTTTTGGTTTAGTGCAGTGCCCCCTGTGGAAAGAGCTAGAGTGTACCTCTTGGGATTCTGTTCCCTCAGCATTATTATATTTGTACACCCGATTGTTCAGGAAAGACCTTGACCCTTAAATTCTCCCTTCACTATTCTTCAGGATCCTCTTCACATAGTATTCCTTGATTCTCCTCTCTGATACACAGTAGATTTTTGTCTTATATTCATAGTATATAGCACGGGTCTGTTCATTTGTTGCACAGAGTTAACTCATGGTTGCTGGGATGCTGAGCGCTGTAACACTGATGGGTCAAATGCGATAATGGTTACCCATGGTGGACAGTGTTTTGGTGGAACTCTGTGATTAAAACAAGCTTGAAAGCAAGAGTGGCATCTACTTCCGAAATAGCTTGCATCTGGAAACCTTATGAACTTGGAGAAATGATGAAAGTTATACAAGTGTTCAGGTTTTTCGTTCATAGGGTCGCTATGAGTCATCTACGACTAGATGGCACTTAACAACAACATTCATAGTGTATGTGTTTGTATTGTCCTCACTCGTCTATAAGTGTCTCAAAGAAGATATGCTTTGAAACATTTTATCTTAATTATCTTTATAATCCTAGTGTGCATGTCATAATTGTTATGTACAGTCCAATTCAGTACTACTCATAATGACTGAACAGCAAATCTAGTTGAAAAGTGCCCTCTGGGAGTAGTTCTGGGTCAAAGTTTAAAGGGTATCATAGGATAATAGTCTTGGGTGTGCCTCTAGTTTTAACCATTCTGGTAAGTGTAGACTTTTTAAAGACTGAAAAAGGAAGGGTGCTTGCACACCTCTACATGTTCCAACCACTTAAACTTACCAGGGTTTTGAGCCGGAGGATGACCCAGCTGACTCCAAGATGCTCTGTGCTGAACTAGGGAGTATTCTGGTGTATGAGTGTGGCCTACATAACAAAGGAACTCCTCTCCATAACCCCTTTTACCAGTCTTGGGACTGGTGCAAAGTAGGCAGTCTTCCTCCTGGGCAAGCTTACAGCTCAACATACCCCCAAGAATGAGTCACTGAACTTAACACTCTGAGCTGAGAGCTGCTTGCTCTCTTTACTGGGTTGAAAATGGTGTCAGCCTTTCTTTAAGGTGAGCTGGAACAGGGAAAGGAGCACCCTGGCTAGTCAAGTGAAAACCCCCTTTACTGATCCTTGGGGGTTTATAAGAAGATGGGAGGGGTTGCACCTTTTTTTTTTTTTTTTTTAACATCAGTCAGCCAGTGTATCACTGTTGCAATACTCGGTCCCTGCAGGCATGTTCTAAAACATTGATATAAAAGTCTTTGTTTATATTCCAACTTTGAACTCTTGGGAGAGTCCAAGCTCATAATCACTATCCTTTATTGCTTCCTTGGAAGAACCTGTTAAGCCATTATTATGATGGGTATAAAGGCATAGGGAGTTCTGATAGCATAGTAAGTTAGCACTCACGAATGGGAAGGCCAGCTTTTAACCCCTCCCTCCCCCCAGCCACTCTATGGAATAAAGATGTGGCAAAGATTCACAGTTTTGGAAACCCTGTGGGGTGGTTTCCCCCCACTCTGTCTTTTGGAATCACCTCCATGTTTGTGGGTTTGATTTGGTTATAAAGGAATAGGAAATCAGATCCTGCGTTCAAATCATGTAATATATTTGGGGTATATCATGAGATAGAATTTATAGAGATTAAACTCTCCTTGCTCCAAAATCTAAACTTTTTTTTTAAAATGTGGGTTTTAAAATTACTAGAATACAAGGAAAGTAAAAACCAACTCCAGTACTGAAAAGATGAAAAAAACCAAATAAATCAAACCTATTGTCCTGGAGTTGATTCATAATGACCTCATACGTTATAGAGTAGAACTGTGCTCCCCAGGATTTTCTTGGCTATTATGCTAACTAAAAGATTGGTAGCTTGAACTCATCCAGTGGCTCTGTGGAACAAGGATTTGCTTGTCTGTTTCTGTAGAAAGTGCAGCCAAGAAAACCCTATGAAACATTTCTGCTCTTTCACATGGAGTCATTTTGAGGCAGAATCAACAAAAACCCAACAAAAACAAGCTTTACAGAAGGAGATTGCCTAACCTTTCTTCTGTAGTAGGTTTCAACTGATAATGTAAAAGTCTGATTTATTTGAATAGCTTGTTCATGATCATGATGTAAATGTCTTGAAATCCTCAAGGATTTGAAAAAAAAAAAGCATTGACTCCCTCCTATTCCCTTACTTAAGCTTTTAATTTCTCTTTGGAAATAATACAATATTGTTTATATTTTTATGTGTTTTCTGATGCCTTTTCCTTGCTCTAAGTTTTTATAATAAAAAATTTCAAAAATATCTATTTTACTCAGTTATTAGAATGTGAATTGCAGACCTAATGACATTTTACCTCTAAGTGCTTTAGCATTCATCTCCTGAAATCATTCTGTATTGCTGCTACACCGCAATATCTCTTTTTCTCTTTGTCCTCACATCTTCCCTTCTTCCTTATTTATTGCTGCTATACCATTTTCACATATCATATCAATGTCTCTTTTACTCCATTTTCTCCCACCTTCCATTCTTCCTGACTTAACTTTCCTCTATTTTGACTCCTCCTTTAGGTAAATCAAATCTCATGGATGCTATCAGCTTTGTGCTAGGTGAAAAGACCAGCAATTTGCGGGTGAAGACTCTTCGAGACTTGATCCATGGAGC
>NW_006399989.1:1584100-1588499 GCF_000299155.1 Elephantulus edwardii
ACACACACACACAGACACACAATCTCTCCTCTTTTCATTTCAAAACACACACACCTTTTTTTTTTAGCCACCTGACCTTAAGATGGGTCACTGTTTCCCCTCTGGAACTTAGATTCCTACTAATCTGTGTCAGGCACTGTTCTACGTGTTTCACACACACTACCTAATAGGATCTGATACATAAATAAAATGAGATAAAAATCATTACCTTATTTTACAGCTAATAATAATACCAAAGTTCAAGAGGGTTTGTTAGGAAACTTGTTCTGAATTACAGTTAATGTGGCATATTGGATATATTTCCCTCTATGTTACCTTATTTGAAAAGTAAGGTAGTTCTTAAACATCTCAAACAACTGTGGCTGAGTCAGTACCAACCCATAGCTGACTCTCCAGTCTGTTTCCAGAGGCAGTAAACTGTATGCCCATCTTTCTCCCAGAGTAACTGGTGAATTAAAATTGGCCATTAGATTGTTAAAGTAATTTTTAAAAAATCTTTTAATTCAGCCATTTATTCTTACTAGTTTTATCATGCTGTCTCCTAAAATTTTATACTTTTATGACGTACACTGAACTATCCTGTTCTAATCTATTTCAAATAACTCCTAACTCCAGAATCTATTCAGACTTTCTAACAGCAATTTTTAGCCTGATGATATACTGTAACTGATGTAGAGATTACGAATTGTCTCTCTCTTCAGAATATGCTACTTGAAGTATGTTTTCTTTCATCTTAGCAAATTGGCGTGCATTACTAATGAAGAATTCTAAATTAGCCCAGCTGAAGGTAGAATACTTAATAAACACCATGAGTACGGCTCTATGGAATGGACAAAACAGAGCCATTCAGTACCTGGGGTTGACACTACATTCGATTTGATGTTACCATTTTCACAGGCATTCAGTTAAGTAACCACCTACATAAAGGTACTGACAACTGAATCGAGTATAATGTCATCTTTAGCTTCTGAAAAACTCAAATGTCCAGAGAATTGAAATTCCAAACCGGCCACAATGTTGGCAGAATTTACTGCTTAGAGAAATGAGACCTGATGGATCCCATATCACCACCATCTCAACGTATTCGAAATGACCCAAATCCAGACACCGGAGAATCAAATTCAAAGAGTGTCAAAGTGAGGAAATGAGAATTACCCTAGAGTAGCTGAGCAACGTCTCCCCCTACCCTGTCTCTGAGGGGCTGTGTCTCTGGGGTCGACCCCGCTGGACAGGTGCCTTTCAGAATATGGTGCGGATAAAGGCAGGGACGGGCTACTCCGGCCTTGCTCACCTCTTCCACCTCGATCTCCTTATAATCAATTTCTTCAAAGTTGAGGACCTGGGAGGGGGCTTCGATCATCTCACCGGCCGAAGACGAGGAGGAAGAGGAGGCGGCAGAGGCTGTAGACATGATCCCTGGCGGTGCCCGGGGGGGCCCTGGGAGGGTGCCACCCGGACACACCGGGGGAGACCCGCGCCCGCCCACCTCCTGATCGACCTTCAGTCTGGAGCCGTACTGCCCCACTGCGTGGCGATCCGTGGCGGGGACAGCAGCAGCGGCCACCGCAGGAACAATGATTTTGAAAATCACTACCTATCTTGGGAGGGACTGGAGAGCATCATGCTAAGTGAACTAACTCAGTCCCATAAGGACAAATACTGTGCAAAGACCATTATTGTGGAAATAGAAATAACTAGAAAAACATGTAAGAGAATTCAAGGGGTGAGGGTAAAAGCAGAGGGGTGAGGATGGTCAGGAGGGTAATCACAGGATTGCACAATTTGATGGGTAGAGGGAGTGGGGGGGTAAAGGCAATGGGGAAGGTCCAGTGGGAAAACAATGTATATAAATATAAAATAAAAAAATATGTACACACAGCAGATTTTCCCATCGCAATACGTTTTTTGATTTCCTCGCTACTGGTGCCAAGAGTGTTGACCGCGGAGTCAAGCCGATTAAAAGTTGTTAACAGTCTCAATCCCTTCACCATCCATCCTGATGCTGCCAATTGGCTTGGATCAGGGCATCCCTACTCTTCAGCACTTTAAAGAGGTCCTTGACAACAGATTTTCCCAATGCAACATGCCTTTTGATTTCTTAAATGCTGCTTCTATAGGTCCTGATTGTGGATCCAATTAAAAGGAAATCCTTGGCAATGCCAATCTTTTCTCCATTTGTCATACTGTTTATTGGTCCAGTTGTGAGGATTTTTATGTTTAGGTGTAACCCATAAGGAAGGCTGTAGTCTTTGATCTTCTTCAGTTAGTCCTCTTTACTTTAAGCAAGTCTTTTGACAGTCAAATCCTCCTCACTTTCAGCAAGCAACGTGTCATCTGCATATGCCAGGCTGTTGATGAGTCTTTCTCCAAATTCCAATTCACAGTGTCTCTAATATGACAGAATTGAAATACTCAATAGGCTTTTTAAATTTTAGTCAGCCCAGAGGTGTTTTATTGGGCAGATTGCAGTGTGGAGAAAGGAAGAGGAGTGGCCTAGAAGAAGGTGTTGGGCTACTCCTATGTGAAGAGTGGCTTGTCCTAGTGATGCTGGAGTTGGTGGCGCAATGAAAATGCTTGACTGAGAGCCAGCAGCACTTCCTACTTGTAGTTTCCGCCCCCTTCATGATATGGATAGAAAGAACTGGCATGGTGCAGAGCACCAATGTTTCAGTAAAATTGGGTGATGTGGTTAGGTTCCTCTGTGGGAACTGCAGTACAACTGGGTGCTAAAGTTAACTCTCAGAGAAGGCCTCTTGAACACCTGCCCACAGTACACAGTCTCCCTAATCTCTCATCTCCTTCAAATGTGATACAAAGTACTCAGATATGAAGCAGGAGTTGATGATAATGTGGCTGAGAGTGAAGATGTACATGTGGTAAAGTGCTAGTGGCTGACACTTAGGGGTGGGCCCAAGGCCTTCAAAGTGGTCCCTCAATATTCTCTATGATAAATACATACTAGGCTGTAATCTTTATAGGAGCAGACTAGCAAGTATTTTCTACTGCAGCAGCGGCTAGGTTTGAACTACCACTTAAGAAATAGATTTAAACGAACAACCAAGGCTCCTTAGTAAATAAAAAAAAAATCCCTCAAACTCATTGCCATTGAGTCAGAACCAACAAACAGCTGACCCTCTAGAGGGCTTCCTGAGGCTGTAAATCATATGGGAGATGACTATCTTTCTTTTACAGAGCCACTGGTGTATTTGAACTGCCAGAGGCATCACCTTTGGATTAGCAATGCAACTCGCTACCAAATATGCCATGAGAGCTCCCTTTTTACCATGGTCATAAAGATATTCATCTATATTTTTTGTTAAATGTCTAAAGTATTGCTTTTCTCACTTAAATTTGAGACCATTTAGAATTGTTATTTTATATGTAGTATGAGACAGGGATCCAATTTAATCTTTCCCCAAAACTCCATTTCATCTTTAACAATGGAACTATAGTTCTCTGTGAAATTTCTGTTCTTTGAGGTGTTTTTTTTTATTGTATAATTTTTACGTGTACCGTCAAATCAGATCTGACTGGTACAGGAGGAGATTGCCCCCTCCTTCTCCAGCAGAGCATCTGGTGGATTTGAACTGCATACTTCTGAGACTGCAGTGCAGCGTTTTGCCACTAGGCCACCAGAGCTCCCTATTCCTTTGAGGTTTTTTGTCCCCTCAGCTTAAACCTGTTTCTTTTTTCTTCTTTTGTTAACAGCATATTCTTCCCATTTAATTTCCCCCCATTCATTCATTGTTGTACATTTTCCTCCCTGCCCACCCCTCCCCCCAGTTTGCTTTTCTCTTTGAAAAGAAAAAGTCTTTCATTGTTATACAATCCCCAACTCTCCCCCCCAGGCCAAGTCCACAGTCCACTTTACTATGCATTTTTTCTAGAATCTTATCACGAAAATAATAACTAATCATATATTCCTTTTAAACAGTTAGTTCTCTCTCATCTGTTTCAGTGCAGTATTCATAATTTATCCCATCTTTCTCAGTCTCCCTCCAACCCCAATGTCAGTCCCATTTTACAACAGTGGCACTATGCAGTATTTTGTCCTTTTGTGACTGAGATTATTTCACTTGGTATAATGTCCTCCAGGGTCACCCATTTTGTATAATATTGCATGAGATCCTTATTTTTCAATGCAGCATAGTATTCCATTGTGTGGATATATCACAGCTTCTCTATCCATTCGTTTGTTGATGGGCATCTGGGTTGTTTCCAACTCTTTGCTATTGTGAACAAAGCAGCAATAAACATGGGTGTGCATATATCTGCTTGGGTGGCAGTTATGGTTTCTTTAGGGTACATTCCCAGTAGTGGAATTGCTGAATCAAATGGTATTTCTATTTTTAAATGTTTGAGAAAGCGCCATACTGCTTTCCATAGTGGTTGCACCATT
>NW_006399989.1:1588599-1619226 GCF_000299155.1 Elephantulus edwardii
GGTAAATCAAATCTCATGGATGCTATCAGCTTTGTGCTAGGTGAAAAGACCAGCAATTTGCGGGTGAAGACTCTTCGAGACTTGATCCATGGAGCTCCTGTAGGCAAGCCGGCTGCTAACAGGGCCTTTGTCAGCATGGTCTACTCTGAGGAAGGTGCTGAGGACCGAACTTTTGCCCGAGTTATTGTTGGTGGGTGAGACTTGCCAGTATGTTCTCCTTGGGTCCTGGGAGGTAGCTGGACTAGTCAGCTCGTGTAGAAGGGAGCCTTGCCCCTGACTCATGCATTGTTTTTCAGGGGGTTCTTCTGAGTACAAAATCAACAACAAAGTGGTCCAGCTACATGAGTACAGTGAGGAGTTAGAGAAGTTGGGCATTCTCATCAAAGCTCGTAACTTCCTCGTCTTCCAGGTAGGGATTTTAAAAAAATGATTTACTTTGCTGTTGTTGAGAATGTTTACAGTAAAAAATAAACCAATTCACTTGTCTCTCTGTACATTTCAGTGACATTAACAACATTCATGGAATTGTGTGACCATTCTTGCCCTGCTTTTCTGATTTCTTCCTCTTTTAGCATAAACTCACTGTCCCCTAAGGTCTAATTTTTTGAGTGGCTGTTGTCACTTTGATTCCTTATGTTGTTGTGTGCTGTCGAGTCAGAAGAAGCTCATAGCTGACCCTCCAGTGGGTTTTCAGAGGCAGAATTGCATGGGAGGAGATTGTCTATCCTTTAATAGGTGGTACATAAGATAGGCAGATAGAAGGAAAGAAAGGAAGAAAACATAGAAGAATATAATGCTTAAGGTAGACATTCTTAATTAGTTAAACTGTTTGGCTTTAAGAAGACTTTAGGAGGAGCTCTGGCGGCCTGGTGACAAACTGCACTGCAACCCCAGAGGTGTGTGGTTTGAATCCACCAGATGCTGTGCTGGAGAAGGAGGGACAATCTTCTGTACCAGTGAGATCCGATTTGACGGTACACGCACAAAAATAAATTAAAAAAAAGACTTTAGGGAATGCTTTTGTTTTAATGCTCTGGTAACCTAGTGGGTAAGGAGTTGCACTGCCAACCCAAGGGCAAGGAGTTCAAATCTATCCCCTGCTCTGTGGGAGAAAAAGAGGCAATCTCCTGTAGGGTTTATAGCCCCTGAAAATCAATTGCAGGGTTAGCTAGGAGTTGGTTCTGGCTAGATGGCAGTGAGTAAGACTGGTGTAAAGATTAATCTTGGGCAAGAGTTTCTGGTGCCAGGTGCTCGTTTTAAAAAAAGATTAAAGATTTATTTATTCATTGCAAATACTTTTTAAAAAAATTTCCATTCATTCATTGTTGCACTTTTCTCCCCTCCCAACCCTCCCCCCACCAAGTGCTCATTTTTAACAATTACTGCATATCTGTTTTTTACTAGCCGCTCAACTGCCCAAGAAGTCTTAGTGGTACAGTGGTTAAAAATATTCAGCTGTTTGGTACAACCACTGTGGAAGGCGGTGTGGCGCTTTCTCAAAAAGTTGCAAATAGAGATACCATTTGAACCAGCAATTCCACTACTGGGAAATACCCCAAAGAGACCATAACTGACATCCAAGCAGATATATGCACAACCATGTTTATTGCGGCTTTGTTCACAAAAGCAAGGAGTTGGAAACAACCTAAGTACCCATCAACAAATGAATGGATAGAGAAGCTGTGGTATATTCATACAATGGAATACTACACTGCATTGGAAAAACAAGGAACTCATCCAGTATTATTCAAAATGGGTGACCCTCGAGGACATTATGCCGAGTGAAGTATCTCAGTTACAAAAGGACAAATATTGCATGGTGCCACTGTTGTAAAACAGGACTGACATTAGGGTTGGGAGGGAGACTGAGAAAGATGGGTTCAATAATGTATACTGCATTGAAACAGATAAGGGAGAAAACTGTTTAAAAGGGATATGTGGTTAGGTATTTTTGTCATGACAGGAGTCCAGAGCGAAGGCTGCATAGTGGAGTTGACCTGGGGGGAGGGATTGTAAAACAATGAAAGAATTTTACTTTTTCAAGCAGGTAGTATACTGGGGGGGAGGGTTGGGAAGGGAGAAAAGTGCAACAATGAATGAATGGAAATCCAAAGTCTCTGTAAATTTTCACTGAAATTAATAATTTTTCTTTTAAAAAAATATTCAGCTGTTAACCTAAAGGTTTATGGTTCATAGCCATGAGCTCCATAAGAGAAAGGTGTGACAATCTACTTCCATTGAGGATCACACCTTTAGAATCCCTGTGGGACAGTTCTAGTTCCTATAGAGTTGCTGTGAGTTCTGTTCTTTTTTTTTTTTTTTCTATAATTATATTTTATTAATTTTCATAAAAATTTACAGAGATTTTGGGCTTCCACTCATTCATTGTTGCACTATTCTCTCTACCCTCCTCCCAGTTTGTTCTTGTCCAAATGCCACAGTGCTTGTCAAAGCCAGTTCTGATTAATCTTCTTTGTCAGTGTATCCTTTGCCATTCCCTATCACTCCTCCCTGAGAGAGACTTCACCCTGAGTCATAAGGAAAAGGGGACGGCGTATTCTCTTAGCTACTTCCTGCTGAAAAGGGACGCTGTGGGTTTCAGGGTGAAGATCTTCTCTCACTACTCTAAAGGGCCCCTTTGGCAGTAGGAAACACATAGACTATTATGGAGATTGATTTTGGAATTCAGATGCACTCTTATTGATTGTGCTTGGCTGTACATGTACATATCCTTCAAGATGTATCATGGGGGTGTTGCAACCTAGAAGACACAAATTTGACTAACAAGTTATAAGTACATGAGTCCAAAAATTATGGAAAAGTAAAAGAAAAGATTCTTTCATTGTTTTACAAACCCTCCCCCAGGTCCCCTCCACCATGCGGCCCTCGCTCTAGTCTCCTGTGATGACAGAAATACCCAGTTACATCTCTCTTTTAGACGGTTCTCTCCCTCCTCTGCTTCAGTGCAGTATACATTATTGAACCCATCTTACTCAGTGTCTCCCTAACCCCAAGGACAGTCCCATTCTATAACAGTGGCATCATGTAATATTTGTCCTTTTGTGACTGGGATATTTCACTCAGCATAATGTTCTCCAGAGTCAACCATTTTGAATAATATTGCATGAGTTCCTTGTTTTTCAATGCAGCATAGTATTCCATTGTGCGAATATACCACAGCTTCTCTAGCCATTCATTTGTTGATGGGCACTTAGGTTGTTTCCAACTCCTTGCTATTGTGAACAAAGCTGCAATGAACATGGGTGTGCATATATCTGCTTGGATGTCAGCTATGGTCTCTTCAGGGTATATTCCCAGTAGTGGAATTGCTGGGTCAAATGGTATCTCTATTTGCAACTTTTTGAGAAAGCGCCATACTGCTTTCCACAGGGGTTGCACCATTTTACACTCCCACCAACAGTGAATCAGCGTTCCAGTTTCTCCACAACCTCGCCAGCATTTGTTGCTTGCTGTTCTGTTAAATTTTGCTATTTTGACTGGGGTGAAATGATATCTCATAGTTGTTTTAATTTGCATCTCTCTTAGGGCTAGGGATTTTGAGCATTTCTTCATGTGTTTGTTAGCCATCTGAATGTCGTCTTCGGTGAAGTGCCTGTTCATATCCTGTGCCCATTTTTCTATTGGATTATTTACCTTTATCTTGTTGTGGTGCTCAAGTATTTCATAAATTCTGGATATAAGTCCCTTATCTGATATGTTATTACCGAATACTTTTTCCCAGTCAGTGGCTTCCCTTTTTACCCTACTGGAGAAGTTTTTGGATGTGCATAGGGATTTGAGTCTTAGAAGGTCCCATTCATCTGTGTTATCTTCTCCTGGTTGTAGCTTGTGAGTTCTGTTCTGTCTTATAAGGTCACTATGAGTTGAAATCAACTCAGTAGCAGTAGATTTGATTTAGATTGGTCTTGTTCCCACTGAGTCTGCTCCATCAGGGTTTTTTCCCCCTTTCTCCTTTGAACTATTAGTACCATCTTCTTCACTGAACTTCCTGACTCTAGTCTGGCTCCTTCATATTCACCTCTTAGATCAAGTTCTTATGGAGTCATAAATTTGTCTTTTCTCCTCAAAGCATTTCTGTGATTTCTCATTGCCTTATGATAATTTTTGAACTGTAGTCTCCAGACTACATTAACATTGTGAGGGAGCATGCTATCAAAACCCAAACACACTGCTTTCAAATCCATTCTGACTTAATGGTCACTTTCCACTGAGTTCTGCGATTGTAAATATGGGAGGAGACTGCCCATCTTTCTCTTGAAATGACTGGTGTATTTGAACTGCTGATCTTTTGCTTAGCAGCCCATCATGTTCCACACTACTCCATCTGGGCTCCTTTGGGAGCATACTAGAAATGCAAATTCTCAGGCCCTTCCTAGGCCTGCACACTCCTATATTTTGAGATAGGAGATACCAGTTTGTGGTAGTTTCAGTTTTTCTTTAAAATGGTGTTTTTGGTGATGGTTTACATAATAGTTTTTAGGTTCTCATTTAACAATTTCTATATCAATTGGTGACATGGATTATGTTCTTTGCATTCTCATTTCTGTTCTGGTTATTCAGTTTCCATTAATTTCATTTCCCTTCAATTGTTAACCCTTTGGTCTCATGTAGGTGATTTCTTACAGGAGCATAGCAGTTTATACTTTATCAAGCTCTCCAAGTTACTGTGGTTCGTGCTAAAGTTTGAGGTACGTTGAGGATGACATTCAGATTCCAAAATGAGGTGCTTTCCAACCTCATTAATCTCATCAGCCTTTTCTCCAACTCTTTAATATAAACTGATGTGCTTTCTTTGATCTCCAGGCCTTTGCATACTACTTTCTCTAAAAGGAATAACCATTTCTCTTTTAATGACTTGGTTAATTCTTTTCTGTCTTCCAAAATTAAACTTAGATGTTGCCTTAGATCTCTGCAGCCTACCTACAAGCCATTTTTCTGTGCTGCTTTTGTCAAGGCACATAATATACTGGGATTGTTTTTTTTTTTTTTCCTTCTTGTCCTCCTGAAAAAGCAAGGAATGTGTCATCAAAGCTTAGTGTGAAATATAGCAATTAATGGGAAGGTTAGCAAACTTCTGAATGAATGAGTTGGAGTGAGTAGAGAGAACTGGACTGGCTATAGTCTTAAGTTGTTGTTAGGTGCCATCATGTTGCCTACGACTCATAGTGACCCTCTGAACAACAGATCTAAACTTTGTTTATCTTACACCATCCTTTTAATCTCTAATATGCTCAAGCCCATTGTTAGCGCCACTGTGTGAATCTATCTTGATGAGGATCTTCCTCTCTTTTCTCTGACCTTCCATGTTTCCCAGCGTGATGTAATTTTCCAAGGGCTAACCTCTCCTGACAACATGCCCAAAATATGTGAGACAATCTTCATCTCTAAGGAGCACTTCTTCCAAGACAGACTTGTTTATTTTTTTTAGCAGTCCATGCAAAAAGTAGAGTACTGCTTAGTATTCTTCATCAACACAACTCAGTGGCATTGATTCAGATTCTGTCACCCTTATTCATTGTCCAACTTTCAGGTACATACGGAGTAATTGAAAAGATGATGGCTTGATCAGGTGCACTTTAGTCTTTATAGTGACATCCTTTTTCTTTAGCACTTTGGACAGGTCTTTAAAAGCAGATTTTCCCAGGGCAATATGTTTATGATTTCTTGACTGCTGTTATCTTGGGTGTTGATTGTTTATCCAAATAAATCATTGATAATGTCAATCTTTTCTCCATCTATTACAGTGTTGCCTGTCATTCCAGTGGGAAGAATTTTTGTATTCTTGGTGTTGAGATGTAATGAGTATTAAAAGCTCAGTGCTTCAATTCTCACATTCTGAAAACAGGAGTGTGCCATCTGTATAACACATGTTGATAACTTTTCCTCTAATTCTGATGCTGCATGTCCTTCATATAATGCAGCTTCTCGAATGATTTGTTCAGCATGTAGATTGAAAAGATAATGGAGAAAGCATCCAACCCTGACATACATCATTCTTGATTTTAAACCTTGCAGTGTTCCCTTGTACTATTCAGACAACTTCTTAGTCTAGGTATAGTTTTGCACAAGCACAATTTTGTGTTCTAGGATTTCCAATTGTCTTAACATTATCCATAATTTGTTAAAATCCACACAGTCAAATGCCCTCAGTAGTAAATAAAACACAAACATCCTGCATTTTCTGCTTTCATCCAAGATCCATCTGACATCAACAGTAATAGCCCTTGTATCATGGCCTCTTCGATAACCAGCTTGAATTGCTGACAGTTCATTGTAGATATACTGTTCTAGCCATTTTTATATAATATTCAGCAAGATTTTACTTGCATATATTAATGATACTATTTTATAATTTCCACATTCTGTTGGATCACCTTTTTTGAGAATGGGAAAAAATATGGATCTCTTCCAGTCAGTTGGCCAGGTAGCTATCCTCAGATTTCTTGGCTTCAACTAGTCCAGGCCTGCATCTGTTGAAATGTGTCAATTGGTATCTTATTGATTCCTGGAAACTTATTTTTTTGCCAATGCCGTCAGTGTAGCTTGAACATCTTCCTTCATTACTTTTAGCTCTTGATTATACAGGCACTTTCTTTTCCTGGTATAGTAATTCTGTATTTCTTCCATCTTTTTTGATGCTTCCTGGATCATTTAAAGACTTTGCCCATAGAGTCCTTCATTATTGCACTGTAAGGCTTGAATTTGTTTTCAGTTATTTTGATTTTTAACTCTAGATCTTTGCACAGTCTTAAGTGGGAAGATTGTTTTCATCTCTACTAGGGTGCTGTGGAATCCATTGCCATGAAGAACCCCAAAGAGAGAACAGCTCTGTTTGAAGAGATCAGTCGCTCTGGGGAGCTGGCCCAGGAGTATGATAAGCGAAAGAAGGAAATGGTGAAGGCTGAAGAGGATACTCAGTTTAATTACCATCGCAAGAAAAACATTGCAGCAGAACGCAAGGAGGCCAAACAGGAGAAGGAAGAGGTAGGTAGCCAGGCTACCTCTTGGTACTGATGGAAGAGGATGGAACCTATGGCATACTGATGTATTCTTGCCCTTATTTGCACAGGCTGACCGATATCAGCGCCTAAAGGATGAGGTAGTACGAGCTCAGGTACAGCTACAACTCTTTAAGCTTTACCACAATGAGGTAGAAATTGAGAAGCTCAACAAGGAACTAGCCTCTAAGAACAAGGAAATTGAGAAAGACAAGAAACGCATGGACAAGGTAGAGGATGAGCTGAAGGAGAAGAAGAAGGAGCTGGGGAAAATGATGCGGGAGCAGCAGCAGATTGAGAAGGAGATCAAGTAAGTAGCAGACCTGGTTCTGGGATTTGAGGGAAACCCACAGGCTATATAGTTTCTAGGGCTCCTCTGAGTCTTGAGTCCAGTGCCCATACTAGTTGTTTCTATGTATTTGCCTTGACTTGCTTTGACCAGAACTAGGCAGAATCTTTAAATACTTGGGCATTGTACGGTAGGTAGGTCCTCAGGAGAAGGAAACCATGAAAGAGATAATAGACTTGCCGAATGAGAAGATGAGATAGAAGGCCTAGCTGCTGCAATGGATAGACAGGAAGGCCTTTCTTGAAGAGGAAAACTAGAATTAAAATATAAAGAATAGGAATTTGAGAAAGTTTGATTAGATGGAGACAATTAAGGTAACAGAGTGTTATTAGTGAGGGCGTTGGGAAGGCAAGGCTTGAGGTAAAGAATGCATTGCCTTATAGACTGACTGGAATTCCAGACTGAAGCTGTGGGCTCCAGAAGTAGTGAGACGGCCCCTTGGTGAGAATCTATAGGACAACAAGCCCCCTTGATAGGTAGTTCCCTGAGGCTGGCTGTGAAGCTTGTGTCCCCTTTATTGGAGCAAAAATCCTAGGAACTTCCCCTTTTAACAAAACACTGACTGATTTTCTCCTCTGGCAAAAGAGAGAAGGACTCAGAGCTTAACCAGAAACGGCCTCAGTACATCAAAGCCAAAGAGAATACCTCTCACAAAATTAAGAAGTTGGAAGCAGCCAAAAAGTCCCTACAGAATGCACAGAAACACTACAAGAAACGTAAAGGTGACATGGATGAGCTAGAGAAGGAGATGCTGTCAGTAGAGAAAGCACGACAGGAGTTTGAGGAACGAATGGAAGAGGAGAGCCAGAGTCAAGGCAGAGACTTGACTCTGGAGGAGAACCAGGTAAGCTCAGAGAAGAATTGGGGGAGGAGATTGCTAGATTGATTTAGTAATTTCTGTCATCTTTCTTTGTCCTGAACACAGGTGAAGAAGTATCACCGGCTGAAAGAAGAAGCCAGCAAGAGAGCAGCTACCCTGGCCCAGGAGTTGGAGAAGTTTAATCGAGACCAGAAAGCTGACCAGGACCGACTAGATCTGGAAGAGAGGAAGAAAGTTGAGACAGAGGTGGGTATGAGTTACAGGATTAGGGATAATGTTCCAGTGAGAAGGGTTTTTCAATGATAACAGTAAGTGCTTTGAATTGTGTTGGTGAACAGTATTGAAAAGCATAAACAAATCTTGAGGGAAGTGCAAGTATAGTGAAAATTCATTTAATTTACTTTGGGCATATTCTTAGAAGTAACCAGTCTTTGAACAGAGACATGCTGGGGAACGTGGAGGGTCAGAGAAAGAGAAGATCTTTAATGATATGAATTGACACAGTGACTACTATTTTGGACCTGAGTTTGACAGAAATTATGAGGATGGCACAGCGTTCAGATCAGAGGGTGACTCAGTGTAGTTGACTCAGTGGCACCTAACAACAATAATAATAAGTACAAATAATGATAGTAACTAACATACCAATCATTTACTGTGTGCCAGTCACTGCTATTTATATACATTCACTATTTAATTCCTCATTTATGAAAATCCTCAGGGGGGGTGGGGTACTCTTACTTATTCTCATTTTCCAAATGAGGAAACTATGACAGAGATAAATTAACTTGTCCAGGATCACATGTTTATTAAGTAGCAGAATCAGAATATGAACCTGGACAATCTAACTGTAGAATTTACACTCTTATCAAGTATACTTATCTACTGCCTCCCTAATATCCCTAATGTTGTTGTTCTTACGTACTGTTTGTCACATCAGAACGACTGGTAGCTGACCTTCTACCAGGTTACAGAAGGTGATTGCTCATATTTCTCCCATGGAGCATCTAGTGGTTGTCAGCTTAACTCCTTTCCACTAAGCCAACCAGAGCTCCCTAATATCAATAATAGTAATTATCATAGAAAGTTGTAATAGTGTTCCAAGAGCCTACAGTGTTCCAGGTATTCTGCTAAGCATTTCTTTTATTTAAGAGAATGTGAGGTAGTCATTCATCTTAACAGCTACTTTAAAATAAGTTCATCCTATATATTCTGCGAAGTAGAGATTATCTACATTTTCCATAGGAGAAAATTGGTGCAGAAAAGGCTGTAAAGTCTCTGAACAAGGAAAATTGATAGCCTGGAGAGAGTCTTTGATGTCCTGAGAGGGCCCTGCAATTTTGTAGGTCCATATTGAGCATAATCTGTATATATGCTTTTTAGTAGGCCGCCTGCATTTGTTAAAGATTGTCCTGGACTATTAGATGACTGTGCATGTAGTGAGGTTTTGGAGTTAACCAGTTCAACCCCTGGTGTTGGAGCATATATCTATCTCGCTCAGGCCAAGATCAAACAAAAACTCCGGGAGATAGAAGAGAATCAGAAGCGGATTGAGAAACTGGAGGAATATATAACCACTAGCAAGTATGGGCAGTACCTTTTTCTTCTACTTCCAAGCTTATTTTTTTTAATGAATTTGAGTGAACATATACAGAGATTTTGGATTTCCATTCATTCATTATTGCACTTTTCTCCCTGTCCACCCTACCCCACCCCAGTTCGCTCTTCTTGAAAAGCAAAAGAAAAAACTCCTTCATCAGTATACAATCCCCCCACACTCCCCCAAGCTTATTCTTATCACTTCCCATCTATCCTGCCCCTGTCCAGGCATGGCTCTTAGAGTTGGGAATATTTTTTTTTATTAAGATAATCTCTGTTCCCTGCATTTGTAGGCAGTCTCTTGAGGAGCAAAAGAAGCTAGAAGGGGAACTGACAGAAGAGGTGGAAATGGCCAAACGGCGTATTGATGAGATCAATAAGGAGTTAAACCAGGTGATGGAACAGCTGGGGGATGCCCGCATTGATCGCCAGGAGAGCAGCCGTCAGCAACGAAAGGCAGAGATCATGGAAAGCATCAAGCGCCTTTATCCTGGTTCTGTGGTAAGAGTGGAAAAGGAACTAATCCTGAGCATCTACTCTTCACTGACTGTCATAATTATCCCAGCAACCCTGTGAGAGCAGAGTGGCTAACCTTTTTTTACAGTTTCGGAAATTGAGGCTCAGAGAAACTGAATGACTTAACCAAGGTGCATAAATGAAAGGTGTTTCAGACTCCACTTGTTTAGATTCTGGAGCTCATGATATTTTCATCACATCATTTATTACCTTCTTGAGAGCTTGTTTGGATGTTTAGATTCTGGAGCTCATGATAGTTTCATCACATCATTTATTACCTTCTTGAGAGCTTGTTTGGATGTTCTAGTAGGTGCGTGCAGCTACTTGTATCCCCTTGACCAAAGGACAGTCTTCTGTTTGGGATGGTTGTCCTCTTCAAGTGAGCGTGCAGCTTTGGGAAGGACACCCATGGATCAGTGAGGGAAAAAGGGGACACCCGCCTAGCTATCCAGATCAGCCGAATCAACTCTGGAGATCAGTGTGGTGATAGATGTCGCAGCCAGATCACCTTCTCATCCCATTTATTACCTTCTTATGGGCTTGACTTGCTATATCCATTCCTCCGTGGAAAGTGGAGAATCTGAGCAGACTTTGGAACATTTCTATTCAGAAAGTTTTGTGCATATCGTCTTTATGAGCTCTGTTGGCATATACCAGCTAACCTGTTGACTTTTTCTCTTGGCTCAAGGTTTCCCATGAGTTTATAGTCAGCTCATGGTTTGACAGGGTTAGAAGATTCACTTTCAGGATCACTACATTGACAGGAGGCCACGGTTCCACATGTGTGCCTCTTCATAAGACTTGGTGTCCTCATGTCTTGGCTGTTCTCCCCCAAAACACATAATCTCAAAGAGGCAAAAGTGCAATATCTTTTATGACTTTAGCCTTAGATGTCATGTGCCATTAATTCTGTTGTGTTCTGTTAGTCATAGTCTCACCCTGATATAGTATGAGAGGGGGGTTACACAAGGGTGTTAGTTTTCAAGAGATGGGGATTGTTGGAGCCATCTTAAAGTCTGATTCCCACAAATAAGTTACTTCTTCATAGCACTTTTATAAGGAATAAATAAAATTATTTAGCTTGGAGTATTCTGTCTGGTTTATGAGATCTCTCATGACAAATTTATACCTCTCCATGAAAGCTAGGGGACTCAGGAGGATTCTAGTGGTTTTTTTTTTTTTTTAACCCCTTCAAATTTAATATATTTTCCCCAATGGCTTCTTTTATCAAATTTGAATTATATTCTTTTGGATAAAATTTTCCTGAAAAGAGGGTGAAAGAAGAATTTTTGCAATCTGTACATGTTGGTGTTGTTGTGTCCTACCAATTAAGAACTGACTCATAGTTGACCCTCCAGTTGGTTTTCAGAGGCAGTAAGTCATATAGGAAGAGTTTGTCCATCTTTCTACCATGGAGCAAGTAGTGGATTTGAACTGTGTACTTTTGTATTAATGGCTTTTTAATTTTTTTTTATTTAACCCTATGGATTTTAGTTTTTTTTTGTTGAACATTGTGATTTTTATTTTAGAGGAGAATTTAGAGTAAAAGGCAGGGTTCTAGAACCATTAGATTTTAGGGACATCTTGTTAGGTGCTGTTGAGTGGAGCATGACTCACAGCAACCCTGTGAATAATAAATCTGAACTCTGTTCTATCCTTTGCCATCCTCATCACCTCTGTCATACTTAAGTCCATTGAAGCAGTGTCTTGAGAGTCTTGATCTTTTTTGCTGGCCTTTCCAAGCATGATGTCGCCTCTCCTAACAATATACTCAAAAATATATGTGGTGCAGCTTTGCCATCCTTGCCTCCAAGGAGCACTTGAACTGCATTTTTTCCAAGACATAGCTGTTCTTTTGGCATATTCAGTACTTTTCTCCATCACCACAGTTCAAAGACATCATATCTTCTCCCATCCTTATTCATTATCCAGCTCTCAGAAGCCTCTTGTTTAAGTCAGTCCGGACCTGGTGTGTGAGTATTTGAATTTAAAAGTCAGTTGGTGTTAATTGTGTTTGAAAAGAACATTCTTCCAGGTGGTACAGCACTGGTCTGTCAGTTTGATGTACTAAGTTAACTTGGAGTTGCTTTGCTACTGAATGTTGTGTCAGTGGTGTGTCAAATGCCATAATGATTATCCATGTGGACAGTGCTTGGTAGAGCTCCCAGATGAAGCCAGGCTTGGAAGCAGAGTTGGCATCCACTTCCTAAACAATATGCCTTTGGAAACTCTATGAACATTAAAGAAATGATGATAGTTATAGAACAGGGCTCAGATCTCTTGTTCATAGGGTCACTATGAGTTGTACTCAACTCAACGGCACTTAACAACAACAGATGCATAGAAAATTATTGAAAAGACCATGGCCTGAATCAGGCATACCTTTGTCTTCAAACTGACATCATTGATCCTTGTTAATTTGGAGAGGTCCCTGACTACAGAGTTTCCCAGTGCAGTGTATCTCCTTGATCTTACTGCTGATACCAAGTGTATTGATTGTGGATCCCAGTAAGATGACATTTTTGACGGTTTAAATCTTTTTTTCCCATCTATTATGATGTTTCCTGTAGGTCCAGTGGTGAGAGTTTTTGTTTGCTTGATATTGAGATGTAATCATATTGAATGACTTTGATCTTCTGCAATAAGTGCTTCAACTCTTCCTCATTTTCAGCAAGCATGGTTGTGCCATTTGCATAATGCAAGTTGTTGCTGAGTTATCCTCTAATCCTAATGCCATACTCTTTTTCATATCATAGAGTCTACCTTCTGGAATGATTTGCTCAATATATAGTTATAGAGCGAGGTTACTACTTTGATGCATGAGCAAATACTGCATAAGACCATTATTGTAAAAATAAAAAGGTAACAGTGGAGAAAGGCAGAAAAGGAGAAGGGTGGAAATCACTAGATTTGAGTTTAGTGGGCGGATTGGGGGGTTAAAGGAATCGGAAAGATTCAGTGGGGACTCGAAAAGGTAGTGTAATAGGCATAGCTCAATGGTAATGAATTATAATAATTATATAAAACACAGTATATATAAATGATTTTATGAAACAACATACTAATATTTGAATAATATTAGTAAATTGCTAATACTGAACAACTTCAAGTATACACACCAACAAATTGGTAGGACACAAAAGGTCACTAAAAATAAAGAGGAGAAAGAAAAAACCAAAATGAAAGTCAGAAGAGAACATAAAAATTGCACTAGAGCATTAAGAAACCAAAACAAAGGGAGGAGATGTTGACGTAAAAGGATTAAACAGAAGATTTAAAATGGGAGCTTGAGAAGAGAAAGCGAACTATTGTAATGGAATACACAGAGACCTAGAATTGGAGAATAAAAAGAGAAGAACTTGCTCCGTGTTTCTCAGGCTGATAGACCTGAAAAAACAAATTCAGACCTCAAGTTGCAGTACTTAGAGATGCTATGTGCAAAATTTCTACTGATCCAGGAAACATTAAGAGAAAATGGGGGGATTATACAGAATCACTATACCAAAAAGAACTGGCCAACACTTAAATATATCAAGAGCCAATGGTAAGAAAGGAAGACTGTAGTGAAGGCATTGGAAAAAAAAAAAAAGGACTCAGGAATCATTGGAATACCAATTGACATGTTTCAAATGGCAGAAAAATTGATGCTTTTAAACTGGTACTGGAGAAGTGCTGAATATACTATGGATTGCCAAAAGAACAAAAGATATGTTTTGGAGAAAATGCAGCCAGAGTGCTCCTTGTAGGCAAGGATGGCTGAACTTCATCTAGCATACTTTGGGCATGTTGTTAGGAAAGGACATCATGCTTAGAAAGGTACGGGGATGGTGAAAGAGGAATACCCTTGACCAGGTGGATTGGCACAATATAGCAATGGACTTGAGTGTGTGTCAGAGCTTGTGAGGCTGGCACAAGATAGGACAGGGTTCATATCTGTTGTTAGAGGTCTGCTATGGATCATATTTTACTTGACAGCATCTAACAAGAGCAACATTAAAATCAATGTAAATTAAAGATTGTAAAAGCACAATGTAAAGGAGCTCTGGTGGCCTAGTGGCAAAGAAGCTGCACTGCAATCCCAAAGGCACACAATTCAAATCCACCAGATGCTCTGCTGGAAAAGGAGGGGCAGTCTCCTCTTGTGCCAGTCTGATCTGATTCGACAGTATACAACAAATAAAGGGGGGGGAGGGGGATATATATATTTTTTTTAAAAAGCACAATGTAAACAAGTTATTGTAAGAAAACAAATTAACAATTTTAAGAGGAAGGACTGGGCAGAGGGTGCCCTGGCTGCAAGATAAAAGTCTGCACAGGCAGTTGAAGGCAGATCTAGCAGCACCCACATTGGCTACCTTCTCTCACTTCATCTGTCTTTTCAACATGGCTATTGCCTCACCTGTCCCACTGCTTCTGCTGGCCTTGCTGGGTCTGGTGGCATTTCTGAGCCTGGCATGCACAATAAATGCTGCCAAGTCCTCACACCTGCTGAGTGGCCTCCTGGATGCTCAAGTTTACCATCAGCAAGTACAGCAAAGTTAACAACCAGTACCACAGCCCGATGGTGCAGCTGGTGTGGGTCAGCCAGCAGATGTCTGGAGTGAAATGCTACTTGGTCATGGAGATTGGACTAACCACGTGTACCAAGTCCCACCCCAGTTTAGCCATTTGCTTCTTCCATGACCAATCATACTTGGAGAAAGTCCTCGGTTCCTTCCAGGAACTTATTGTTCCTTGGAGAGCACAATCTCCATTATGAAATCCAGATCTGATGTTTACAAGTCTGTGTGGCAAGTGGCAGCCTGGCTACCTCTTTCTCTACCCCTTTAGAGCATGATTACCCTTCTGGGCATCTTAGTTAGACCTTAGATATCCCACCCTGATGAGGCCTCAGTGAAATCTCCCTAGTGTGAGAAAAATTGAGTCATTTTGAGTATATTTTTTAACAACCACAGTTCTTCATTGCTTTTCAGATGCACCCAGCACACCTTTTCTGCTTTTAATTGATAAAAAAGTAGTATCAACTAAAAAAAAAAAAAAAGGGTTTCTTTTAAAAAAAGAGCTGAACAGAAGATTTAAAAAAGCAACTTGAGAAGACAAAGCAAAGTACTGTAATGGAAGGGGCATCCTAGATATCAGAAAATCAAAAGGGTAGAACATGCTTGGTATTTCTCAGTCTGAAACAACTGAAGAAGAAAATTCAAGCCTCTGATTGCAGTGCTGGAGGCTTTTGTGGGCGAAGATATTAAATGACTCAGGAAACATCAAAACAAGTTGAAGGAATACAGAGATGAACTGTACCACAAGAATTGATAAACCATTTCAAGAAATAGCATATGATTAGGAACCAGTTGTACTGAATGAAGATGTCTCAGATTCAGTGAAGGCATAGGTGGCGGGGAAAGTCTCAGAATTGGTAGAATAACAGTTGAAGTGTTTCAATAAACAGATGCAGATTTTTCTCACTATTCAATGCCAAGAAATTTGGAAGACAACTACCTGACCAACAAATTAGAAGAGATCTGTATTTGTGTCAATTATAAAAAGAAAGTGATCCAACAGAATGTAGAAATTATTAAACAGTATCATTAATATCACTTGCAAGTAAGATCATATTGAAGATTATCAGTGGAGAATTGGAGCAGTACATTAACAGGAAGCTTGATTTAGAAGTTGTTGAATGAGGGACAACCAAACATATCTATCTTAGAAGTGTAACTAGAGTACCCCTTGAAATCAAAGATAGTGAGACTTGATATTTTAGACATGTTATTAGCAGGGGGATGGGCATTCTCCTTCCGTGTGATTAACTGCCTCTGAAAACCTGCTGGAGGTTCAGCTATGAGTCAGTTCTGACTTGACAGTACACAACAACATCATCAGGGAGCTAGTTTCTGGAGAAGCCCATCATACTTGGAAAACTATCAGGTCAGATCAAAGTGGAAGATGTTCGAGGAAATGGCTTGATATAATGGGCTTATCTTCAGAGATTGTAAGGACAAGGTTTTGTTCATGGGGTTGCTATGAGTGAGAGCCAACTAGATGATGGTAGCTAACAACTGCAGATTCTGTTAGATCTCTTAGACTCTTGAATCAAATCATGAGTTCTCAGATTCCATATTTAATGATATAATCCCATCCCTGGCTTCAGTTGAGCTTTGTTCCTCAAATAATCCCTTTATCTCTCTTCATAGTCCTGTGCAATAGTGGTAGATTAAAATGAATTAGTTATGGTCCCTACACTTAACATACCTTGCTCTTTTGATAGGATGTGAGAAGAGTGGTTTTACTAAATTCTTATAAAAATTTGAGATAATCTATTTAGGCTATCTAGTATAGGACCTGGCATAGCAGTGTTCTGTGAAATGGTAAAAATAGAATTTAGAAAGATGATTTTGGATTCAGACATGACTATCTTCAGCAAAGACCTCTGGTGACCTAGTGGTAAGGAGCTACTCTGCCATCTCAAAAGCACGAGGTTCAAATTCACCAGCTGCTCTGTGGGAGAGAGCAGTCTCCTTCCTTGTGATTAAACTGCCTTTGAAAACCCACTAGAGGATCAGCTATGAGTTGGTTCTGATTTGACAGTACACAACAACAACAACAATAAGTATAGTACCTGGCACAGCAGTAGTCTGCAAAATGGTAAAAATGAGGTTTAGAAAAATGATTTTGGATTCAGACATGACTATCTTTAGTAGTTGTTTCTTTGGGGCCAGAGCAGACGTTTTCATCCATTGCATGTATTGTGTTTCTGGTATAGATTTTATCCTGGACTCCTTTGGGAACTGGGAGTTGGGATTCCTAAAGTAGCTCCAAAATTCCCCATGCCTCAATTTTCCCTTCCTGCTTTGCTCAGTATGGCCGCCTCATAGACCTCTGCCAGCCCACACAAAAGAAATACCAGATTGCTGTAACCAAGGTTTTGGGCAAGAACATGGATGCCATTATTGTGGACTCAGAGAAGACAGGCCGGGACTGTATTCAGTATATCAAGGAGCAGCGCGGAGAACCCGAGACTTTCTTACCTCTTGACTACCTTGAGGTAAGATTTGTGGGGATGGGGTCATGGCAGTGTGAGAGGACCCTTCTTCCCAGCCTTCTGCATTCTGCCATGAACTAAACTGCTTTTTACAGGTGAAACCTACAGATGAGAAGCTCCGGGAGCTCAAAGGGGCCAAACTTGTGATCGATGTTATTCGCTATGAACCACCTCACATCAAAAAGGCCCTGCAGTATGCTTGTGGCAATGCCCTTGTCTGTGACAATGTAGAGGATGCCCGCCGTATTGCCTTTGGGGGCCACCAGCGCCACAAGGTATTCCTCTGCCTATATTTGACATAGACAGGCTTTTTTTACGGAGGAGTCCTCTACTTAGCTTTAACCCTTTTTTTCCCTTCTCTCTTTATATTTTATGTAGACAGTGGCATTGGATGGGACCCTGTTCCAAAAGTCAGGAGTGATCTCTGGCGGGGCCAGTGACCTGAAGGCCAAGGCACGCCGCTGGGATGAGAAAGCAGTAGACAAGTTGAAAGAGAAGAAGGAGCGATTGACAGAGGAGTTAAAAGTAAGCTGCAGGCAATTTTCTCCCTGAGAGTGAGAAGTTCCAAGCCCAGGTTCACCACTTTCATATTACCTAGCCCTTCTTTCTTCCTTTCAGGAACAGATGAAAGCAAAACGGAAAGAGGCAGAGCTGCGGCAGGTGCAGTCTCAGGCTCATGGACTACAGATGCGGCTCAAGTACTCACAGAGTGACCTAGAACAGACTAAGACACGACATTTAGCCCTAAACCTGCAGGTGTGGTTGGTTTTCATCCCTGTCCTCCATAGACCGTCCTCATATTCCTGTCCTGGGTTTCTCCAGGAGTGGAGAACTTGCTCTGTTTCCTTCTCTTTTCTACAGGCATCCTTGTAGGATAAAGTAGAATTTGCCATAGAGTTTCCAAGGCTGTGAATATTTACAGAAGCAGACTGTCTTGTCTTTATCTTGTGGAGTAGCTTAACATTCTTAACCACTGTGCCACCAGGACTACTGGCACAGAAGTGGTCCATAAATATTAGGTGCTAATGTTAACATAATTCATTCATTCAGAAAATATTTGTGCTTCTATTGAAAGTGAGCTTCAGGTTTCTCAATATTTGAATGAAAGTATCATTCTAGGAATTGGGGATATTGCAGTTAACAAAACAGAAAACTTAACCCTCAATTCACTAGCTGCTTCGTGTGAGAAAGATGGGCAATCTCCTCACACATGCGATTAACTACCTCTGAAAATGCGCTGGAGGACTGGCCCGACTTGATGGTACAGAACAACAACATAGTAAGTGGAGGGAAATCGAAAAAGTAAGTGATGTAATGTATAAAGTAGAAGAGGGGGAACAGAGGAAAGTGTTGCTGAGCATAATATATTACCAACTCTCTACTCACCGGAGAGTCACCAGAAGCCAAACTCACTGCTGTACAGTTGATTCTGGCTTTATAAAAGGACACAATAGGATTTCTTAGAGGGTTTATTTTGTCAGTCTGCTGTGTGTTTCTTTTGTAGAGCAGCTGGTAGATTCAAACAGCTGACCTTTTGTTCAGCTGAGCTAGCAATTATTCACTGTTCCAACAGCACTCATTACTCATCTAGTACAGGTCTGTAATCATTTATACAAAATTAAAGGCTCAGAACGCTTTGAAAGCAAAGGCTGTATGTGTCTAAATTGGTGCAAAAGCCTAATCTTAATAGATGTGAAGCGATTTATAGTTTTAGTACATTTAATATGAATGTTTTCTGCACTGTCAAGTCAGAACTGGCATATAGCTGACCCTCCAGTGGGTTTTCAGAAGCAGTAAATTGCATGGGAGGAGATTGCTCTTTTTCCTGCAGAGCAGCTGGTGGATTTGAACCATGTACTTTTTAAAATTAATTTAAATGAAAGTTTACAGAGACTTAGGGTTTCCATTCATTCATTGTTGCACTTTTCTCTCTACCCACACCCTCTTCCCCCAATTCACTCTTCTTGAAAAGAAAGAAAAACTCTTTCATTGTTATGCAATCCCCCCCCAAGTCCACTCCACTATGCAGCCTTTTGAGTACAACTCCTTACCAGTAAGCCACCAGAGCTCCCTTTAATGTGACTAGTGGGCTATTTCTCTGTAGAAACTGTGATGTGTTTGATTAGTGCTTCACTAGGCAACCTGGAAACCTTAGTATTTATATTGTTTTGCCTTTTGCTATAATAAGAAAAAGTCAGAATTCTAAAATATCTCACGCCAATGGTTAATAGATGAGGGATTGTTGATCTATAACTAATGGCGTTTACTGCATGCTTGGCTCTGTGAACTGAATCTGGCCAAATTTGAAGACAGGGAGGAAGTTATATGATCTTTCAGATGTGAGTGGCTCGACTAGGGCAAGAGTGCTAAGTTCAGACAATGAGGCCATTGTGGCTCTTGTCCTCTAAGTAGCCTAGTCCCTTTTTCCCTCTTAATTCTATTTCCTGCAGGAAAAGTCCAAGCTGGAGAGTGAACTAGCCAACTTTGGGCCTCGAATCAACGATATCAAAAGGATCATCCAGAGCCGAGAGAGGGAAATGAAAGACTTAAAGGAGAAAATGAACCAGGTTGGTAGAGGGGAGAACAGTGCCAGCATGTGCATCAAGGTAGGACTGGGTCTGGAAGCAGGCTTCTGATGAAGAGAACCTCTGTCTTCCCTGGCCTCTCCTAGGTAGAAGATGAAGTATTTGAAGAGTTTTGTCGTGAGATTGGTGTGCGCAACATCCGGGAGTTTGAGGAAGAAAAGGTGAAGAGGCAAAATGAAATTGCTAAGAAGCGGTAGGTGGAAGTGTGGGCAGAAGGGTAGATGAAGAAGCCCTTGAAACTAACATGACATCTTAGTGGAGGTAGGCCTTTTACTTAACAGGGAAGCTAGGGAAGCAGTATGGCAATAGTATAGTGTTTAAAAATGCTGATGGTTTAGTGGTGAGGCATTGTGATGCCAACCCAAAGGAACATGGTTTGAATCTACCAGCTGCTTCATGGGGTAAAGATGGGCAGTCTTCCCTCATGAGCTTTACTTTGATGAAAATATAAGCTGGTACAGATATTTTGAAAAACTAGCAGTGTTTGGTGAGGAAAATGTATAAATGTGTCCTATAATTTAGCAACCCACTCCCATATCCCAACAAGCATCTTAACTACAGAGTCACAAAAAATCCCCCCCAAACATTCAAGATTATTCATCTTGGCATAGTTTGTGGTAGTCGGGAAACTGATGATGTATAGATAAGCATCACTGAGGTAGAATATAAATTAAATATGGTAAATACACAGATTGTATGTTCCAAGAAAAAAACCTAGATTTATAGGCACTACTAACATTGATAAATAATCTGCAGTGTTGACTTAAAAAGTAAGTGCAGTTTATAACACCATTTATATAAGTTTATAATAAGTGTTTATTGTCTTTTCATTTTTTAATCAACCCCCCTCCAAGAATATACATTTGTAAGTGAGATCTTTCTCTCATTGTCGTCAAGTAGGAACGAGTTTAAAGTTGATCCTTAAGCAGGTTCCTGAGGCAATATATTGCATAGGATGAGATTGTCTTTCTGCTGAGGAACAGCTGCTGGATTCAAGCTACCTTTGGGTTAGCAGTGCAACTTTCTAGGTACTATGCCACCAGAGAGCACTCTTAATGTTACATATAAAAACTCACTGTCATCGAGTCCATTCCAACTCAGAGTCCAGAGGGTCTATGAAGCTATAAATATTTCTCTTGTAGAGCTTCTCCTTGGATGCTAGGATTTTGAAGCTCCATCTCACATACTTTAGGCATTTGACCAGCAGAGACTGGTCCTTGGAGAAGGATACCATGCTTGAAGGGTGGAGGGACAGCACAGGAGAGGGAGACCTTACATGAGATGGGTTGATAAAGTAACTGGGTCAGTGGGGGTTGATGTGTCAGAATTAGACTGGCTCAGGACAGGGCAGGGTTCAGAGCTGCTGTACATAGGATTTCTTGCTATGGGTTGGAGGCGATTCGATGGCACATAACAATAACAAAAGAATAACTAGTAATAATAATAATACTAGTAAGAATAACTAGTAAAGAATAACTAGTGACCTTTCCATTAGCAACCCAGCATACTATGTCATCAGTAAGTTTGAATATTCCCATAAAGATTTATAGCCTCAGAAACTGGATGGTGGATCACTGACAATATAGAAGGTAATGGGAGAGAGAATTGGCTTGAAATAAAGAGGGGGACAAGAAAGGATCTTCCAAATATTATAAATTGAGATAAGATTAACTTTGCGCTTGAAGTCCAAAAAGGGAAGAACTCAACAAGGCCAAAGAAAATGAAATTCTCATTTTGCTCAGAATTATCAAGGAGTGTTTTATAAAAAAAGAGTGATGAACTAAAACCCTAGAGACAGTAGGATTTATCTCTGGTGGCCTACTGGTAAGAAATTGCTCTGCCAGTCCTAAGGTACACAGTTGAATCCAGCTGCTCCATGGTAGAAAAATGGGCAGTCTCCTCCTGTGCTATTTAAAGCTTCTGAAAAAGTGATTGAGTGTCAGCTACGAATCATTTACAATTTGATAGCACAGAGCAACAACTTAAAGGTAATGCATATAGAACCTTGATAAATAGGAATTGTAATTGGTGTATTCAAATAAACCTCTTTTTGTGCCTCCTTCTAGGAACTAGAGAAGGATCTCGGTAATCAAGGGTGTAATGAGCAGGGTTTGACCTTATCTCCCCAGCTTTGTGCCATATTCACACAATTTACACAGACTGAGGAGCTTCATTTCCTAACCTAACTTTAATGGAGAGGTGTTTTTTTTAAAAAAAATAATTTTAATGAGCATTTACAGAGATTTGGGATTTCCATTCATTCATTGCTGCACTTCTTTCCCCGCCCAGCCCAGTTTGCTCTTCTGTTTCAAAAGTAAAAGAAACACTCCTTCCCTGGTACACAGTCCCCCCGTACCCCTCCCACTATGCAACCTTAATTGTGGACTCTTGTGATAACCATAATACCCTATCATACATCGCTTTTAAATTATTCACTCCCTCACCTTTTTCAGTGAAGTATACACAATTTATCCAGTTTTTCTCAGTCTTACCCCAACCCTGATATCAATCCCATTTTACAACAGTGGCACCATGCAATATTTGTCCTTTTGCGACTGAGATATTTCACTCAGCATAATGTCCTCCAGGCTCACTATTGCATGAGTTCCTTGTTTTTCAATGCAACATAGTATTCCATTGTGTGAATATACCACAGCTTCTCTATCCATTCGTTTGTTGATGGGCACCTGGGTTGTTTCCAACTCCTTGCTGTTGTGAACAGAGCTGCGATAAACATGGATGTGCGTATATCTGCTTGGATGTCAGTTATGGTCTCTTTGGGATATATTCCCACTAGTGGAATTGCTGGTTCAAATGGTATCTCTATTTGCAAATTTTTGAGAAAGCGCCATACCGCCTTCCATAGTGGTTGCACCATTTAATGGAGAGTTTTATGGGACCATATGGGTAGTTGAGTTCTGTGGCACCTGACAGTCAGTAGTCACTTTGTCCTTGGTGGGCTAGTGGTTTAATGCTTATCTCCTTGTCTGTCAGAAAAGATGTAGCAGTTTGCTTCTGTAAAGATTGTAGCCTAGGAAATTCTAGGGGACAGTTCTCTCACAGAGTCACTTTGAGTTAGAATTGGATTGACAGCACATAGCAGCAATATACACAAAGAAATGTTCAGTATCATTAGCTGTTCATTCATTCACCGCCACTGATTCTGTTCCAACTCATAGCAGCCTATCATTGGGTTTCCAAGGCTATAAATCACAATGGGAAGAGACTGCACATCTTTTTCTTACAGAGCTGCAGGTTGATTTGAACTACGAGAGACATGCAGCTTTTTGTTAGTGTAAGTTGCTTCAGACTAAGCTACTAGTTTCCTTATTTGGTATTAGGTGAATATCAAAACATCAGTGAGGGGGGGATAAAGCAAACCAACAATAGTGAGATACCATTTCATCTCAGCAACAATAGCAAAGCTGAATAAGATAGTAAACAAATGATAATGAGGTTGTGGAAAAATTGGAACTCTCATACCACTATGGAAAGGAACTTGACACTTCCTTAAAAAGTTGGAAATAAGGGCGCTCTGGTGGCCTAGTGCCAAGAAGCCGCACTGCAATCCCAGAGGTGCATCGTTTGCATCCACCAGGTGCTCTGCTGGAGAAGAAGGGACTGCTCCTATACCAGTCAGATCTGATTTGATGGTACACACACACACACACACAAAAGGTTGGAAATAGAAATACCATTTAATCCAGCAATACCACTATTAGATAAACACCCTAAAGAAATAAGGTCTGTGACATGAATAGATAGATGCACATACATGTTTATTGAGGCATTGTTTATAATAGTAAAAAGATGGAAACAGCCCAGGTACCCATCACTAAATGGATGGATAAAGAAACTATAGTACTTTCACAGTGGAGTGCTATCCAACACTAAAGAACAATTTTGTGGAATGTTTTATAACACGAGTATATAAATGTAGAAGACATTAGGTTGAGTTAAATTTTGTCACAAGAGGACAGATGTTGTACAAGACTAATAGAAAAAGCTAGGAAAAGGTTTATGCACAGAATGGTTCTTGGATGGTTACCGGAGATGAGACTGGAGTAAAAATTAGTAAATAGTTATGTGCTTTGAGTTGAATACTGTTCATATCCGTCCTATGAAAAATAAACCATGATCCTCATAATTCTGATTTCCACCATGCTCAAACTTACTACTACAGACACTGTGTCAGTCCATTTTGTTGAGGGTTTTCTCTGACCCTCAGCCTTGCTTTCCTAGCATGATATCTTTTTCCAAGGGCTGGCCCCTCCTGACAACATGTATACAACAAAGTATGTGAGACAAAGTTTCACCATCCTTGACTCTAAGGAGCATCCTTGCTGCACTTCCTCCAAGATAAGTTTGTTTGTTCCTTTGTAGTATATGTGGTATACTCAATACTCTTTTCCAATACCACAGTTCACAGAGATTGGGGATTCTTTGGTCTTCCTTATTCATTGTCCAATTTTCAGGTGCATATGAAGCAATTGAAAAGACTATGGCTTGGATCAGGCCACCTTAGTCTTTACACTGACATCCTTGATCATCTTCAGTGCATCAGATCTATTCTTGAAATGATTTTAAAATTCAAGTAGGATAAACTGTACGTCATATTTTAGTTCTTGTGGACTTGTTTCATTTTCTTCATCTTAAGTTTTACATGAGTAATTGATGGTCATTTCCACAATCAGTCCCATCAAATACTTCCACAGATATAGTCTAGTTATGTATAGTTATGTAGTCCATTGGGTGATGTATTTACATCCATGGCTATTAATCAACTTTTATGTTTTTTAAAAAAGGTGCTATGAATAAATCATATACTTGTAGAAAATTCTGTCAGTTGATCTCTAGCCTTATTGTTGTTATCAAGTCCATATTTTCTAATTACCAGTTCTTCCTTGTTTTCAACATTTGCATTATAGTCATCAGTCATTATTACTACATCTTGATTCAGTCACATTTAGACTATAAAAATTAATTGTTGTTAGGTGATGTCAAGTTGAGTACAACCTATAGCATCCCTGTGAACAATAGACTTGAACCATATCCTATCCTGTGCCATCCTCATCATCTCTTTACACACTTGAGCCCATTGCTCTAGGCACTGTGTTAATCCATTTCCTTGAGGTTTTTCTTCTCTTTCACTGACCATCTTTCCAAGCATGATGCACCTTTCCAAGGAATGACCCAAAGTATGGGAGACAAAGAGCTTTACAGCTCTTGCCTCCAGGGAGCATTGTCTGCACTTTTTCCAGGACATATCTGTTTGCTCTTTTGGCAGCTCGTGGGATATTCAGTAGACTCCTCCAACACCACAACTCAAAGTTTTTAATATCATCCTTATTTATTGTCCAGCTCTCAGATGTGTAACAAGTGATTGAAAAACCATGGCCTGGAAAAAAAGAAAAACCATGGCCTGAATCAGGGACACCTTAAATTCCAAACCAACAGCTCCTCAGTAATTTGGAGTGGACCCCAACAGTATTTCATTTCATCATAATACTTTGTTTTATCTTTTTGAGCTTGTTGTTGTTGTTATGTGCCGTCGAGTCGCTTGCGACTCATAGCGACCCAAGGTACAACAGCCCTAAACTCCGCTCTGTCCTGTGCCAATTGCATCGTCTCTAACACTCCCATCCCAATTATCCCAGTCACTGAATCAATCCACCTCATAGAGGGCCTTCCTCTCCTACGCTGTCCCTCCACCCTCCCAAACATGATGTCCCTCTCCAAGGACCGGTCTCTCCTCACAACATGTCCAAAGTATGTTAGACGGAGCCTCAGAATCCTTGCCTCCAAGGAGCCACCCGGTTTAACCCCTTCCAGGACAAATCTGTTTGTTTTCCTAGCAGTCCATGGTATTCTCAACACTCTTCTCCAGCACCACAGCTCAAAGGCATCAATTCTCCTTCTATCCTCCTTGGTCATTGTCCAACTCTCTGATGCATAACAAGTGATTGCGAAGACCATGGCCTGTATCAGATGCACCTTAGTCTCCAGAGAGACACCATTGCTCTTCAGTACTTTGGAGAGATCCCTAACAGCAGACTTTCCCATGGCAATGTGCCTTTTAATTTCCTGGCTGCTGGTGCCAAGACTGTTGACTATGGAGCCAAGCAAACTAAAGCTGTGTACAATCTCATCTCTTCACCATCCATCCTGATGCTGCCAATTGGTCCATTGGTGAGAATATTTGTCTTCTTGACATTGAGCCTCAATCCATATTGTAGGCTGCAGTCCTTGACGCTCTGCAGCAGGCGCTTCAGGTCCTCTTCAGTTTCAGCAAGCAGAGTTGTGTTATCCGCATAACGCAGGTTGTTGATAAATCGTCCACCAATCTTGACCCCACATTTCTCATAGAGCCCAGCCTCCCTGATAATCTATTCTCCATATAGGTTGAAAAGGTATGGAGATAGGATGCATCCCTGGCGTGCGCCCTTCCCAATTTTGAACCATGCAGTGTTCCCTTGCTCTGTTCTGACGACTGCTTCCGGGTACAAGTATAACTTTCGCATTAGAATGATCAAGTGTTCTGGGATTCCCATTCTTCTCAGAGTCAGCCATAGTTTTTATGATCTACACAGTCAAATGCCTTTGCATAGTCAATGAAACACAGATAGACATTCCTCTGGTATTCCCTGCTTTCAGCCAAGATCCATCTAACATCAGCTACAATATCTCTAGTACCACGATCCCTTCTAAACGCAGCCTTGACTTCTGGTAGTTCTCTGTTGATGTGCTGTTCCAGTCGTTTTTGGATAATCTTCAGTAAAATCTTGCATGTGAAATCAGTGAGATTGTTCTGTAGTTTCCACATTCTGTTGGGTCACCTTTCTTTGAGATAGGAACAAATATCGATCTCTTCCAGTCAGTTGGCCAAGTGGTCGTTCTCCAGATTTCTTGGCACAACTTGGTGAGCACGTCCATGGCAGCATCTGTTAACTGAAATATGTTAATTGGTATACCATCTATTCCTGGAGCCTTAAATCTTCATCTCTTTTACTTTGGCTTTTCTTCCCTTTGTATTGACTCTTTGATGCTCAAGTGCAGTTTTCACATTCTTCTGACATCTGTTTTCGTCTTTTTTTCCACTTCTGTCTTTGTAATTGGCCTATTGCTCTCTTCATGGATGGTATTTCTTAATCTCATCTCATATTTGTTCATCAGTTTTTAGTGCTTCAAATTATTCTGGAGATGAATTTTAAATTCAGGTAGAGACTCAAGGTCATATTTTGGTTCTTGTGGACTTGGTTTTCATTTTCTTGAGCTTCTATGTCAACTTTAAAAGGAGTAATTGATATACTGTTGCAGTCACCACCTGGCCTGACTTTGGCTGCTGATAATTGAGGAATCTGAGTCTTGTGCAGATCGTAAGAATTAGTAATTGTACTCAATTTCATCATCTTTGCCTTGAGTACTTAGTGCATATATTTGAATTATTCTTGCTGTGTACTGTAGAGTTCGAACCAGCCCATAGCTGACTGTCCAGCAGGTTTTCAGAGGCATTGCCCATTTTTCTCCCACGGAATAGCTGCTGTATTTGAACTGGGTACTTTTGAGTTGCCTTCCCACCCTTTACCACTAGGCCACCATATATTAAGATGAGTGAAATATTCGATAAGGCATATCTAGTAAGGAGATGATCAGCACAGTATCAGGAAAGACATGGTTGTAGAGGAATTCATGGAAATGAAATTTCAGGAAGAAATTGGAAAAATATGATTACATTGTGAGTGTTGTATTTTGTTATAAAACGAAACTTATGAATAATTGAAAAATTCATTTGCTTTGCAAACGTTCAGATCACAATAAAAATATGTGTTACAAAAAAGAGCGAAAGCAACAATTAAGGGCAAATGAGTTTAAGTGCTGCCTTTGAGTTCTTTTTCTTTGCAGTTTGGAGTTTGAGAATCAAAAGACTCGTTTGGGCATCCAATTGGATTTTGAAAAGAACCAACTCAAAGAGGACCAAGATAAAGTACACATGTGGGAACAGACAGTGAAAAAAGATGAAAATGAGATAGAAAAGCTCAAGAAGGTAAGGAAGGAGAAAATGGAAGGACAAGGTAAAACACCCAGAAACAGTAAAAGAGAAATGCTAATACCAATAATTTATCAATTTCTTACCTAAACAAAAAATACCCAAATAAGGGGGAAAAAATTAAGTGGCTCAAACAGTTCAATGAGAGATTAAAAATGGTCCATAAATAAACAGAAAAATTTTCAGATGTAATTTGAGTCCTGTCATAATAATTTACATTTTTTAAAAAGATAATATTCAGTACATACTGTATTGGCTAAAAGACATGAGACTGATAGGTTATTCAATATGACATAATTACCAAGATCATTCAGTCATTTCTATGGAAATAATATAAGACACTAATAAAATTTTATGCACTCAGGTTGATGTTTATTAGGAAAATTATTTAGTTACAAATTGAAAATTACCAATACTCCTTTGAGAATTAGAAATTTAATAAATTTTGCTATATTTATATTAGTATTGATATGGTTCTTACTTAAAAAATGTTCCTGAAGTTCCCTACTAGTGGCTCACAAAATTTTAATGTTACTTAAATAGATCCAGACATATATTTTTCACTTGACCAAAAAGCCATGACAACCTTAAATACTAGCAAAATGAGTGAAATTAAAATGAACCATTTAAAATCACTACCTTAGATGATGTGCTAAAACTGTCATACTAGTAGTGTAACTTTGCTACTGATTTTCGGGTCAGTTCTCTTTAGATTAGCATACCCTTACCACTGTGATGATTTAATTTTTCCAGTCCTTTTCTGTTTAAATTAATTCTTTTGTTCCTAAAAGCCTCACCCCGTGAAGTTGTTTGGCCATCACTATGCTTGACTATACCATTCAACTTTTATGTCTGCCTGCATTTGTTTGCCTATTTGTTTCATTATCCTTTCATTACCTACTAAAATTGTACTGTTAGGTGTTAGTGGAATCTTAAATACTAAATGGAGGTTGAGTGGTAAAATTGTGTGACAAGACTAGGTAGATGTATAGAGGATCCAGAATAATATATTTATGTGACTTTTTTATTTTGAAATAATTTTAAGCCTAGTGGAAAAGTTGCAAAAATAGTACAAAGAACTTCCTTATACAAGATACTGTGGAAATATTCCAGGTTGCCCCAAATAATCAAGTATCACTTTGCAATAACGTGAGAATGATTAATTTTTTTGATTTTCCAGTGCATATAAAGGTTACGTTTTGGGGAAAAACATGTTATGTTATACTATGAAATGCAGTCTGATGGAATTTGATATATTACAAAAATGGGACGTGGAGAAATGAATTGCATTTATGCTGTTAGAAAGTTGGTATCGATTGATATATTTGACTCAGATTGCCACAAATCTTCAATTTCTAAAACATATCTGTGAAGTGCAATAAAACCAAATAATATGAGAATTTTGTCAGTCATCAACATTTTGCCTCATTTTAAATTTCCATTCCTTCATTATATGCATATTAGAATTTTTTATGAAGTATTTGAGAGTAACTTTTTAGTGACTTTTTATGATCAAAATGAGAACAGTTTACCTTTAAAAAAATCTGAACATTTTAAGGTTACAATCCCATTTGACACGTTCAATTATAGACTCTTCCTTTTTTTTTTTCTTCTTCCCTAAAGGAACTCTGGTAACATAGTCCATTAGGGATTATGCTGTTAACCCAAAGGCATCATCTCTCTGGCCTTTGAATCCACCAGCCACTTTGAGGGAGAAAGATGAATAATCTCTTTTTCAAATCTGCTGGCACATCAGCTAAAAGTCAGTTCCAACTTGACAGCAGTGAGTTTAAGTGTTTGTTTTATTTTTCCTTACAGGTAATCCCAGTTGAATTTGTATTCATCAAGACCTTTTTTTTTTATGATTTGTGTGTGTGCGTGTACCGTCAAATCAGATCTGACTGGTACAGGAGGAGATTGTCCCTCCTTCCCCTGCAGAGCATCTGGTGGATTCGAACCGTGCACCTCTGTGATTGCAGTGCAGCTTCTTGCCACTAGGCCACCAGAGCTCCCCTCATCAAGACCTTTTATATACCTAATGAAATAATTTTACATTCATATGAATGTTTTCATAAAAAAATATACAGTATTATTAATTGTACTTATAAATGTTGTTGTATTGCTCGTGCCAAGTTGTTTTTATTGTTGGAAAATGTTAATAAATAACATTAATTCAGGATGCAGAGTTATAACTTAGTCTCAATTTTATAACGCTGTCTATAAGTAATGGCTAGGCGGAAATATTAAAATGTAAATTGGTTCACGGGCTGGTGGGATTACAATTGATTTCTTTCTCCCTTGTTTTATACATATTCATATTTTGAACTTTTCTATAGCAGGCATCTTATATATAATTGAGGTGATGAAAAAAAAAAACCAAATAATTAAAGAAAAAAGTAAAGAGGCTTTGAGGGTGATTAGGGATTTGTGGAACCAGATCTCACAGAAGAGAAACTCCAACAAACTGCCCATTGTAAAGAGTGGGAGCATATGGGAAGATGCTGAGGTGAGTTGGAGAAAACCTTTACCTCTTATCCTGTTATGCTGCTGGAACCAGGAGGAGCAAAGACACATGAAGATCATAGATGAGACAATGGCCCAGTTACAAGACCTGAAGAATCAGCACCTGGCCAAAAAGTCAGAGGTTAAT
>NW_006399989.1:1627771-1628641 GCF_000299155.1 Elephantulus edwardii
TAATAAAAAAAAGAATAGTTATTTTGTTTTTTAGAATATACACAGCAAAGCAAACCAATTTTTTCCACATGTACAGTTATAGTGGCACAGATTACATACTTCAAGTTATGCAACTATTTTGATCCTCCTTTTTAAATTTGTTCCACTTCCATTATCATAAGCTCACTGCCTCCTAAGGTTATATTAAACCTAATGGTAAGGAGCTGTGCTGCTAACCCAGAGGCACTTGGTTCAAATCCACTAGCTGCTCTGTGGGAAGAAGATGGGCAATCTCTTCTATGCAATTTACAGGCTCTGAAAATCTGCTGAACTGCTTATGAGTCGGTTCAGACTTGATGACACATAGCAGCAAGAATATATTGTTAAACCTAACATGTCCAAAAGAGTGTCATCCTTTTGAGTTATGGTGGTCAGTTTAATCCGATAAAGATTTCTTGAAAGAGCTATCAAAACAGACATTCTTTATTAGTTAAGCTAGATAATTGTTTGGTTTTAAGAAAACTTCAGGGGATATTTTTGGGGTCTTCTTTTTGTTGTTATGTGCCGTCAAGTTGCTTGTGACTCATAGCAACCCTGTGTACAAGAGCCCTAAACCCTGCTCTATCCTGTGCCAACCTCATTGTCTGACACACCTACTCCCACTGCCCCAATCACTGAATCGATCCATCTCATCTAGAGTCTTCCTCTCTTGGACTGTCCCTCCACTCTCCCAAAAATGATGTCCCTCCTTTCAACATGCCCAGATGAAGCTTCAGAATCCTTGCCTCCAAGGAGCAGCTTGGCTTCACCCTCTCCAGGACAAAGTTGTTTGTTCTCTTCGCAGTTTTTTCAGCAATAATTTTAGGGGTTCACATAGCCACATTTTTTTTT
>NW_006399989.1:1628741-1633949 GCF_000299155.1 Elephantulus edwardii
AGGAGGAGCAAAGACACATGAAGATCATAGATGAGACAATGGCCCAGTTACAAGACCTGAAGAATCAGCACCTGGCCAAAAAGTCAGAGGTTAATGACAAGAATCATGAGATGGAGGAGATTCGTAAGAAGCTGGGAGGTGCCAACAAGTGAGTGAGTTTTAAGTTCAGGGTGGTGGGAGTAAGTAGAGCAAACAGTCTACCAGATTTGGGTCTCACCTAGCTCCCTGGATCTTCTTAGGGAAATGACCCACTTACAGAAGGAGGTGACAGCCATTGAGACCAAGCTTGAACAAAAGCGCAGTGATCGCCACAACCTCCTACAGGCTTGTAAGATGCAAGACATCAAGTTGCCACTGTCTAAGGGCACTATGGACGATATTAGCCAGGAAGAGGTGAGAATTCTTGCTTGTAGTGGGAAAGGGCTGTGGACAACATTAACCGAGGATGGGGAATGACATGGCCAAAAAGGGACAGGTAAGAGAAAAAAGGGTTATAAAAAGAGGATACGTAAGAGGGGTGCAGAGGCCAGGAAGGTGAGGTTATGAAGGCTGCTGGATTGAAAGTTAATAGACTTGGTTTGAGAGGGTAGTTAAATTGAATATGAGTTAAATTGAAGTAAACCAGGAGACCATGAAGTAATTTGTTAACTTTGAAGGCTTGAGCTATGTTAACTTCACTTGGTAATATGATGGATTACAGAGATATACTGGCCAACAGAGGAGCCAAGGCATTGTAACCATTTTGTTAGATGCTGTTGAATCAGCTCCAGTTTATAGTGACCTTTGGTACACCAGAACAAAACACTGATCCTGTACCATCTCTGCATTAATCTTTGTTATGCTTAAACTCATTGATGTCACTCACTGTGTTACTATATCTCATTGAAGGTTTTCCTGTTTTATGCTGACTCTTAAGGCCAGACCCCTCTTGATAACATGCCCAAAGTATGTGAGATGAAGTTCTACTGTCTTTGCCTCTAAAAAGCATTTTGACTGCACTTCTTCTAAAACAGATTTATTGGTTATTTTGGCAGTCAGTGCCTTGTTCCATTATTCTTCACCAGCAGGTCAGAGGCATTAGTTCTTTCTTAATCTTCCCTATTAATTGTCCAGTTTTCATATGCATATGAATTGAAAATACCATGACTTTGCTCAGGTGCACCTTGTCCTCAAAGTGACATCTTTGCTCTTTAGTACTGTAACGAAGTCCTTTTCGGCAAATTTGCCCAGTATAATCCATAGTTTGGTTTCTTGATTGCTTGCTTCCACGGATGTTGATTGTAGATCCAAGTAAAATTGACAACCTGAATCTTTTCTCCTTTATTATTTTTCCCCTTTCTTTTATTATTATCATATTGTTAATTGTTTTAGTTGTGAGAATTTTTCCACACACCTCCCCCTCCCCCTTGTTGAGTTGTGATTGAAGACTATAATCTTTAAGCTTCATCAGTCAGTGCTTCAGGTCTTCATTTTCTGCAAGCTTATTTCTAATAGCTATATAGCTCAGATTGTTGATGAGTCTTCCTCTAATTCTGATGCTGCATTCTTATAGGCCAGTTTGTTGGATTATTTGCCTAACATACAAATTTGATAGGTATGATGAGAGGATACACTCTTAAATGCACCTTTTCCTAATTATAAACTATGCAGTATTTCCTAGTTTTGCTTACTTTACTCTTTCACTTCTTGGTCTATGTATAGTTTCCTCCTGAACACAATTAAGTGTTTTGGAATTCCCATTCTTGGAATTGCTATCCTTAATTTGTTATGACACACACATTTGAATGCCTTTGCATAATTCATTCTGATATTTTCTACTTTTCCACCACAATCCATCTGAGGTCATCAAATGATGTCACTGATTCCATGTTTTCTGAATTCAGCTTGAATCTGTACTAGTTCCTTGTCAATATACTGATCAAGCTGTTTTTAAATTGCCCTCTATAAGATTTTACCCACATGTACTTTACTTTTAATTTTCACTTTCTGTTGGATCACTTTTCTTTTATATGGGCATAAATAAGAATTTCATTCAATTGGCTCATCAGGTCTTAACATTTTTAAGCATATGGACTAGTGGGAATGTTCATTGCTGAAACATTGCAATTGGTATTCATTATAAAATTTTTAAACTTTTATTTTAAAAATATATTTTTTCCAGTAATTTCAGTGCATCTTGATTCTTGATTATAGCAAGTTGAGAGTTATCTTGAAATGATTATGTCTGCTGCTTCTTTTTAGTACAATGACTCTCTTTTTATGCTTCCTATATTCAATATCTTGACCATAGAATCTTTCAGTATTATAATTTTGGGGTTGAATCTTTTTTCTTTAGTTCTTTCAGATTGAGAAATACTGAGAGGGTTCTTTTGATTCTCTAACTCCAAGTCTTTGCATTTTTCATTATACTACTTTGTCTTTTCCGGCAGTCCTTTGAATCTTTTGTCATCATTTCTTTTCATTTTTGCTTCTCTACTTCCTGAAATAAGATTCTCTTCTTATATTCTTTCTAATATCCTCTTTCCTCTCTTTAATGACCTTTTACTTTAATAATGTACATAATGTCCTTGATGTCATCTACCAACTTGTCTGATCATTAGTATTCATCGCATCAATTCTGGTTTTGAGATGGTTTCTAAATTCAGGTGTTGTATGTTCAGCTTTGTCTTTTGGGTTAGGGTTAGGTCTGAAACTGGTAGAAACACTCAGTTTCTTTTTGGCCTTCTTGATTGAAATGTAAGCTTGAATAATTTATAATCATTAAAAATAATGATTGATAGTAAAGAGATTATATGTACCTTAAATCTTGAATCTTAGGTCTCTCTCCTGTCTCCCAAATAATTAACTTCAGTTTATGTCAGTAAAAGAATTTTAACACTGTAAGTGTATTGGGAAACATATAACATAATTAGTTCTACTTGTAACCTGAGCCCTACCAGACAGATACTGTCTGCATGTTATAGGTGAAGACACTTAAGAGAGTGTATGACTTGCCCAAGATCACATTGTTAGTGACCTAATTTTGAACCCAAGTTTTTCTGCCTTTAGAGTAGCTATTCCATCTGCAACACTGTTTTCTGTCAAGCTGATTTCTCAAACACGTTAAAGGCTGCAAAGGAACCTACAGTTATACCCTGTATACCCTGCCCTGAAGGGAATTTGTGATTATCTTTATTAGAATCTCTTTCTCACTATCGCAGGGTAGCTCGCAGGGAGAAGACTCGGTGAGTGGTTCTCAGAGAACTTCCAGTATCTATGCACGAGAGGCCCTCATTGAGATTGACTATGGCGACCTGTGTGAGGATCTGAAGGTGAGGATCAGCCATGGGGAAAAGGGGAGGAAGGTTTGAAGTAGGGAACCATCTTTCCAACTGTCCATAAAGATAATAAGAAAAAGAAAGAAAAAAAAAGAGTCAACCTATCAGGGCCTTGTGGATACCAAGGGTAAAAGATAGATTTCATAAGAAGAAAGGATTGAGTTGTGATCCAAGGTTTACTCTTATTACATACATGAAAATATGTATACATCTCCCACCTTTACTTCCAGTTGTTACGTCCCTGTCCTTTCCAGCTTCCATGTGAATTAAACAATTAAAAAAATACATATTGGAGTATTTACAAATAAAATGATATATCTGGTATTTGCTTTATTGCAGTTAAGTGTAGGAAGGGGCTTGGAAGATATAGTTGGCACAGCATTAGCCATGAAATGATAATTGAATCTAGGCAATGGATACATAGAAGTCTTGGTGGTACAGTGATTAAGGGCACAGCTGTCAGTGAAATGTCAGCTGTTTGAACCCACCAGATGCTGTACTGGAGAAATATGTAATAATTACCTTCTGTAAAGATTACAGCCTTGAAAATCCTGTGGGAAGTTCAAATAGATGATAGTGGATTTTTGGGTTTGAATGAGTGCCTGAAACATACTACTTTCTGCAGTTTTGCATATGTTTGGAAATTTGTACAACACAAAGTTGGAAAAACCAAAAACTGTGTGGTTTAGTGGTAACAGTTTGGCCAACCCAAAAGTGAGTGATTTGAATCCACCAGCTACTTCACAGAAGAGAGATGGGCAGTCTCCTCCAATGACTCTGAAAACCTGCTAGAGGGTCAGCTATGAGTCTGTTCCAACTTGACGGTACATAACAACAACAGATGGCCACTAGGTTAACATACTAGTAGCCTGATGCCATCTTTTATAAGTTTTCCTGTCAGCCTTTTACGAATTGGATTTTAACAGCCATTCATGACCATTGTCTAGATGTGAGGTTTCAAATGGTAATTTTCCAATTTCTTATTTGGAGTTCTATATAGAACCTTCCAATACAGTTAGTACAGGAAAGGTAGAATATTTACCAATTTTCAAGTTAATGAGATGCATACTTTGTAACTTCAGAGGTAACTAGTAAAGTTTTTTTGGTTTGGTTTTTTATTCCATTAAAACTGTATACATTTGATTTTTTTAATCCATTGGAATTAGTTTTCTACTTGATGCTCAGATTGTCTTTTCTTTGACTACTGTCAAGTTGATTTTTGTTGTTAATTGTAGGTTTGAGATTTTATTTTAAATTTCTTTCTGTGAGTTGAGTGAAAGTTTATAGTGAAGGTTGGTTTTTCCATTCAATAATTTGTACACTTTTTATTTCATGATCTTGATTCCAATCCTCACAATGGAATTACATTCTTCTATTTTCTCCCTATTTATCATATCTTCATTCTTTTTTATTTTTTCAATACACCTTTCCTACTTTCTGAGCTTTATCCCTGGCAGATATTGACCTTTGGATCTGGTATGGTTAATTGTTCTAAGAAATAAGTCCCTCCATAGTGTTATTGTTTACCTGATAGGTCTGTTTTGCTTTGGATGAAAGTTGAGCCACAGGAGTGAGCTCAATTCCAGGCTTGAAGGGTATCTTCATGGCCTTAATCTGGGGAGTTCTAGTAGTCTCTGCCAGATCAGTGAGCATAGTCTTTTTTTATTAGACTGAGTTGTGTTCCACATCTTTTCCTACTCCGTACTCACTCAGCATATCTTAAGCTCAAGGAACTGAAGAACAAATTAAACCTTGAGTTGCTGTACTCAAGGATGCTTTCGGCAGAATGGTAAATCATCCAGGAAGTATTAAAAGAAGATGGAAAGAATATACTGAGTCACTGTATCGAAAGGAATTGGAAGACACAGAAGAATTTCATGAAACAACATAT
>NW_006399989.1:1638629-1654421 GCF_000299155.1 Elephantulus edwardii
GCTCACCCACGGCTCTTCTGGGAGGATCTAAATTGTTGAAGCGTCCTCCTTTGTTTCCAGCTGGGAGCTAGGGCCTGTCAGTCCTGTCAGCCATGAGGACCTGATGTGGGCCACTTTGGCCAAGTGTCCTTCAGAGCCACACTTAAAGCAAGTGAGTGGGAGCTTCCTCTCTACTCCCTTGCCTATCTGTGGCTCTCGTCCGTGACACTGTCTACTAAAGTGGCCCAGCTTTCCACAGTGGAAACAATTCTGACCTCCTTTATTACCTTTGGGTGACACTGTATATGAGTAAGACTTCCTTTTTGTGACACAGGCCCTAAACTGGCAGCAATAGCTGCCCCAATAATTTTGGCCATTCTCTGGTCTTTTCTCTTCCCTCTAGATCCCAGTTGTTAAAAGAGGGAAAAATTTAAACAAATGCATAACAAATAATTTTGAACATTATAATCTTTTAAGCGTACGGCTAGAAGTATTGACAATATCATTTCCAGTCCAGAGATATATGTTGCAATGAAGTACCTATTTTCCATAAATGGTTTTGGTAAGAGGAATGTTGTAAATGTGTATACATTTCCACTGTTCCTCCTCCATGCCATGATATAGTGTTATTAAACATAGCCACATTTTTTAGAAAAGGAAATGTTTAATATATCAAGAAAGTTAACTTTTTAACAAGTAAACTTTGTTTCTGCTTACCAATGTGTCTGTGTCTAAGAAGCATTCAACTAGGAATTGCTCAGAATGTTGTGTTTATAGTAAATCAGGGGGAAAGACATGAAATGATACAGTGGTACGAACTTGGATAAATGCCATGGATGAGTTGAGAAAGGCTTCCTTGATGTGGTATTTGACATTATTTATTGACACTAAGTCTTAAAAAGCATTAACAATTTTTAGCAAATCTCAGTTTGGATGCTCAACTTTTCATCAGAAATAAATTGATGTGTATTTTGATTTTGTAAAATACAATTGGAAAAAATTCACACACCCAAGTTGTTCTTAGTACATCTAAAAGTTTTACAGTGTCTGAGTAAAGTAACAACTTTTCAATTTAAATAAAAAGTTTTGTTCCTGAGGTACAGTAGCCAGATTTCACATGTTTAGTCATAGCCATTAAAGGCTTGATCAAATTCAAATTTTGTTTTGGTCATGGCTGCGTTATAGGTGGTAGGTTACTTCCATCTGGTTGTGACTTTTTTGGGTTATAAAATTATGATCTAAGTTTTAAATTTGTTTTTTATTCATTATAATACTGTATATAGGGGGGAAAGGCTTCTCATCAATTGTTTATTCTTAGGTGTAGTTTGTGTAAACTGGAAAAAAGTACTCAAACTCATTGCTTTTGAGTCAGAATCTATTCATAGCTGACCCACCAGTGGATTTTTGAGGTGATAAATCACATGAGAAGAGATTGCCTCTCTTTCCTCTTTGAAGCCACTTGTGGATTTGAACCTCTAAAGAGATGCACAGTTTGGGTTAGTGCAACTCCCTACTCCCTGCAGGGATTATTACCAGAGCTCCCTGTAGTTTGTGTAGAAAAGGCAAAATAGGAGTTTTGATTTTTTTTCCCTTTATTTACCAATTTCTAAAATAATGCATTGGCTCCTTGGTGGTCTTTAATTTGGTCCACTGAATTATTTTCATATCATTATGCTTTCATGGATATAAACATGTTTGGTATGTTTTAATCTGTTGTTAGCCTTTTTTGTGCTCATGTTTGCCTTATTTTTGACCACTGCTAATTTATTTGTCTTTTGAGTCACTTTGGTACAACATTTGTAGGCGCCAATATCTTCCTTGCTTTCTGATAAACTGAAGTAGCTCAGACTCATCCTCTGGATATTTATTGTCTCAGATCTACTTAGCTGTTTAACCCAACAGTTCTGGTTTCTTCTAGTGAGATTGCTTCTTGACTGCCGCCTGAATTGGTGATGATTTTGGTCAGTTTTATGAAAACTTTTTGATAGACTACACTAAAAAATAATTTCTTTTTAAAAGAAAATGTATCATGAGTTTATAGTGATACTTTTGATTGAAATTACAGTTTTCAGTTTAACATCACTGATGTTATGTTTTAGTCTCCATTTTTTCTTCCTGAAAATCTTGGTTTCTAGCAACATATTTTTTTTTACTGTTAACAGTTTTTGGATTATTTGTATAAAAAATTTTTTTTAAATAAATTTTTATTTTGTACTGGTTTACTTAAAAAAGTTCGTATACATTGTTTTTTACACCAGCTCTTTCCCATTTCCTTTACCCACCTCTGCCTCCACCCATCAAATTGTGCAACCCTCTGCCATTCCTCACCCCTCTGTTCTTACCCCCTACCTTGGATCCTCATATCCGTTTTACTAATTTTCTATTTCTACAATGATGGCCATTTACAGTATTTGTCCTTATGGGACAGAGTTAGTTTACTTAGCATAATGCTCTCCAGTCCCTCCCATGTTAGGTAATAATTTACAAAATCATTGCTCCTGCATGCTGCATACAATTCCATTGAGTGAATGTACCATAATTTCTCAATCCATTCTGTTTTTGTTGTGCATTTGGGCTGTTTCCATGTTCTTGATATGGTGAATAACGCTGCTATGAACATTGGTGTACAAGTCTCTGTGCCTCATTTCTAATTTTCTCAGGATATATTCCAAGCAGTGGAATCGCTGGGTCATATGGAATTTCTATGTTCAGCTTTTTAAAGAAATGCCAATTGCCTTCCAGAGTGGTTGTACCATTTTACAATCCCACCAACAGTGTATGAGAGTTCCTATCTCTCTATGTCCTCTCAAAAATATGGAATGCTTCATGAATTTATTTGCACGCCATTCTTGCACAGGGGCCATGCTAATCTTCTATTTATTGTTCTAGTTTTAGTACATATGCTGTTGAAGTGAGCACTCTTATGTTATAGTTTGAAAACCACAATGAGCTACCATAACCAATTGCTGTCAAATTGATGTCACAGTCTGTGGTAACACCATGTATGTAGAATAGAACTTAGAGTGGTTAATTTTCAGAAGTATATCACCAAGATTTCTGACATGCCTCCAGGCACCACCCAAGAGCTATCATATGGCCAGCAATTTTACTGCTACAGATTTATTTTAAAAATGTAAAAGCAGGAAGTCAAAAGATTTATTTTAAAAATGTAAAAGCAGGAAGTCAAAAGAATCAGACTGGTGTTCATTGTAATAGCCACAATGTAGAAACAACCCATGTGCCCATCATAGGAGTGGAAAAAAAAATGAGGTGAATATTATTCAGCCATAAAAACAAATGAAATTTTAATACATGCCAAACATGGATGAACCTTCAAAACTTTATTCTGAGTGAAAATAGACACAAGAAGGTACTTATCCCATTTGTATGAAATACCTAAAAGAGGCTAATGCACAGAGACCAAAATGGATACCAAGAGGAGGAAGGAAGGAGTTACTATTTAAGATTTATAGTTTCTGTTAAGTGTGATAAATTTGGAAATTGAGAATGATGTTGATTATACAACATGGTGAATGTAATAATTATCACTGAATCATATTACTATAAATTTTATCTTAAAATTTACTGATTTGATTTTTGAATCCTGATTAAGTATTTCTTTGGGGTTATCTTTTTCTCTAAATTTTATTATTGTTGAAAATATACAAAGCAAAATATATACCAATTTAAAAATGTCTACGTGTACAATTTAAAAACATTGAGTATATTTTTTGAGTTGGACAACCATTCTTAACATTCCTTTTCTGAGTTGTTCCTCTCTTAATATAAATTCACTATTCCTTAAGATTCCTATCTTATGAGTTGCTATTGTCAGGTTACTCCCAGTTGAAGTTCTTTTTGACATTCTAATAACTGTTTGGACATGTACATTTCTATGTTGTAAAGTAAGTTTAAATATTTTTTTAGAATATAACCAATTTGGCATGTGCTTAAGTTTCTTTTTGCAATTTTTAGGAATTTAGTATTTCTATTGGAGGTTTTCCCCCCATTGAAAATTTTCAAAGTTGCATTTATAATACAGTGAATGCCATTTACCTTTCACTTTAAATTCACCATTGACTATTTTACTACATTTGTTTTGTCTCTTGTATCTTGTCTTCTTTCCTCCCATGCACCCCAGTTCTTTCACCTGTGTGTGCAGGCCTTTTGTTTTGTTTTACTTATTCAGCCACTTAAAGGACGTTTTAAAGATCTCATAATCAACCTTAAGTATTTCAGCATGCTAAGAACAAGGAATTCTGTATAACCACAATTTCTTACGAAATCCAATGAAACTATGTTGTCCATATAAAATTTCCCTAGTTACAGAAGTGTTTTCTATACTTGTTTTTAAACTATGGCAAGCTCTGGTGGCACCTGCTGGCAAGAAGCTGCAGAGGTGAGCGGTTCAAATCCACCAGATGCTCTGCTGGAGAAGGAAGAACAATCTCCTTCTGTACCAGTCAGATCTGATTTGATGGTATACAGAAAAAAAAAATTGAAAAAAAAAATCTAAACTGTGATTCAATCTAGATTCATGTGTTGCTTTTGGTAGTTGGTCTTTTCTATTTCTTTTAATCTAGCATCATCCTCTCTTTTTTTTTCTGTGACATTAGCCTAAAGATTCCATGTGAGTTGTCATTGAATGTTCCACATTATGATTATGTTGATTTCCTTACAGGATTTTTTTAACTTGTTCTTCTAAGTACTATACCATAACTTCTTCTAACTACTGTAGATGATAATAAATTTGATCTAGTTTGGAGGCTTGATAGATTTAGGTCAAGTATTTTGGAGTAAGCATTTTGTATTATATACTGATGTATGGTACTTCATATTGCACCATTCTGGGAAGTACAATATCAGTGATGTTAAGTTTGATTCCTTAGTAAAGGTGTTCATTGTCAGCTCTTTTAATTCTAATCTGTATTTTTACCTTTGCATTTGATATTTCTTAGAGTGATTCTTTTGTATCCCATGAATATCCTAATAGTGTTCCCCACAAATTTTTTGCCCAGTCTTTTTCACATTTTTATTTCCTTTCATAATCACGTAATATTTTCGCATGATTCTAAAACTAACAGCATAAAAACAGGATACCGGAAGACAAGTCTGCTTTCCATCCCTGTCTCCTTAACCTTACTTGTTGCCCCCTTCCTCTGTAGCTGCTTTAAATTATTCTTTTTTTATTGCATTCCTTTGAAAATACAAATGTATTCATATTCCTGTCACTCTTTTCTTAGATAAAAAAAAAAGCATACCATTGTGCTTTCATTTAAAAATATATTCTCATCGTCAGTAAGGTTAATCCTTATCTGTTCCTCCTTTTGGAGAACAGAGAACATGATTGGAGCACGCATGATTCGTGATTAACATCTCCGCTTGAATAGAACTCGCAACATCCTGTTTGCTCCTGTCTAATTTCCTCGGGGGGCGGGCGGGGGATATATATTTTTTTCCTGACAGCTACTACACTGTAACAGTATATAGAAATATAGAAATCTATAGATGGATTTTTCTAAAATATCAAATCATGCCCTTCCTGTATTTGAAACTATTCAGGAATAATTCCCTTGCCTCTCTCAGGATAATGTCCATACTCTAACAAGGTCCTTCCTTTTTGTTGCATCCCAGCCTCACTTTTTCCTCTGCCCTCACTGAACAATGTACATAAGCATGGTATCTCTCACATATGCACACACACAATTGCCATATCAGATTATTATCAATTTCTTGAATGAATCATGAGGAAAATACCTGATCTATAAATATAATTTTTCCTTCTATCTAGAACACCATTAATCCTATGGATATTAGGTTGGAAATTTCCTGCAGGTCTTTCCTGTCTCCTTAGCATCTTACTGATTTTCTTACTTGCTGACCCAGGATTTTCTGCTTATGTTTGTTTTAGTATTCATATAGTATTCTGATTGCTTATTTATTTACATTTCTTTGCTCGACTCCTGAGCTGTGAGTATGAAAACTGTGGCTCACAGGATATGAGGAGGCCCAGTGCCTAGCCCTTAGTATGCATTTATATTTAGTAAATATTATTAGCTAAAAGTGACAGAAAGGCGCAGGCCCAGGCATATATATACAATATCCATAGACCTAAAACCAAATTCCAGTGGAATTTGCTCAATTATAGGGGTCTGAGCAGAAAAGATGAGTTGTCTCTTGAGCAGTTTATGTAAGAGCTTCCAGGCCACCCTAGAATGGTACTGACTTATGGCCTGGGCTGAGAGCCAGAGAGATATACCACTTCCTGAGAGACAGAAATATTGGCAATGCTTGGGGGAAAGATTAGAGATAAGAAAGCAATGTCACCTTGTAATTTCTAGGGATGATGGGAATGGGAATGACTGCTATAGGTAGGACATTTCTGGGGGCCTGGAATCTGCCCCAGGCTTTTCTTAATGTTGCTGAATCTGGGCCTTTTAGGATGCCCAGGCTGAGGAGGAGATCAAACAGGAAATGAACACCCTACAGCAGAAGCTGAATGAGCAGCAAAGTGTACTCCAGCGCATTGCTGCTCCCAATATGAAGGCTATGGAAAAGCTGGAAAGTGTCCGAGATAAGTTCCAGGAGACCTCAGATGGTAAGATTCCCCTTTCTTTTTGGGCCTGTGAGATGAGGAAGGGAGACTGATCTTGTACATTTCAATAATTCTCATTTTCACATTCTTTCTTATTTAAAACTCCCAAGAGCCTTGAATAGTAAGAGTCATCACGCCTGTTTTGTAGAGTGGCAAACTACTCTGATTCAGAGGGAAAATGAAGTGTAGTTTAAAGAGAGGTCCATGGTTATGCAGCTCTAAGCACATATTTCTTACTGTTCACTATAAGATTGGTCCACTGAATACAGAGTCTGTGGTACCCTTCCCAGGTATTTCTGTCCCTCTCTAAGATGTACCTACAGTGCAAATTGTGATTTGCAGATTATTCTTACCTTTGTCTTTCCCAGCCCTTTCTGAGCTAGGGTATTGAGGGATGGACCATCTGTCTTTCCTTTGTGACAGAGTTTGAGGCAGCCCGAAAGCGAGCCAAGAAGGCCAAGCAAGCATTTGAACAGATCAAGAAGGAGCGCTTTGACCGCTTTAATGCTTGTTTTGAATCTGTAGCCACCAACATTGATGAGATCTATAAGGCCTTGTCACGCAATAGCAGTGCCCAGGTATGCTGAAGCCCCTTACTCAACTAAGTTCTACCTTTCTTCAGTTGCCCTTCCCTCTAGACTTAGGCCCTCATTCTGGTCCGGGTCTAGTTCTAGATCTTGATCCATCTGCCTTTCCTCCTCAGGCATTCCTAGGTCCTGAGAATCCTGAGGAACCCTACTTGGATGGCATCAATTATAACTGTGTAGCCCCTGGCAAACGCTTCCGGCCTATGGACAACTTGTCTGGTGGGGAAAAAACAGTGGCAGCTCTGGCTCTGCTCTTTGCCATCCACAGGTAAGGCTGTTCTGGGAGCAGTTGGTTAAAAGACTGAGCTGAGACCACCAGAAGCTCTGGTGTGCAAGGATATGGAGAATTATTTGGCGGTAAAGATGTTCTGGTGGAATCTAATTACATCCCTGTTTCCCTACCAACTACATGGATCTATCTCCCCCATATACCCTTTTAGCATGTCCTTACTGGGTCCTACATATATTCAGTCCTACCACCAAACTTTTGTTTCAATGGTTTCTATCTAATAAAATTTTTCCACACAAATCTTGACTCCCTTTCAACTCTTTTCACACCTCCTTATTCTATTCCTGCCCTTGCTCTAAGAAGCTCTCCCTGATCTCCCACTCCTAGATGCCCAAATACTTGAGTTTGACCCATACAACTTAGTGCTTGATTACACAATATCATTTAACAACTGTTTATTTTTCTGGTATATTTTGGTACCCAAAGTGCTTTTATTTTTTTTTGTTTGTGGTTGTTAAAAATAGACATAGCAAAATCCACATACATCAAGTCAGCCATTTCTACAAATACAGTTCAGTGACATTGATTACTTTCTCTTGAGCCATTCTCACCTCCTTTTCTGAGTTGTTCCTCCTGTATTATAGACTCACTACTCCTTAAGGTTCCTTTCTTTATAGTTGCTTTTGTCAGTGATTACAGTGCTCAAGCAGCTAGCAATTTTTGAAGGTTACTCTATATCAGATCTTGTGGAGGGACTGGGGATAGTTCAGTCAGGCATGATCTCTGTCTTGGAGGATTTCAGAGTCTAGTGGAAACCAGGTGTGTAAGTGGACAGTATGCTTAAGGTAAGCACAGAGGAAAGACCCATAATTCAATTTGGACAAGTGTGTGAGCGGGCCAGGGAATGATTTCAAGAGCAAGGGATACGAAAGTCAAATAGAAATATGCCTATTATAGAAATATGCCTCCATTTAGAAGGCTTGCCTAAAATAGCAAGCATTCTAGATGGAGGGTACAACATGTATCAAGGCAGGAAGATAAGACAGCATGGTAGCTAGGAGAGGACTGGGCAGATTTCTACACAGTGTGGTCATTCTGGCTAGAAGCAAGGAGAACTTTTCCTCTCGAGTCAGCCTAGAAGTTCCCTGAAAGAATAATGTCTTCTAATTCTGCATGATCCTAGAGCACAAGACTGGGTTCATGAGAGGGCTATTTCCCTGACCTTTTAGGAACTCAGACACATTAGAACCTTGGTTTTTTAGTCTCTGAAGAAAGAGAGAGAGGAACTATCCTATTTGTTGGAATTTGGGGTTGTATCACCCTTCCTTTCCCACTTCAGTGTCAACTCACTGATTCCTTCTCAGCTACAAGCCAGCTCCCTTCTTTGTCCTGGATGAGATTGATGCTGCTCTGGATAACACCAACATTGGCAAGGTGAGTGCAAGAAAAGTGGGGATCTGACTTTTAGGGAGCATTTGCTGAACACACCTTAGCTATTCCTGCTGTCTGCTTGCTGTACCTTGCCTGGGAAGCTGAGCCTTGGCTCATGCTGTGGCCTCTTTTTCTCAGCCTCTATTTCCCTCACCCTCTACAAGTACCTCTCTCTGCTAGTCCCAGCTGAAAGGAGATGAACATTAGGCCCTGTTAAGTACCCAGTGGCCTCTCCCACAGGTGGCAAATTACATCAAGGAGCAGTCGACTTGCAACTTCCAGGCCATTGTCATCTCTCTTAAGGAAGAGTTCTACACCAAGGCTGAGAGCCTCATTGGTGTTTATCCTGAGGTAAGATTGGTCTGGCTCAGCAGCGAACCTCACTCCCTGGCTCACTTCCCAGGACAGGAAAAGAAAGACTGCGGTGGAAAATTAAGGGGAGTGGGGAACATGGAATGTAAGGAATTAGATTCTGATCAGCCATCTGGGTTTGTTGGAGCCCAGTCCTAGAGATTTAGCCAACCGATTTGGGCAGAGCCATTGCATTGAGGAAAGATGGAAAGACCAGGCAGTGGTAGCCAGAGAGTATAGAAAAGGAGAGGAGTTCAGAAGTAGGCATGGGGAAAAGGCATATGGGACCAAGCATATCCTCATTCACAGACCCATTGCCTGAGCTTTGGATAGGTATGGGGGAGAGGAGGGTTTATACCAGCATACCAGATCCTCCTTAATTTTCTCTTTTTCTTTTTCCTCCCTCTTCCATCAGCAAGGGGACTGTGTGATCAGCAAAGTCCTAACCTTCGACCTCACCAAGTACCCAGATGCCAATCCCAACCCCAATGAACAATAGTAGTAGTAGTTCTGTCTTCTCACCTTGTCTGGATCCCTGTGCTCTTCCTCTGCCACCCTCTGGCTGTTTGGCTCTATACCTTCTCCCTCCTCCTGTCCCTGTTGGCTTTAGTGTTATTAGGTGCCACTGAGTTGATGACAACTCATAGCAACTCAGTGAGGAAGAGATTTGAACCTTACCCTATCTTGCATCTTCACAATCTCTGCTGTATCTCATGACTATTTGTTGGATATGAATAATCATGGGAATTTAGGCATTGCTGTCAAGCTTGAAGAGCAGAGTCTGGACCACACATTCCTGAGAATCTGTAGGGAGTATCCTGGCCTCTGAATGGAGGTGCTGAGCTGAACTGAACTGACCCTGGACCATTTTGTACAACCTACTTCCTGCCCCTTCTCCCCATAACCCATAATTACAGACCCCTTGCCCACTATGTGTGTGGAGATATGTATGTATATGTACACATGTTTGCAAAATAATAAAGTTATTGAAAACCTGTTTTATAAGGAGCTTAGGCTGACATTAATTCCAAAATAACTTAGGATGACAGTATCTCATAGCTACACAAAAGTGCTTAGGAACTCAGGATTTTTAGACATTCACCTGAAATTGTCCTTTCTTTCCTTCATTCATGTATATACTCAATCATCAGACCCACTGTCGTTAGACACTGCACAAAGAATAGAGAGTTGAACCAGATATGATGTCTACTCTCCTAGTAAGGAGATGAAAGGGGCTCATGAATTATTGTGGTTAGCTGAATGTCATATATGAGGGTGCTTTCTAGAATTTTTAATTTTTACTTTAGTGAAGGTTCACAAAGAGATTGGTTTTCATTCATTCATTCATGCACATTTTCCTCCCTCCTCCTCTCCAATTCCCTGTATAATGCCTTGTCCTGTTCTAGGCTGTTAATTGTCATACACATGATTTTTTTTTTTTTGTCTTTTCATTCTTTTATTTTTTTCTCCAAGTCTAATGCAACAGCTCTTCTTTCATTATTAAGGCTGGTCACAGGATTACCCAAAAGGGTAGTAATCTGCTGTAATGCATACAGATTATACATGAATGGAAGAGCATCGCCAATGAATAGTCATGGTTAGTATAATCAGAAGAGGGCAGTTGAGAAGAATCAAGCAATCGTGCATAACAGAGCAAGTTTCTTGCTTTCTGATCCCTGCTGAATGTCAAGTACTCAGCTAAACATTTGACCTATCAGTACTTACCATAAGGGGGAAATGCTGGACAGTCTCCTCCCATGCAATTTACTCTCTCTGAAAACCTGTGAGAGAGTCAGCTATGAGTCAGTTCTGACTTGATGATACACAACAACAACTTATTAAAATGCACAGCAAGAGCCCAGACTTAAAAAAGGAGGTTAGCTACTACATAATGCTGTTGCTGATTTCCACCAAGTTGATTCTAACTCCTGTTACTCAAATACATGCAGAATAGAAGTGTTCCACAAGGGTTTCCCATTGTGACTTTTCTGAGGCAGACTGACAGACCTGTTGCCCGAGGCACCACTAGGTGAGTTTCAAATACTGTTAATGATGTTGTTGTGTAATGTCAAGTCAGAATTGACTCATAGTTGTCACTGGGGGGAGGGGGGGTAAAGAAAAAAGTGCAACAATGAACGAATGAAAATCCAAAATCTCTATAAACGTTCATTAAAATTAATAAATTTTTTTTTAAAAAATGGATTTACAGCCTTAGGAATCTGTTGAACAGTCATCATGAGTTGCACTTGACAGTGGATTTGGCTTGGTTTATACTTACCAATAGAATCCCTTAGTGACCAAAATGGAACGCCTGATGGCTTAGTGGTAAGGAGCTGTGCTGACATCCCAAAGGCTCCAAGTTTGAATCCACCAGCTGCTTCATAGGAGAAAGATGGCCACTCTCCTGTTTGGTTTACAGCCTCTGAAGATCAGCTGAAGGGTCATAGGCATAATTTCTAAACATCCATTCCTTTCAGATTGTCCTTCCTAGGAGAATACTTTGTATTTTAGACAAGGAAGATTGCTTTCGTAATTCTTTGAGAAAATCACATTTGATTGAAAGAAATGAATGCTTTTCAATTTTTGCTATTTTGAAGTACTACATAGAGTATCCTTGTAGACATGGGGAAAGTTTACCTAGGGTTGATTTCTAGAAGCAGAATTGTAGTATCATAGATCCTTTCTTGGTTTTGATGAATACTTTTATACCTGAACAAGATTTGAAGCTTGTTAAAAATAAATTGCTCTGGTCCTTCTCTGGGAAATATGATTAAGAGTGCGTGACTAATCCCTGTCTACCTCACAACTATCAACCAAAAGGATTACATATACAATGTCTTGAACTAAGGAACACAGTGGCACAAAGGCCAAAAAGGACTAAAGTTCCGACGACCAAGGAAATGAAATGACTTGTGTGGTTCAGTGGTAAAGCCTAGACTTAAATTCAGATCTCTGGAGTACTTACTCAACACCCTTTATTTTTGTTTTGTAAAGTTTTACAAAACAAATTAATTTTCAATACCTATATTTCTCCCACTTCCACGTTAAAATTCTGATTTCCATTCTTTGTTCTATACATATCTATGTCTTCCATTTCTTTAGTGATATTTTGCTCATCATCCTGCCTTTTTCTTCATGCATCTTAATATAAGCCTTGTAAATAAACATATTTTTACTGATTTCTACACCCCGAAGGACAAACTTCCACTCCACTGGACCACCAGAAACTCTGACCCAGACCAGTCATCTTGCTGCCACAGCAAGCCCAGCCTACCCCTAAGGTTCCTACCTTTTGTTGTTTTTATTGTTTATTTTACCCCTATTATGCCATGAATTCCTAGGAAATAGGTTCCAACACTCTGGCTCCTTCCCCTTCATTCTCACAGTGTGCCTCTCTGAGGAGAGTAGGCTGGTGTTTCAGATGGACCCAAGTGCCTTTTTCCTTGGCTTCCTTCTTTTTTTGATAATTTTCCTTCACACAGTTTAGGAAGCTGTCTCTGCTCTTAGAGTGTCTTAATATGCTCAATGAACAGTTAATTCTCTTAGCAAAACTCTTACCCTTAATTTGTTTGTTCACAGCAGTGCCAACAGTGTGCTGGGAAGCATTATGGTGTTTCCTTGGTAACATTTGTAAGGCATTCTTTTTTTTTTTTTTGAAAAAAATTTTTTAAAAATTTTATTTTTGTGAGTGTACCGTCAAATCAGATCTGACTGGTACAGGAGGAGATTGTCCCTCCTTTTCCCGGCAGAGCATTTGGTGGATTCGAACCGTGTGCCTCTGGGATTGTAGTTGCAGCTCCTTGCCACTAGGCCACCAGAACTCCCCTAAGGCATTCTTTTTTGTATAGTCCCCATCCACCTGATGTCTACAGTATCTCCTTTCCTATAGATTTGCATATGTGGCCAAAGGAACAAACTCTGTTTTTTTCTAAAGGGCTCAGAGAACATACTCCTCTTTCTTTTATGTTTGTCATTTTGACCAATCACTGCAAAATGGCAGTTTTGCTGAGAGAGCAGTTCCTACCTTTTTCACTCTTGTTTTTCCTTGTCTTTCCTGTCCCTTTTTAGTTTGTGTTTTATTGTCTTTTATGTTTGCTTGCTTGCTTTGGGTTGTTCCCCCCCCCCTTCTTGTTATTCTTCATTTAGTTTGTTTTTCTTTTTCTTTGCCTTGCTTGTCCTGAATCCTCTTTCTCCTTTTATACCCATCAGGTTTTAGTTTTCTGTTTTCCTTTATTGTTTATTCTTGTTTTTATTTTGTTTTTCCTTGTCTCATCTGGCAGCAGATAGCAACAGTGACCACACAACCCAGCCAAACACATATTACCTGCAGCTTCACTCATTGTGTAAGAGTAAAGAATAATCCCTGTTTCACCTGATCAAAACCAGACTGCAACCAATACCAGATAAATCTATAAAACCAAGAATTGGACTCTGTAATACCCACAAGAAAACAGGAGGTGAAAAACAAAAGAAGCAAGCTGTAAAACAATTGTATGGCTCAATTGCATATATGAAAACAAATAATACAGAAACAACAACATCACAGTGTATCACAGGCAACAGATAGCTTCAGGTCAAATGGCAGAAATAACTGAAAAGAATACAGAACCAGAAAAGCTTTCAGAGAAAGAAAAGCTATTGGAACATCAAGATTATACATACTACATAATTTTTTAAAAGCACCAGATTGAAAAATGAACATTAGACTCAATATTAAAACAGCAAATGGAAATTAAGGATATTAGACTAAAGTTTCAGAAAGATTGGGATGACGAACAGAATTGAGACAATATGACACAGAATTAGTGAGATGGAAGACAAATCTCTCAGTACTAATCTGGAAGAGTGTCAACCAGAAAAAGGAAGGAAGGAAAATGAGAATACTTAAGAATTAAATGGGACACCATCAAGAGGAATAACTTAGCTCTGAATAGAGTTCCATAACATGAAGAGATCACACACACGCAGAATTGTTTAAGATTTGGTAGAATAAAACTTACCAATATTACAAAATATATGAAAATATGCTCTCAAGAAACTGAATCCCAGAGTAGACCTAAAAAAAACCAAACCACACCAAGATATAATAACATTTTCCAAAATCAGAGACAAAGTGTTTTGAAAGCAGCACAGGAAAAAAATGGCAAGTTGCCCACAAAAGACAACCAATAAAATTAAGCTCCGATTTTTCAGAAGACACCATACATGAAGGAAGACAATGGAAATACAGAAATGCTGGGGGGGGGGGGAATAAACTGTGCAAGAATTGTCTCTGAAATAGCATAAGACATTTCAAGATAAAAAGAAATTAAGGGATTTTTTTTATACTAGACCAACCTTACAAGAAATTATATAGTTCTTCAGGCAGAGAACCAATAGCAGAAGATATGACAAAATCATTCCAAAAACAAACCAAGCATAGAAATATAAGAAGTAAAATGAAAAGCTAAAACTAGTGAAACAGAGGTGGTGGTGGTGGTGTGTACCATAGAGTTTGAAATGACCATAGCTGACCCTCTGGCAGGTTTTCAAAGGCAGGTAATCGCATGGGAGGAGATTACCCATCCATCTCCCACAGAGCAGCTGGTGTCGTCGAACTGGTGTGCCTTCAGGACTCCAGAGCAGCTTCTTGCCACTATGCCAACAATCCATAAATAAGAACAAATACAAACCAAAAAGAGAATAGTTTGTAGTAGTTGTTATATGTCGTCCCCTGCAACTCATAGCGACCCTATGTACAACAGCCCTAAACTCTCTCCTATCCTGTGCCAATCTCACCATCTCTGACACACCTAACCCCATTACCTCAGTCACTGAATCAATCCATCTCATCGAGGGTCTTTCTCTCCTGTGCGGTCCCTCCACCCACCCATGCATGACATCTCTCTCCAAGGACTGATCCCACCTTGCAACATGTCCAGAGTATGTAAAAAAAGCTGCAGAATCCTTGCCTCCAAGGAGCAGCCCAGCTTCACCCTCTCCAAGACAAACCTGTTCGTTTTCTTAACAGTCCATGGTCCAACACCACAGCTCAAAGGTATCATTTCTCCTATCATCCCTAGTCATTGTCCAGCTCTCTGATGTATAACAAGTGATTGCAAAGATGGGATGTATCAGGTGCACCTTGGTCTCCAGACTGACATTGTTGCACTTCAGTACTTTAGAGAGGTCTCTAACTACAGACTTTCCATTGCAATGCGTCTTAATTTCCTGACTGCTGGTGCCAAGACTGTCTACTCTAGAGCCAAGCAAACCAAAACTGTGAACAATCTCAATCTCTTCACCACCCATTGTGATGCTACCAATTGGCCGAGTGGTGAGAATCTTTGTTTTCTTGACACTGAGCGTCAATCCATACTGAAGTGTGGCTCTGAAGGACACTTGGCCAAGGTGGCTCACATCAGGTCCTCGTGACAGACAGGACTGACAGGCCCCAGCTCCCAGGTAGAAACAAAGGAGGACGCTTCACGATTTAGATCCTCCCAAAAGAGCTGTGGGTGAGCATTAACATTACTGGTAAGTATATTCGTTTTCTCCTGGACACAGAGCCTACTAATTGGTCCTAAAAGGCTTCTGAGGTCCCACTCTTCTCACTATTTCGTAGTTGTTGGAATGGACGG
>NW_006399989.1:1655192-1657396 GCF_000299155.1 Elephantulus edwardii
AGCTACTGTAGACCTTTTCTGCTACAATTCCTTCTCAGCAAGCAGGGTTGTGTCATCTACATAACAGATGAGTCTTCCTCCAATCCTGATGCCACATTCCTCCTCATAGGTCCCAACCTCCCAGATAATCTGTTCTGCATAAAGATTGAAAAGGTATAGAGATAGGATACATTCCTGGCGCACACACTTCTCAATTTTGAACCACAAAATGTTTCCTTGCTCTGTCCTGACAAGTGCCTCCTGGTCCAAGTATAGGTTTTGCATAAGTATTCTGGGATTCTTCTCAGAGTTAGTCACACTTTGTTATGATCCACACAGTCAAATGCTTTTGCATAATCAATGAAACAAAGATAGACATTCTTCTGGTACTCCTTGCTTTCAGCCAAGATCCATCTAATATTAGCTACAATATCCCTAGTGCCATGGCCTCTTCTAAGCCCAGCCTGCACTTCTGGCAGTTCTCTGTCATTTTTGGATAATCTTAGCAGAATTTTGCTTGCATGTGATATCAATATTGTTCGATAATTCCCACCCTCTGTGGGATTACTCTTCTTTGGAATGGGAACAAATATAGATCTCTTCCAGTCAGTTGGTCAAGTGATTGTTCTCCAGATTTCTTGGCACAACTTGGCAGCATGTTAGTTGAAATATGTCAGTTGGTACACCATCAATTCCTGGGGCCTTATTCTTAGCCAATTCTTTCAAAGCAGCTTGAAGTTCTTCCTTCATCACCATAGGCTCTTGCTCATATGTTGTTTCATTAAATTCTTCTGTGTCTGCCCGTTCCTTTTGGTACAATGACTCTTTCCATCTTCTTTTAATGCTTCCTGGATCATCTTATATTCTGCTCAAAGCATCTTCTAAAGTATTGCAACTGTAGGTTACAGAATATAAAAATGGAGAGTTATTGTTTACCATTGAGTCAGAACCAACTCATATCTGATCTTGTAACAGATTTTCAGAGGCAGTTAATCACACAGGAGATTGCCTGTCCTTCCACAAACAGCTTTTGGGTTCACACCACACACCTTCGAGATTACTTAGCACTAGGCCACCAGAGTTTCATCAAGTTAAGTTTCTGATATACTTTGCTGCAGTCACTGTTTCAGTCCATCTGGTTGAGGCTCTTCCTGTCTTTCACTGACCCTTCACTTTTCCAAGCACAATGTCGCTTTTCAAGGAATTGTTGATTTTATATGCCGTTGAGTCACCTGCGACTCGTAGTGACCCTATGTACCATAGCCCTACACCCTGCTCTATCCTGTGCCAATCTTACTGTTTCCCACACACCTATCCCCATTACCCTAGTGGCTGAATCATTTCATCTCATCAAAGGTCTTTCTCTCCTGCGCTGTCCCTCCACCCTACCAAGCATGACGTCCCTCTCCAAGGACTGGTCCCACCTTGCAACATGTCCAAAGTATGTCAGGTAAAGCTTCAGAATTCTTGCCTCTAAGGAGCAGCCCGACTTTGACCCTCTTTAGGACAAAATTGTTTGTTCTCCTAGCAGTCTATTCTGTACTGAATAGAGTATAATCAGTACTCTTCTCCAGCACCACAGCTCAAAGATCAATTCTCCTTCTATCACCCATAGTTATTGTCCAGCTTTCTGGTGCATAGCAAGTAATTGCAATGACCATGGCCTTTATCAGGTACACCTTGGTCTCCAGACTTACACTGTTGCTCTTCAGTACTTTGAAGAGATCTCTGACAACATGCTTTCCCAGTGCAATTTGTCTTTTAATATCCTGGCTACTGGTACCAAATGTTGATTGTAGAGCCATACATACTGAAGCTGTCAACATTCTCAATCTCATCACCATCTATCATGGTGCTGCCAATCAACCCAGTGGTGAGAATCTTTGTTTTTTGTTGTTTTTTCATGTTGAACTTCAATCCATATTGAAGGCTGCAGTCCTTGACCTTCTGCACCAAGCACTTCAGGTCCTCTGTTTGAGCAGGCAGGGTTGTGTTGTGTCATCTGCATAACACAGATTATTGATGAGTCAACCTCCAATCCTGATGCCACATTTCTCTTCATAGAGGCCAGGCTCCCGGATAATCTTTTTCCACATATGATTGAAAAGGTATAGAGATAGGACACATCCTTGACATACACACTTCCCACTTTTGAACCACACAGACCCTGCTTGCTGAAACTGAGGAGGACCTGAAATGATTGCTGCAGAGGGTCAAGGACTGCA
>NW_006399989.1:1657986-1664000 GCF_000299155.1 Elephantulus edwardii
GCTTCGTCTAACATACTTTGGACATGTTGTAAGGAGGGACAGGTCCTCGGAGAGAGACATAATGCTTGAGATGGTGGAGGGACGGCGCTAGAGGGGAAGATCCTCTATGAAGTGGGTTGATTCAGTGACTGGGGTAATTGGGATGCATGTGTCAGAGGCAGTACGATTGGCAGGGTTTAGGGCTGTTGTACATAGGGTCGCTATGAGTCGCAAGTGACTCGACGGCACATAACAGTGTTTCCTTGCTCTGTTTTGACGACTGCCTTCTGGTCCAAGTATAGGTTTCCCATAAGCACAATCAAGTGTTCTGGGATTCCATTTTTCTCAAAGTCAGCCAGTTTGTTGTGATCTACACAGTCAAATGCCTTTGTATAGTCAAGGAAACACAGATACACATTTCTCTGGTACTCTGCTTTCAGCCAAGATCCATCTGAGATTAGCTAGAATATCCCTAGTGCCATGGCCTCTTCTAAACCCAGCCTGCACCTCAGGCAGTTCTCTGTTGACGTGTTACTTCAGTCATTTTTGGATAATCTTCAGTAGAATCTTGTTTGTATGTGATATCAATGATAGTGTTCAATATTTTCCACACTGTCGAATCACCTTTCTTTGGAATGGGAACAAATACAGTTCTCTTCCAGTCAGTTGCAAGATGGTTGTCCCCCAGGTTTCTTGGCACAACTTGGTGAGCACATCCAGGGCAGCATCCATTTGTTGAAATATGTCAAACGGTATGCCATCAATTTCTGGGCCTTTTTTTTTGCCAATTCTTTCAGAGCAGCTTCATCTTCTTTCATCACCACAGGCTCATACATTGTTTCATTCTTCACTTTCTCCAGAATTCACAGAAATTCTTCTGTGTCTGCTAATTCCTTTTGGTACAATGATTCTGTATACTCTTTTCCATCTTCTTTTAATGCTTCCTGGATCATTTAATATTCTTCCCAAAGCATCCTTAAGTATTGCAACTTGAAGTTTGAATTTGTTCTTCGGTTCTTTCAGCTTAAGAAATGCTGAGTGAGTTCAGCCCTTTTGATTTTCTGACTCCAGCCCCTTGCACATTTCATTCTAATACTTTACTTTGTCTTCCCGGGCTCCCTTTTGGAATCTTCTGTTCAACTCCTTAATACCTTGATTTCTTCCCTTTGCTTTCAAGGAATAGCCCCTCCTAACAACATGCCCAAAGTACGTGAGACAAAGCTTTGTCATCTTTGCCTCCAAGAAGCACTCTGCACAATGTATATTAATGAACCATAATGAAAAGGAATTATTATATAAAAGAAAACTTTTTTAAAAAATGGAAACACTGTGGCTGCATTTTTTCCAATATATATATTTGTACTTTCAGCAGTCTATGGGATATTCAGTACACTTCTCCAGCACCACAGCTCAATGTCATCAATTCTTCTTGTCATCTTTTTTCATTGCTCAGCTCTCAGATGCTTAACAAGTGATTATAAAGATTGTGGCTTGATTCAGACATACCTTAGTCCTCAAACTTAAATCACTGCTCAGTAATTTTGGGAAGTCCCTGAGAGCAGACTTTCCCAATGCAATATACATCAAGTAAATTTTAAAATAGAGTAGAGATTGTAGATTTGGGAATAAAATAGTAGCTTGCAGGATAGCCTCAAGAAAATAAAAGAAAAACCTCCATCAGAATAAAGAGGAGGAAAATGTATGAAGTATAAATGTTACTAAGACATTGTTGCTAGGTGTTGTCAGGTTGACTGTGACTCATAGTGATCCTATGAACAACAGATGGATACTTTGCCATATATTCTGTGCCATCCTCACCATCTCCAGCATGGTTGGACCCATTTTTTAAAAGTTGTTGTGTGTTGAGTATCTTCTGTTGATATTCTACATTTCCCATCATGATGTCTTTTCCAAGAACTCCCCCCCCCAACAACATACCCTAAATATGTAATATGAAGTTTCACCATCATTTGTCTTGGAAGAAACACCCTGGTTGCTTCCTCCAAGACCACCTTGCTTGTTCAGTAATCTTCACAAACATCACAATTTAAAAGAATTGATTATTTGGTCTTTGTTCATTGTTCAACTTTCAGATGCATAAGAAGTAATTGAAAGCACCAGAGCTTTCATTAGGCATACCTTACTCTCTAAATTGATATCCTTGTTCTTTAGTACTTTGGAGAAGTCCTCAATAACAGATTTTTCCCAATGCAGTAAGTCTTTTCAATTTCTTGACTACCTACCATGAATGTTGTTTGTAGATCCAAATAAGAAGATATTGAAGACTTATCTTTTCTCCTGTGAACAACAGATATGAACACTTTCCTATCCTGTGCCATCCTCATCGTCTGACAGACTTGAGCCCATTGCTGCAGCCACTGTGCCCTTCTCATTTATAGTCTCCCTCTATTTTGCTGACTTTCTACTTTCCAAGCATAATGTCCCTTTCTAGAAAGCTCTGGTGGCTTTGCTGTAAGGAGTTGCACTGGCAAACCAATGGAGCACAGTTCAAATCAATCAGCTTCTCTGCAGGATAAAGTTGGGTGATCTCCTCCCATGTGATGTCCTGCCTCTGAAAGTCCTGCCTCTGAAAATCTGAAGGGTCAGTTCCAATTCCATGATAACTAATGGCAACAAGAAGCAGCATCCTTAAAGTAAGTGAGATGAAGTTTCACAATCCTTTCCTGCAAATAGTACTCTGGTTACATTTTCTCCAAGATATATCTACTTGTATATTCTTTAGGCCATCCATGAGATATTCTGCAGTCTTGCCAACACCACAACTTGAAGGCATCAACTGTTCTGTCCAGCTTAGATTCATAGCAGATAATTAGAAAGATTGAATCTTCATTTATGATGCCATATTCTTTTTCATATAGTCCAGCTTCTCAAATGATTTGCTCAACATACAGACTGAGTAGGAATAGAGAAAATGTACAACCCTGGTACATATTTTTCCTGATTTTGTCTTTTTCTTTCATTTATTCATTATTGTACATTTTCTTCCCCCTTTCCTTCCCCATCTTCCAGCCCATCCTGCAATGCACCACTTCTTCCAGATTGTTTTCATACATATAATGCATAATCATATATTCTTTTTGGACACTGTCTTATTTCATCTGTTCTGATGCTGTGTTGCTTAGCTATTCATTATTCCCCATTCCCTTCCCAACCCCTCCATGTCTGTCCTATTTTATAAGAGCAGTGTTATGCAATATTTGCCCTTTTGTTACTGAGATATTTCATTTAGCATGTCATCAAGACTCCCCTATGTTGTATAATGTTTTACTATTCATTATTTTTCAGTGTTGAGTAGTATTCCTTTGTGTAGATGTACCATAGTTTTTACTATCCATAAGTTTGTTGATGGGCACTTGGGTTTCTTCCGTATCTTTGCTATTGTGAATAATGCAGCAATAAACATGGGTGTGCATACATCTATTTGAGTTGTAGCCCTTTCCTGATTTTAAACTACAGTGTTTTCTTTTTCTATTCAGACAGTTGTTGCCTGGTGTATGTATAGGTTTAGCATGAGCACAATTAAGTGTTTAGGAATCCCATTTTTCTCAATGTTGTCCATAATTTGTTATAATCCACACAGTCAAATGCCCTTGCATAGTCAATAAAAAACACAAGTAAGCATCTTTCTGGTATTCTCTGCTTTTAGCCAACATTCATTAATTTCACAAATTATAACCATATTGTTGTTATGTGCCATGGAGTCACTTGTGACTCATAGCAGCTCTATATACAACAACTCTGATCCTTGCTCTATCCTGAGCCAAACTTATTATTTCTGACACACCTACCCCCATTACCCTAGTCATTCCATGTCATCAAGGGTCTTCCTCTCTTGTGCTGTCTCTGCACCCTCCCAAGCATGATATCTGTCTCCAAGGACTGGTTGATCCTTGCAACATTCCCAAAATATGTCAGATGAATCCTTGCCTCCAAGGAGCAGCCTGGTTTCACCCTCCCTAGGATGAACGTGTTTCTTCTCCTAACAGTCCATGGTATATTCAGTACTCTTTTCCAGCACCACAGCTCAAAGGCATCAATTCCTCTAGTAATTGTTCAGTTTTCTGATGCACGGCAAGTAATTGTGAAGACCATGGCCTGGATCAGTTGTACCTTAGTCTCCAGACTGACATCATTGCTTTTCAGTACTCTGTAGAGGTCCCTGACAGCAGACTTTTCCCAATGCAGTTCGTCTTTTGATTTCCCGGATGATGGTACCAAGAGTGTTGATTGTGGAGCCAAGCAAATGGAAGGTGTTAACAATCTCAGTCTCTTCACCATCTATCATGACTACGGCCTCTTCTAAATCCAGCTTTAAGTTCCAAAGTTCCTTGCCAATATACTGTTCTAGCCATTTTTCTTTCTTTCTGTGTTACAAAGTTTACTTACAAAGTTTGTATAAATTGTGTTTCACAATATTCTTCATTCATACTGTGTTTTATAAAATTAATCATCATTGGACTTTACCTATCCCATATCCTTCACCCCCAAGTCCACCCAGCAAACTGCAACCCTGTGGTTTTTCCCCCTACCCATCCTCACCCCTCCATTCCCACTCCTTCCCCTCTTAGTTCCCCATACATGTTTTATTAGTTATTCTTCTACTTTTACAATAATGGTCTTATGTAGTATTTGTCCTTATGAGACTGAGTTAGTTTACTCAACGTAATGCTCTCTGGTCTCTTCCAAGTTATGTAGTTTTTGTTTTAAATCATTTCTCCTGAGTGCTGCATAGTATTCCACTGTGTGAATGCACCACAGTTTCTCAATCCATTCTTTTTTTTCCTATAATTATATTTTATTAATTTTCATAAACATTTACAGAGATTTTGGGTTTCCATTCATTCATTGTTGCACTATTCTCTCTACCCTCCTCCCAGTTTGTTCTTGTCCAAATACCACAGTGCTTGTCAAAGCCAGTTCTGATTAATCTTCTTTGTCAGTGTGTCCTTTGCCATTCCCTATCACTCCTCCCTGAGAGAGACTTCACCCTGAGTCATAAGGAAAAGGGGACGGCGTATTCTCTTAGCTACTTCCTGCTGTTTTCAATCTATTCTGTTGTAGTTTCACATTTGGGCTATTTCCATGTTCTTGTGGTGAGCTTGCAGCCCTACTAAACTTGGCTGTGGCTACTGGGGTGAGATGGTATCTCATTTTGTTTTGATTTGCATCTCTCATATTGCTATTGATTTTAAGCATTTCTTCATGTGTCTGTTGGCCATCTTAATTACTTCCTTTCTGAAAAGTCTTTACATGTCTTTTGCCCATTTTGTAATTGTATTAACAGTCTTTCTCTTCTGGAGGCCCAGTGGTATTCTGTAAACTTTTGTAATGAAACCCTTGTCTGAGATGGTATTGCCAAATATTTTTTCCCAGTCAGTAGATTTTATTGTTATTCTGTTGGAAAAAGGTTTTTCTGAACCCAGAGATTTAATCTTTAGATAATCCAATTCATCAATTTTATTCTCTCCAGATTGGGCATTTCTGACTATTTGTCAGTCTTTATACCATAGATTAGGCCTTCTAAGCTTTATCCTAGTTTCTCTCTTATGAACTTTATAGTTTGGGGCTTTACTCCCAGGTCTCTGATCTACCTAGAGTTGATTTTTGTATTTGGTGTAAGTTGTGGGTCCTGTTTCAGCTTTCTGCAGGTCCAGTATTGTCAGCAGCAGTTGTTGAAAAGGTTATCATTTCCCCATTTGATAGGTTTTATTTCCTTGTTGAATATCAGTTGACCATAGATAAGAGATCATTTCTGGATTCTCTGTTCTCTTCCATTGGTCTATGTGCCTGTCATTGTACTAGTACCATGCTGTTTTTGTTACTACTGCTATGTAGCAGGGTTTTTTTTGTGTGTGTGTTTTTTTTAAATTATTATTAAATTTTACTAGTTTTAATGAACATTTACAGGGATTTTGGGTTTTCATTCCTTCATTGCTGCACCATTCTCTCTACCCTCCTCCCCAGTTTGTTCTACTTCCCCGCCATCAGAATGTCTGTTTTAATTGTCCAATTGC
>NW_006399989.1:1667405-1669263 GCF_000299155.1 Elephantulus edwardii
CTAGTTCCTGTTCTTAAAGGGAATGCCTTTAACCTCTCTCCATTAAGAACAATGTTGGCTCTTGGGTTTTCATAGATACTTTTTACTATGTTGAAAAAATTACCCTCTAGTCCTATTTTGTTGAGTGCTTTAATCATTAAAGTGTGTTGGATTTTATCAAAGGCTTTTTCTGCATCAATTGATAGGACCATATGGTTCTTGTTCTTTGCCTTGTTGATGTGACTACTGCTATGCAGCAGGTTTTGAGGTCAGGCCTTCCACATAATTTTTGTTCTTGAGAAGTGCTTTGCTTATTTGTCGTCTCTTTCCTCTCCAGATAAATGTGACAATTTCCCTTTTGATCTCCTTAGAAAATGAGTTTGGTATCTGTATTGGGATTGCAATGAACATGTAGATAGCTATTGGTAGGATTGTAATTTTCACAGTATTGAGTATTCCTATCCATGAACAGGGAACATTTTTCCATTTATTTAGGTCTGTTATTATGTCTTACAAAAATGTTCTGTAGTTTTCTTTGTATAGGTCTTTTGTGTCTAGTTAGGTTCACTCCCAAGTATCTCAACTTGTGGTTGGCTATTGTAAATTGTATTGTTTTTTTTTTTTTTGTTTGCTTCTCTGATTTCTCTTTGTTACTGTAGACGATTCCCACTGATTTTTGGATATTGATCTTGTATTCTGCTGCCCTACTAACTTGGTTCACTAGCTCTAGCAGTTTTTTGGTTGAGTCCTTTGGGTTTTCTGTGTACACTATCTTATCATCTGCATATAGTAACAGTTTAACCTTTTCTTTGCCAATCTGCATACCTTTTATTTCCTTCTCTTGTCGTATTGCCCTAGCAAGTACTTCCAATACAATATTGAATAGAAGTGACGACAGTTGCCATCCTTGTTTGATTCCTGTTTGGGAGGAAACTGCTTTTAGTCTTTATACATTGAGAATAACGTTGGCTCTCGGTTTGGCCTATATATTTTTCACTATTTTGTGGAAATTTCCTTATATTCCAATTTTGCTAAATGTCTTTATAAGGAAGAGGTGTTGGATTTTGTCAAATGCCTTTTTTGCAACAATTGCGAGGATTATTTTTTTCATGTTACTTGTTTTGTTAATGTGGTGAATTACATTGACTATTTTCTTTGCATACCTATTAACAACCCAACTTGGTTATGATGAATTTTTTTATTTGCTTTTGGATTCTATTGGCTAGGATTTGGTAAGGATTTTTGCATCTATGTTCATGAGAGATATTGTTCTTTAGTTTTGAGTTTTAGTAGTATCTTTGCCTGGTTTCGGTATTACTATGCTTGCTTCATAGAATATCTCTGGAAGTGTTCCTTCTTTTTTTAAAAAATAATTTAAGTGTAATTGGTGATAAATCTTTTCTGAATGTTTTGTTGCTGATCTGGGCCTTTTTTTGAGGGAGTGTCTTTTTATTACCTACTCAGTTTCTTCTTTTGTGTTGAGTCTGTTCAAGTGTTCTACATCTGTCCTTGTTAATCTGTAAGGCATGAGTTTCAAGGAATTAGTCCATTTCCTCTAAATTTTCAGATTTTTCAGAATGTAGCTTTTCATAATATTCCAGAATGACAGATTTAACTTCCTCTGGTTCGGTTGTCATGCCACCTCTTTTTTAATAAAAAAATTTATTTTATTTTTGTGTGTGTGTACCATCAAACTTATCTGACTGGTACAGGAGGAGATTGTTCCTCCTTCTCCAGCAGAGCATCTGGTGCCACCACTATCATTAATTAATCAAGTTCAGGGTGGATGGTGAAGAGATTGAGATTGTTCACAGCTTTAGTTTGCTTGGCTCCACAGTCAACACTCTTGGCACCAGTAGCCAGGAAATCAAAAGACGTA
>NW_006399989.1:1678098-1680181 GCF_000299155.1 Elephantulus edwardii
ATCACCGTGAAGTCTCTCTCAGGGAGGAGTGATAGGGAATGGCAAGGGACACACTGACAAAGGAGATTAATCAGAACTGGCTTTGACAAGCACTGTGCAATTGGACAATTAAAACAGACTTGAGGGGGGGAAGAAGAACGAACTCAGGATGAGGGTGGAGAAAGCAGTGCAACAATAAATGAATGAAAACCCAAAACCTCTGTAAATGTTCATTAAAACTAATAAAATTTAATTAAAAAAAGATGACTCATCTTGGCATTTTTTCATTTGATAAATATCTGTGATGGAAATAAATTTATTTTTAAAGTATTTTAATTTAGAAATAGAAAAATATGTGGTAAATTTTTACTCCATGAATTTCTTAAAGCCTTGGTCGTTCGTCAGTTCTCACTATGGAGGAAAAAACAAACACCACTCTTCCCAAAGGAAGGAATTCACCTGCCAACAGTGATGTTATTTATAGGGATACTGATCAATTTCACAAAGAAGCTGATGAATCCCATAATAGCGAATCCTATTGCTGTTGCCGTGCCAATCTTTTGAAATTCTTTTCTATCAGGTTTGGTGCATCTTTTAATCAGTCGAATTGAGTCTTTCACAAACTGCGGACTTGTTTCAACAAACTGCATTACCTGACCCATGATTGACTGTTCTACCAGCCTCGATCCCCAAGGATACGTAGCACAGCCACAGACCCAACATCCACATACTGGAGATCTACTGTGTCTTTAATCATTGTTATGTGCCCTTTTCTTTCTGAATTCTATTTTGTCAGAGTACTACCACTCCTGCCTTTTTGTGGATGCCATTTTTTTTTTTGTTTTTGGTATCTTTTCCCCCCAGCTACTGATTTTGAGTCTATCATTCTCTTCGTTTCTTAGATGTATTTCTTGTAGTCAACATATTGCTGGGCTTTGTTTTTTATCTATTCTGCTACTCTTTTCCTCTTGACTTAGTCCATTCACATTAAGTATGATTTTGACAAGGCAGGTTTTATCATTGTATTTCGCGGTGTTTCTTTTTTTGTTTCTGGTTACTATGGTACATTCATTTTCCTTTGGTGTCTCTGTGTGAAGGTGAAAAAATTTCCTTAAAAGTTCTTGTAGGTTTGGTCTTGTTTTCACAGATTCCTTAAATTCCTTGTTTTTTGCAAAGGATGTGATTTCTCCTTCATATTTGGTAGTGAGTTTTGCTGGGTACAGGATCCTCAGTTGGTAATTATTTTCTTTCAAATTTTTTTATATGCCATCCCATCATCGTCTTGCTTGCATGGCTTCTGCTGGAAAATCAGAATGTAATCTAATTGCTTTTCATATGTAGGTACCTCTTTGTTTTTCTCATTTCTCCTTATAACCTTAACTTTTTTTTCCTTTTTAGAATTTGACCATTATTATGTCTTGATGGGTTTTTTTGGAAGGGCAGAGTCCAACCTGTTCTGAAGGAATTTGAAAAAAAAACAACCCCAAAGCTCCAGGAATTGATGGCATACTAGTTGACATATTTCAGCCAACATGCTGCCCTCAACGTGCTCATCAGTTTATGCCAAGAAATCTAGAGGATGACTAACTGTCCAACTGACTGGAAGAGATCTGTTTTTATTCTCATTCCAAGGTAAGGTGACTGGACAGAGTGTAGAAATTATCAAACATTATCACATGCAAGCAAGATCCTGCAGAAGATTATCCATAAAGAACTGGAATAGTACATCAACAGAAAACAACCAGATGTGCAGGCTGGTTTAGAAGAAGCCATGACAGTAGGGACATCATAAGTATTGTTGGACAGATCTTGGCTAAAAGCAGAGAGTACCAGAGGAATGTCTTATCTGTGGTTTATTTACTGTGCAATGGCATTTGACTGTGTGGATCATAACAAATTGTGGCTAAACTTGAGAAAAATGAGAATCCCAGAATAGTTCGTTTTGCTCATGTAAAACCTATTTGTGGACCAGGAAGTAGTGGTCAGAAAAGAGCAGAGAACTAGGCAAGGATGCCCATTATCTCCTCTCTTATTCAATATTGTATTGGAAGTCTTAGCGATAGCAATAAGACAAGATAAAGACATTAGAGGTATACAAATTGGT
>NW_006399989.1:1682241-1683496 GCF_000299155.1 Elephantulus edwardii
GGGGAGGGGGAGGGGTTTGTGCGGGGAGAAGGGTGCAACAATGAATGAATGGAATTCCAAAATCTCTGTAGATGTTCATTGAAATGAAGAATATACAAACTAAATTAAAAAAAAAAAGAGCAGAGAAACACTGCATGGTTGAGGATCAGGAAAGGTATACATCAGGGATATATCCTGTCTCCATACCTTTTCAATCTATATGCAGAACAGATCATTCAGGAGGCTTGACTTCATTAGGAGGATTGTGGCATCAGTAACCTGTGTTATGCAGATTACACAGCCTTGCTTTCTGAAACTGAAGAAGGCATGAATGATTTTCTGCAGAAGGTTAAGTACTGTTGTCTTCAATATAGACTGAAACTCAACATCATGAAAACAAAGATTCTCACCACTGGGCCAATTGGCAGCTTCATGAGGGACAGAGAAGAGATTGAGATTCTTGGTAACTTCAGCTTGCTTGGTTCCACAATCAATGCTTTTGGTACCAGTAGTTAGGAAATAAGAAGATGAATAGTATTGGTAAAAGCTGCTGTCAGGGAGTACTGAGGACCAATGATGTCAGTCTAGAGACTAAAGTGCACTTGATCCAGGCCATGCTCTTTGCAGTTAGTTGCTATGCATTTGACAGCTGGACAGGAACTAAGGGTCATAGAAGAAGGATCAATGCCTTTGAATTGTGGTACTAGAGAAGAGTACAAAACATACCCTGACTACCAGGAGAATAAACAGGTCTGTCCTGGAGAGAGTGAAATCAAGCTCCTCCCTGGAGGCAAGGATTTTGAAGTTCCATCTTACATACTTTAGACATGTGGCCACGAGGAATCAGTCCTTGGAAAGGGACATCATGCTTGGGAGGTTCGAGGAACCATGAAGGAGAGGAAGGTGCTGGATAAGATGAATTGACTCAGTGACTGGAGAAATGACATTAGGTCTGTTTGAGATGATGAGATTGGCGCAGTGTGTAGGGCAGGGTTCAGAGCTAATGTACATAGGGTCACTATGAGTCACAGGTGACTCAGTGGCACATCACAACAAAACCAACAATTTAGTGTTCATAGATCTTCTTGAATATGGGTTTCTTTGTTCTTTTTTTTCTATATTTTATTAATTTTCATAAACATTTACAGAGATTTTGGGTTTCCATTCATTCATTGTTGCACTATTCTCTCTACCCTCCTCACAGTTTGTTCTTGTCCAAATGCCACAGTGCTTGTCAAAGCCAGTTCTGATTAATCTTCTTTGTCAGTGTGTCCTT
>NW_006399989.1:1685171-1688640 GCF_000299155.1 Elephantulus edwardii
ACCACTACGGCAGTGTAGTAGGATTTGAAATCAGGGAGTGAGATACCTCCTACCGTTCTTCTATTCTTAAGGAGTGCTTTGCTTATTCGGGGCTTTTTTCTTTGTTCTTTATAATATGTTGGAAGTTTTCTTCAACTACCTCTTACACAATTTTCTCAATGATTTCCTTGTCCCTTTCCTGTTCTGGAATTCCTATCATTTTGTTCCTTTTAATGTCATCCCACATGATTCTAGTTTTTTTTTTTATGTCTCATGTCTGATTTTTTTCCCTAGTATGTTTCCATTGAAGCTCTTGACTTCCAGCTCAGTGACTCTTTGTTCCATCTTTTCTGTTCTACCTTTTTGTCCTTCGCACGTGTTGGACACTTTTGCCATTTTAGTCTGAATATTCTGGGTCAGGACAAGGCAGGATTCAGAGCTACTGTACATGGGGTTGCTATGGGTCGCAGGCAACTCATGTAACAATAATATTCTGGATTGCTGTTCAAGCGTTTCTGTTATTTCCAGTAGTGTGTTGACTGTACCCTCTCTATCTTGTGATGAATTTTTTTTAAGTTTTTGTGCCTCTTTATAGTTTCAATTCTTTCCTACATCTTTTGCATTTTCCTTCATAGTTGTGCAAGTTCTTCCTCAACAATGTATTTCTTCTGGCTCCATATGTCTGGAGTGTTCCCATTGTTACTTCCATCATTTGCACTTATTTCTATAGCTGTTCCAATCATTTCTCATCAATATATTTCTTTTGGTTCTCTACCTTTAGGTTATTTCTTTTATTTGTGGCTTCCATTGTTTCTTCTATCATTTGTATTTTCTTTTGTAGCTTCTCAAATGTCTCCATGTCAACATATACTATCTGCCTTCTTTACTCAGATATTCATTGGGTCTGCAGTATTCTCTACTTTTTCCAGAAAGCTTCATTTCGTTTTTTTTGCAGTGTTTGAAGCTGCCTGCTGCTTTCTTAATATTATATGAATTTTTTTATAAATATTAGGCCATTTCTCTTGTGTCTGCTTAAGTTGTTGGTAGTTCTTATCTTTATGATGTTATTGATTAGTTGCAAGGTTAAAGTGTTCCATCTATGGGATGAGCCACTCACTCTACTCCAGTTCCTTTCTGGGAAAATTTGCCTTTCATAAAGACAGGCATGGAAGCAGGATTGGCATCTACTTCCTAAACAACATGCCTTTTGAAACTCTGTGAACATTAAAGAAATGATGATATTTAAAGAACAGGGTTCAGATGTTTTGTTCATAGGGTCACTCTGAGTTGTGCTCAACTCAATGGCACTTAACAACAACAAAGTCTTTCTGGTTCTCTTTATTTGGCACTGCAGACCTGCAGGAATCTTGCCTTAATGTAGTCCCCTCTCCCAAACTCTATTGTCCTCCTTTATCTATGGAGTGGCTGAGTGATATGAGACCAGGTGCTCTTCTCCAGCAGTTTCTGTGCAAGGGTGTTTTAAGTCACCTCTTTTTCTTGCTGTTCAATGTTCTTTATGAGGAAGCTGAGAAAATCTTTCCCCTGCTCTGTGTCCCAAACTCTCTTGTCCTTTTTGGCCCCTGGGATGGCTCACAGCCACGGAGGCAAGGATCCCCAAATAGAGGGACCTATACCAATGGAAGTTTAAGTTCCCTGTCTCCCCACCTGAAAGTGTCCACTCTGGGGGACAGTGTCTCACCTTATGCTCTTTCTTTCCTGAAGCTTAATGTCTTCCTTTAATTGTGGAGTGGCATGAGATCAGGGCTGCCAACTTAAGCAGTTTGTGTGCAGAAGCATCTCAAGTCAGTCCTCGCCTCTCACAGGAAGCCAAGAAGGTCCCCTGCTTGTAGCTGTGTCCCAAACTCTTTTGTCTTGTTTAGTTCCTGGGATGGCCCCATAGCTATGGAAGCAAAGATCCCCAAATGGAGAGACCTTTCCCCATCCAGCCATTTTTAATAATCTTCAATAATATTTTATTTTCATGTAATATTAATGACTTTTTTTGTAATTTTCACACTCTTCGAACACCTTCTTTAAAAATGGGAATATGAATCAACATCTCGCTGTTTGGCCAATTTCTTAATATATGCAAATGTCCTGGCTTGTGTGTGTCTGTTGAAAAAGGTATTCCATCAATTCCTGGGCCATATATTTTTGCCCATGCTTTTAGTTCAGCTTGAACTTCTTCCTTCATTACCATTAGTTTTTGATTATATGCTTCTGACGTGGTTCAGTGTAGACCAATTCTTTTTGGTACAATGACTCTGCATTCCTTCCTTTTTTCCATTATTATTTTTTTTATTGGTTTGCTTACACAGTTTGTATACATTGTGTTGTACATTATTCTTCATTAACATTGTTTCGTACAATTATTCTTTGTTTTATAAAATTAAGCACCATTGGATCTTGCCCATCACTACCCTGTCTTTCACCCGTATCCTTCCCATTTTCTTCCCCTGTTCCCTCCACCCACCAAACTCTAAAAACCTTTTTTGTTTTGCCCTTACCCATCCTCAGTCCACTCTCCCTTGAGTTCCCATATATGTTTTACTAGATATCCTTCTATTTTTACAATAATGGTCTTAAGCATTACTTGTCCTTATCACATTGTGTTAGTTCACTGAGCAAAATACTTCTCCCAAGTTGAGGCACCCCTGTTGGCTTGGTAGTTAGGAGCTGTGCTGCCAACCATTCCATCTTTTGATGTTTGTGCATCATTCAAGATTTTACTCAGACTTTTTCATTATTGCAACTCAAGGCTTGAGTTTATTTTTGATGCAGAAAAGGCCTTTGACAAAATCCAACACACCTTCCTGATTAAAACACTCAGCAAAATGAGAATAGAAGGGAATTTCGTCAGCATACTGAAAATACATGTGCAAAACCAAGAGCCAGTATCATTCTCAATGGAGAAAGACAAAAGCCATTCTCCTTGTGAACAGGAACCAGATGAGGATGGTCACTTTCACCGCTCCTCTTCAATATTGTATTGGAAGTACTTACTAGGGCAATAGGTCAAGAGAAAGAAATTAGAGGCATTCAGATCTGTTTGTTGTTGTTGTTGCTGTTATGTGCCATCGAGTCGTTTGCGACTCATAGCGAACCTATGTACAACAGCCCTAAACCCTGCTCTATCCTGTGCCAATCGCACTGCCTGTGACACACCCATCCTAATTACCCCAGTCACTGAATTAATCCATCTCCTAGAGGGTCTTCCCCTCTTACGCCATCCTTCCACCCTCCCAAGCACGATGTCCCTCTCCAAGGACCCTGCTCTATCCTGTGCCAATCGCACTGCCTCTGACACACCCATCCCGAGTACCCCAGTCACTGAATCAATCCATCTCCTAGAGGGTCTTCCCCTCTTACGCCATCCTTCCACCCTCCCAAGCATGATATCCCTCTCCAAGGACCTGTCCCTCCTTGCAACATGCCCCAAGTATGTCAGACGAAGCCCCAGAATCCTTGCCTCCAAGGAGTAGCTTGGTTT
>NW_006399989.1:1690565-1695170 GCF_000299155.1 Elephantulus edwardii
ATGCCGTCAGGTGAGATCCATGTGTATAACCTGCGTTTATGTTTCTTATAAAACGTATTTGCAATGAATAAGTCATTGATTGTACAAAATTCAATCATTCTGTCTCCAGCTTCATTTCTGTCACCAAGCCCATATTTTCCAACTACTGATTCTTCTTCTGTTCCCAACTTTTGCATTCCAGTCACCCATTATTATCAGTGCACCTTGATTGCATGTTCGATCTATCTCCGACTGTAAGAGTTGGTAGAAATCATCTTAGAGGTAGTATAACTCTTACTTTATGCAGAAGACATGCTAATGTGCACAAAAAACTCCAAGGGCTTATCAACAACAACAGTAACAAAAATAACAAATAACCCTGTTAGAGGTAGTAGACCAATTTAGTAGACTGGTAAGATAAAGGTCAATAAAATAAAATCAGTAGGATTCCTCCACATTAACAAAACTCAGGTAAAGAAACTAAGAAAGCAATACCAATTATGATAGCCAACCACCAATTGAGATACTTAAGAATAAGCCTAACTATAGACACAAAAGACCTTTACAAAGAAAACTAGAAAGCATTATCCCGTGAAATAATAAGGTATCTAAATAAATGGAAATTTTTCTCTATTCATGGATACGAAGAGTCAATATAATGAAAATGACAATCCTACTAAAAGCAATCTACAGGTTTAATGCAATCCCAACACAGATAAGATACCAAATTAATTTTTGAGAGAGGGAAAAGGCAGTTGTCAATTTTATTTGGAGAGAAAAGAGACCCTGAATTAACAAAGCACTCCTGAAAAACAAAAATGAAGTGGAGGGCATAGCACTCCTTTATATCAAAACCTACACCACCGCTGTAATAACCAAAACAACATGGTACTAGTAAAATGACAGGTATATAGAACAGTGGAACAGAATAAAGAACCTAAAAATTAACCCATCTATCTATGGTCAGCTGATATTCAACAAAGAAACAAAACCTATCAAAGAGGGAAATGACAGCCTCTTAAACAAATGGTGATGTCTTTACCTGCAGAAAGCTGAAATAGGATCTACAACTCACACTATATACAAAAATCAACTCAAGGCTGACTAGGGGAAAAAAATTGACACTGCTATATCAGACAAGGGTGTCATAACAAAAGTTAACAGAATATTAAAGGGCCTCTATGGGAAAAATAATTGATAACCCAATTACAAAATGAGCAAGACAGGCTTCTCCCAGAAGATATTTGCATGGACAACAGACGTGAAGAAATGTTCAAAATCACAGGCAATCAGAGAGATGCAAATGAAAACTACAATGAGATATCATCTCACTCCAGTAGCAGTAGCAAAGCTTAACAGAAAAGATACCAGATGTTACGAAGGATGTGGAGAGTTTGCAACTCTCATACACTGTTGGTGGGATTTTAAAATGATGCAGCTACCCTGGGAGGCACTTCGGCATTTCCCCAAAAAGCTGATCACAGACATTCCATACCACTGCTAGGAATATATCCCAGGGAAGTTAGAACCGAGACACAAATGAAGATTTGTACAGTAATGTTTATAGCTGTGTTATTTAGTCACAAGAACATGGAAACAGCCCAAATGTTCAACAAATTAATAGACTAAAAAATTGTGGTAAATTCACATGATGGAATACTTCATGGCACCAAGGAACAATGATTTGGCAAAACATTACATGGGAGAGACTGGAGAGCTGAGTGAGCTAACTCAGTCTCATAAGGACACATTCTCCATAAGATGATTATTGTAAAAATAAAGGGATAGCTAGTGAAAGTTATATGAAAGTTTAAGGCAGGAAAGGAAAGGAGCAGAAGTGAGGCAGGTGGGAAGTCATGGGTACAATTTGGTGGGCCAAGGAAAGAGGTGAAGGAAATGGGAAAGATCCCATGTAGACCTGAAAAGATGGGGTAATGGTGGGTATAGTTCAATGGTGATTAATTTTGCAAAACAATATGAATGAATTTTGTATGTAAACCAGTATAAAAAAAATATGCTCATATTGCTGGGTCTCACCTTGTTTAAGTAGGAGGCTCAAGCCAGTAAATGACTTCTTTACCTACAAAAGCCTGACTACAGGCTCTCATCTAGTTTCATTAAGTCCTAACCCAGCAAATAACTTGCTGATCCACAAAAGCCCGATTTCTGGTTCTCACCTCGTTTCAATAAGAAGCCCAAGCCAGCAAATGGCTTGTTGATTCAAAATTGTGATTGCTGGATCTCAGCTATTTTCAGTAGGAGGCCCAAGCCTGCAAATGGCTTTTTTTATTAAAAAAGGCCTGATTCTCACCTGGTATAAATGTGAGGCTGAAACCAACAAATGGTTTGTTGATTCTAAAATGCCCAACTTCTAGGTTTCACCTGATTTAAAGAGGAGGCACAAGCCTATAAATGGCTGTTGTTGTTGATTGCCATCAAGTCAAGCACTACTCATAGTGACCTATGAATAAAAGGCCTGAAGTCTCTATAACTATCATCATTTATCAAAGTTCATCGAGTTTCCAGAGGCATGTTGTTTAGGAAGTTGTTCCTAAAAGTTTGATTCCTGGCTGTACCTGGTTCAAATAGGAGGGCCACTTTAGCAAGTGGCTTCTTGATCATAAAAAGCTTGACTCCTGGTTCTCACCTGGTTTATATAGAAGGCCCAAGGTAGTAAATGGCTTGTTCATTTAAAAAAGCAAAGAAGCAAAACCCCTACTACTTGGTCTCACATGGTTTAAAAGACGTGAAAACCAGCAAATGCCTTGACCCTAAAACACCTGACTGTTGAATCTAATCTCTCTTAAATAGGAAGCCTAAGCCAGCAAAAGATTTGTTGATCCAAAAGAACCAGAGCCAACCATATGGTCTCACAAGTTTAAATAGGAGACCTCAGCCAGCAAATGGCTTGATTGAAAAAAAACACCATCTGTTTGCTGTCACCTAGTTTTAATAGGAGGCCAATGACTAGGGATGATAGAAGGTGATTTGATGCCTTTGAGCTGCGGTGCTGGAGAAGAGTATTGAGGGTACCATGGACTGCTAAGGAAACAAACAGATTCATCCTGGAGAGGGTGAAACCGGGCTGCTTCTTGGAGTCAAGGATTCTGAAGCTTCCTCTGACATACTTTGGACATGTTGCAAGGATGGACCAGTCCTTGGAGAGGGACATCGTGCTTGGGAGGGTGGAGGGACAGCTCAAGAGAGGAAGACCACCGATGAGATGGACAGATTCAGTGACTGGGGTATGGGCTTAGGTATGTTAGAGACAATACGATTGGCATGGGATAGAGCAGGGTTTAGGGCTATTGTGTGTAGAATCGCTATGAGTCGCAGGTGACTTGATGGCGCATAACAACAAGAAGCCAGCAAATAGTTTGTTAATCAAAATGAGCCCCCTTGCTTGGTCCCATCTTTTTTAAATAGGAGGCTCTAGCCTGAAAATGGAATATTGATCCACACCCATGTTTATCACGGCTTTGCTCACAATCGCAAAAAGTTGGAAACAATCTAAGTGCCCAGCAACAAACAAATGGATAGCAAAACTGTGGTATATTCACATAATGGAATACTACGCTGAATTGAAAAACAAGGAACTCATGAAAATGGGCGCAAAATGGGTGACCCTGGAGGACATTATGCTGAGTGAAATATATCAGTCACAAATAGACAAATACTGCATGGTTCCACTGTTGTAATACGGGACTGACATCGGGGTTGAGGGGAGACTGAGAAAGATGGGATAAATAATTTATACTGCATTGAAACAGACGAGGGAGAAAATGGTTTAAAAGGAATATGCAATTAGGTATTATTGTCATGACAGGAGTCCAGAATGAAGGCTCTGTAGTGGAGTGGAACTGGGGGTAGAGATTGTGTAACAATGAAAGAATTTTTATTTTACTTTTCATAGAGAAGAGTGAACTGAGGGGGGGTCTGGTGGGCAGGGAGAAAAGTGCAACAATGAATGAATGGAAATCTAAAGTTATTGTAAATTTTCATTAAAATTAATAATTTTTAAAAATGGCATATTGATCAAAGAAAGAGTGAATGTTGATTCTCACCCACTTTAATTAGAAGCCCAAGTCAGGACATGGTTTGTTGAGTCTAAAAAGCCTGACTCTTGGCTCATGCCTGGTTTAAGTAAGAGGCCTAAGCCAGAAAATGGTTTGTTGATTTGAAAAGCTCTACTTCTAGCTCTCACCAGATTTAAATTGGGGGCCCAAGTCAGAAATAGCTTCTTGATCTAAAAAAGCCCAACGACATGATCTCATCTGGTTGCAAAAGGAGGTCCAAGCCAGGAAATGGAAATGGCTTTTTGAAAGGAAAAGACCCTGTGGGTCTCATCTTGTTTAAGTAGAAGGTTTGAAAGGAAAATTTAAAATAATAATAATGTCCCCAAACCCATACCTTTGATCTGTATTATAAGAACCTATACCTTTGATCTGTATTGTAAAAACCTATACCTTTGATCAGTATTGTAAGAACCTGTACCTTTGATCCTGTGTGAATGTTTGTGTTCCAGGAACTAGCTGACCACAAACTGAAGAAACAATTACTGGCAAAAACCATATTTTAACTAACGTCAGCAGCAGGCACCTGACCTAAAATTGAACTTCTCCTCTT
>NW_006399989.1:1697103-1697897 GCF_000299155.1 Elephantulus edwardii
AGAGAAAAGAAAGAAAGAGAGGAACGTGAGGACCGGCAAGACTGCCGTCAAGAGAAGAATTTAACAAAAATCTTGGCCACAGTAGTGAGTGAAAAAGAAAGAGATAGGGCAGGGTCCAGACAGACAGGACACCTAGGCACTAAGGGAGCGAAGCAATAGGAAAAGAAACTGCAGTTAGACAAAGACCAGTGTGCATACTGCAAAGACAAGAGACACTGGGCTAAAGAGTGTCCCAAGAAAAAGAATAAGCCGTCAAAAATTCTCACCCTAGATAAAGACTAGGGAAGACGGGGCTCGGATCCCCTCCCTGAGCCTAGGGTAACTATATCTGTAGGGGGGACCCCCGTTGGCTTTCTAGTAGACACAGGGGCACAACATTCAGTTCTGAAGCAGCCCCTGGGGAAGATTAGCACAAAGAAGTCAGTAGTGCTAGGAGCCACTAGACAAAAATTCTGCCCATAGACCACAGAACGGACTATAGATTTAAGAAAAAATCAAGTGACTCACTCTTTTCTTGTTATACCAGAGTGCCCAACCCCACTCTTAGGAAGAGATCTCCTGACTAAACTAAAAGCCCAAATTCAGTTCACTCCAAGGGGGCCTGAAGTTACCTAGAATAGCAACAAGCCCAGCACTCTAGCCCTAGTAGTTCAACTAGAAGAAAAATATAGGCTCCATGAACCAGAAACAGAGGCTAAAGATTCGGATCTCGTAGGTTGGTTAAAAGAGTTCCCAGAAGCCTGGGCAGAAACAGGGGGGTTAGGTATGGCCAAAAATGTTCCACCGATAGTAGT
>NW_006399989.1:1697997-1698678 GCF_000299155.1 Elephantulus edwardii
CTCAGTCTCATAAGGACAAATACTATATAAGACCATTATTGTAAAAATAGAAGGATAACTAGTAAAACATGTATGAGGATCCAAGGGTGTAAGGGTTGTGAGCAGAGGAGTGAGGATGGGTAAAGGTGAAATCACAGAGTTGCACAATTTCGTGGCTGGAGGGAAAGGGCAAAGGAGATGGTAAAGATCCAGCAGGGACCAAAAAGACAGGGTAATGGTGAGCATAATCCAGTTTTATAAAACATAATGGGAATGATTGTATGAAATACAATGTGAATAAAAAAATACTGTGAAATAATGTATACAAACTTTGTAAGCAAACCAGTATAAAATAAAATTTTTTTTTAAAAACGACTGCTGATTCTCACCTAGTTCAAATAGGAGGTCCAAGGCAACAAATGGTGCTGGCGCTGATCTAGTTTCAATGGGAGGCCCAAGCCAGGAAAGAGTATGTTGATCAAAATAAGCCGTATTACTTGGTCACACCAACTGCTTACTCTGACCTAATTTAAATTAGGAAATCCAAGCCAACAAATGACTTTTCTATCCAAAATATCCCAACTGCTGGCTCTTACCTGGTTTCAATTGTTGTTGTTGTTGTTATGTGCCGTCAAGTCGCTTGCGACTCATAGCGACCCTATGTACAACAGCCCTAAACTCTGCTCTGTCCTGTGCCAATTG
>NW_006399989.1:1699986-1714950 GCF_000299155.1 Elephantulus edwardii
GGAACAAATATAGATCTCTTCCAGTCCAGCAAATGGCTTGTTGAGAAACAAACAAACCAAATATAACTTTTGGCTCTCACCCAGTTTAATTATGAGGACCAAACCAGCAAATGGCTTGCTGATCCGTAAAAGACTTTGACCACTTGGTCTCACATTTTGAAAATAGAGGCCCACGCCAGCAAATGATCCATTGATCAAAACAACACAAACCCAACAACTTTGACCTTTTTAAATAGGATACCCAAGCCAGAAAATGGTTTGTTGATTCAACAGAGCCTGATCAGTTGTTCGTACCTGATTTAAATAGGAGGTCTGTGCCAGTAAATGGCTTTTTGATTCATGTAAGCCTAATTTCTGGCTCTCACCTGGTTTAAATTGGAGACACAAGACAACTAAATGGCTTGGTGTTTTTTTTTTTTTTAAAAACAAACAACAAACTAACTCAACAATTGGCTTTCATTTGGTTCAAATAGGAGTGCTACGCCAGCAAATGAATTCTAGATCCAAAAAATTTCTACTTCTAACTCTGATGTAATTGAAATAGTAGGCCCGAACAAGGAAATGACTTGTTGATCAGAAGAAGCCAAACTTCTGGGTATCATCTTGTTTAAACAGAAGACCCAAGCCAGAAAAATGCCTTATTGATTAGGGAGTAGGGGCTGGGGGGGTGATGACGGAGTGGTGGGAGAAACCCAAAACAACAAAAAACCAAAACCCAACTGGACTGATGGCTCTTACCTCTTTTAAACAGGAAACCCAAGTCAACAAATAGTTTGTTGATCCAAAAGAATTCTACTGCTGCCTCTCATCTGATTAAAATAGGAGACCCATTCCAGCAAATCACTAGTTGATCCAAAACAGCCTAACTGTTGACTTTCATCTGGTTTAAATAAGAGGTTCACCTGAGAAATAGTTTGTTGAACAAAAAAAAAAGCCCAACTTCTGGCTCTTACCTGGATTAAAGAGGAAATCTAAGGCAGCAAATGACTTCTTGAACCAAAAAGACCAAGTGCTTGGTGTAACCTGGTTTAAATAGGAGGTCCAATTCAACAAATGACCCTAAAAAGCCCAACCACTTGGTCTCATCCAGTTTAAATCGTGACTCTGACCGAATTTAAATAGAAAACTCAAGCCAACAAACGATTTCATGATCTAGAAAAGCTCCACTGCTAGCCCTCACTGGGTTTCTAAGCAAGCAAATGGCTTGTTGATAAAAAAAACCCAAACCGCTTTTTCCACTTTGGCGCCATCTTGTTCGAGACCTCCGAACCATGAGGGCCAGGTGGAGGAAAAAGCAAATGCGCAGGCTGAAGCGTAAAAGAAGAAAGATGAGGCGCAGGTCCAAGTAAATGTGAGCGTGTGCAGCCGCAGACGCCACAGCGGCAATAGAGAATGCCACAGGCTGGGGACGCTGATACAAATTGGACTGCATGCTCCTGTCTAGAACTTCTGACTCAAGGGATCTAGAATGTCTATCGCCATGAACACTGAGAGGCCCGCTTTCCTCCTTCGAAACCAGGCCCTTTTGATCTGTTGTCCTGGACCTATGATATTCTGGACTAACTCTGCTTGGTTGTGGTTGGATGTCACGTGCACAATAAATCATCTCTTCTGCTGTCTTAGCTGAAGAATCAAATGAAAAAAAAAAAAAAAGACAAAAAAAACCAAAACCCAACCAACCAGCCAAACAAACATAAAAACCCTGATCACTTGCTTTCACCTTTTTAAATACAAGGCCCAAGCCATTAAATGGCTTGTTGACTTTTTTTTTTTTTAAAAACCTGATTGCTGACTACCTTATTTTAAATAGAAGACTCAAGCCAACAAATGATTTAATGATCCAGAAAATCTCCTCTGCTAGGCCTCACCTGGTTTCATTAGAAGACCTAAGCAAGCAAATGGCTTGTTGATAAAAAAACCAACCAACTGAGGAAACAAAGAAAAACCCAATCACTTGCTTTCACCTTTTTAAATAGAAGGCCCAAGTCATCAAATGTCTTGATTTAAAAAAAAAACAAAACACCAAAGCCCAACCAGTAGGTTACACACACTTGGTTTACATAGGAGGCTCAAGCCAGCACATGCTTTTCCATCCAAAAATAGCCTGCTTTACTGAAGGCTCCTCCCTGGTTTAAACTGGAGACCCAAGACAGCAGATGGTTTGTTGATTAAAAAAAGCCATACAGCTGTATCTCACCTAGTTTAAAGAGGAGATTCGAGCCACCAAATAGCTTACTGATTTAAAAAAGCCCAACTTCTGACTCTCACCTAGTTAAAATAGAAGGCCCAATACAGCAAATGGCTTTTTGATCCAAAAAAGCCAGGCTGTTGGCTCTCACATGGTTTAAATAGGAAATCGAAGACAAGAAATGGCTTTTTTATTTAAAAAAAAAAAAAAGCCCACTACTTGGTCTCACCTTCTTAAAATAGGAGACCCAAGGCAAAAAATAACTTTGTGGTCTAAGTAAAGTCCAACTGCCAGCTTTCACCTGGTTTAAAAAGGAGACCCACTCAGCAAGTAAAAGCCTGACTGTTATCTTTCACTTGGTTTAAATAGGAAACTCAAGTAAGCAAATGGCTTATTTTTTTTTAAAAAACAACAAAACAAAACAAAAAACCACCAAAAACCTCCCCAACAAACTGCACTTTCCACCTGGTTTAAATATGAGGTCCAAATGACTTCTTGTTGTTCTTGTTATGGAGTTGCTTGTGCCTCATAGCAACCCTATATACAACAGCTCTGAATCCTCTCTCCTGTGCCAGCCTTATTGTCTCTGATATACCTACCTTTTATTACCTCAGTCACTGAATCAATTCATCTTATCGAGGGTCTTCCTCTCCTACACGGTCTCTGCACCCTTCCAAGCATGATGTCCCTCTCCAAGGACTGGTTTCTACTTGCAACATGCCCAAAGTATGTCAGACGAACTTCAGAATCCTTGCCTCCAAAGAGCAGCCCGGCTTCACACTCTCCAGGACAAACCTATTTGTTCTCCTGGCTGCCTATGGTACGTTCAATACTCTTCTCCAGCACCAAAGCTCAAAGGTATCAATTATCTCTATACCCCCAGTCATTGTCCAGCTTTCTGACGCATAGCAAGTAAATAGCCTGGATTAGGTGCACCTTAGTCTCCAGACTGACATCGTTGTTCTTCAGAACTCTGGAGAGGTCCCTGAGAGCAGAATTTCCCAATGCAATTCATCTCTTGATTTCCTGGCTGCTGGTACCAAGAGTGTTGATTGTGGAGCCAAGCAAACTAAAGCTGTTAATCTCTTCACCTTCTATCATTATACTGCCCAGTGGTGAGAATTTTTTTCTTTTTAAATTAATTTTAATGTAAAGTTTACAGAGACTTAGGGTTTCCATTCATTCATTGTTGCCCTTTCTCCCTGCCCACCCCCTCCCCCCGAGAATCTTTGTTTTCTTGATGTTGAGCTTTAATCCATATTGAAGGCTGCAGTCCTTGACCTTCTGCAGCAAGTGCTTTAGGTCCTCCTCAGTTTCAGCAAGCAGGGTTGTGTCATCTGCATAACACAGGTTGTTAGTGACGCAAGTCCTGATGCCACACTCCTCCTCATAGAGCCCAGCCTCCCACATGATCTGTCCTGCATAAAGATGGAAAAGGTGTGGAGATAGGACACATCCCTGATGTAAACTCTTCCTGATTTTGAACCATGCAGTATTGTTTTGTTCCGATGACTGCCTCATGGTCCAAGTATAGGTTTCATATAAGCACAATCAGCTGTTCTGGGATTCCCATTCTTCTGAGAGTTAGCCACTGTTTGTTGTGATCCACACAGTCAAATGCCTTTGCATAGTCAATGAAACAAAGATAGACATTCCTCTGGTCCTCTGTGTTTTCAGCCAAGATCCATCTAACATTACCTATAATATCCCTTCTAGCCTCTTCTAAACCCAGCCTGCACATTTGACAGTTCTCTGTTGTACTGTTTCATTCATGTTTGAATAATTCTCAGCAGAATCATGCTTCTTGGTAATAAAAAAAAGCCCAACTTTTGGCTTTAACCAGGTTTATACAGGAGGTCTAAGTCGGCAAATGGGTTCTTGATTAAAAAAAAAAATTCTACTATTGAGTCTCACCTGATTTAAATAGGAGGCCAAAGCCAGGAAATGGCTTGTTGATCTAAAAGGGCTTGATTGGTGGCTTACATCTTGTTTAAATAGGAGGCTAAAACCAGCAAATGACTTGTTGAAAAAAAAGCAAACCCTGGATTCCTGGGTCTCACCTTGTTTAAATAAGACACCCAAGCCAAGAAATAGCTTATTAAACCCAACTACTGGCTCTCACCTGCTTTAACCAGGATCCCAAAGAATTAGACTGCTGCCTCTCACGTGGCTTAAATAGGAGTCCCAAGACAGTAAATGGTAGCTGATGTAGAAAAACCCGACTGCTGGCTCTCATCTGGTTTAAATAGGAAGCCCAGGCCTTCGTGATCTTAAAAAAATCCAACTACTGGATCCCACCAGTTTAAAGAGGAGATCCCAGCAAGCAAATGGATTGTTGATCCAAAATAACTTTACTGCTTCCTCTCACCTGGTTTAAATAGGAGACTCAAGCCAGTAAATGGCTAGTTGATGCAGAACAGCCTGACTGCTGGTCTCACTTGCTTTCAATAGTAGACTTAAGGCAGCAAATAAATGTTTTGTTGATCCACAAAACCCCTACCTCTAACTCTCACCTGGTTTCATCAGGAGGCCAAACATAGCAAAGGGTTTGGTGATCTAAAAAAGCCCAACATCTGGTTGTCACCTGGATTAAATAGGGAATTAAAACCAGTAAGTGGCTTGTTGACCCCCCAAAAAACCCCCAAACCTTGGCTGTTGGTTCTCACCTAGTTTAAATAGTAGACTTAAGACTAAAAATTACTTCATGATCTAAAAAAAGACCTAACTGCTGGTCTCACCTTGTTTAAATAGGAGTTTTAAGCCAGCAAATAGTTAATTGATCAAAAAAGGACCAATTGCTGGTCTAACCTGGTTTAAACAGGAGACCCAAACCAGAACATGGCTTGTTGGTAAAACAACAACAACAAAACCCAAACAATTTTAGCACTTTTTAAAATAGGAGGCCCAAGGCAACAAAAGTTTAGTTGATTCAAAAAAACCTGAGCACTAAATAATAAACAAACAAACAAACAAACAAACAAACAAATAAATAAAGCAAGCAAGCCAGCCTGAGCACTTTATCACACCTGGTTTAAATAGGTGGACCAATACAGCAAATAGCTTCTTGATCCAAAAAAGCCCAATACTGGCCCTCACCTGCCTTCAATATTAGACTCAAGGCAGTAAATTTCTGGATCCAAAATAGTCCTACCACTGGCTCTCACCCAGTTTCAATAGGAAGACCAAACTAGGAAATGGTTTGGTGATCAAGAAAAGCCTGACTGCTGGCTGTCACCTAGATTAAATAAATACTCCACATCAGCAAGTGGGTTTTTGATAAAAAAAAAAAATCCCAATTGCTGACTCTGACCACATTTAAATAGGAGGCCCAGCCAGCAAATGGATTTTTGATTAAAAAAAATTAGCCAAATTGGGTCAAGGTTGCTCACATTGCAGGATCTTACTGTCACTCTGCTGCAAGACACCAACGCATGTGTGGTGTGGCCTTGCCTAGGAACATCTTCATGTTGGTGCTTCCCTGGCATCTGTGCAAGGCTACAACCCAGCCCAGGCGCACTCACACTTCAGATTAAAATGGCGACAGAACCACTGTCTGTGAGGAACTGCAGTTCCAGTGTAGTCCACATTACACTCCCATCTGGAGCACTAGACCACCGCCCTGCTGCCTGGAGACCAATGCCCCACCACTCCACTTCCTGGAGATTGCCTCACTGCTGCCCTGCTGTCCTGTGCCAGGAGCACCAATATCACAGGTGAAGCTATTTCCTTCTTCCCAGAGCCAGTATTTGAGCTGAGGTCTTTTTGGACCCAGACAAGCTGTGGTGGTTTCCTGGCTGAGAAGACTGCTAATTCACAGGCCATCTGTCTACCAAACTGAAGCAAGTCTTCCCTTGAGTCAAACGATTAAGAGAGAAATTCAGGTAGAGTGTGATGCCTGGCCCTCCTTTAGAGCAGTAAGTGCCTGAGCCAAGGTTATCAGACCAAGGGTCTGCTAAGGCCTCAGATAAGAAAAACTCTACCACAACAATGATACAGAAAGACTACCTCACACTCTACACAAAACCTAAATAAGATGACACCCCATAAAAATGATCATAACAGATTCAATGGATTTCCTGAAGCCAAAAAGTCTGATAGAACTTTCAGTCACAGAATTCAAAGGAACAATGATTGGATATTTTCAATGGGTGAAATAAAGACTCAAAGAATTACAGGAATCTGCAAACAAAAACCAAGAGGAACTTAAAAAACAACAACCCAATACAACACAGATAAAGGAAACAAGGCATTAGAAGCTCTGGAAAAACAAGAAATGACAATACAAAATATGAATACCAATGTTTCAGATGGAACACAGAATCAGCAAAGTAGAAAATAGAATTCTCAGCACTGATCTGCTAGAACAAAAACCAAATAAAAAAGAAAGATAAAAGAAGAAAACCTAAGAAATAATGATGCATTAATAATAATGGGTGACTGGAATGCAAAAGTTGGGAACAGAGAAGAAGGATCAGTTGGAAAACATGGACTTCGTGACAGAAATCAGGCTGGAGATAGAATGATTGAATTTTGCACAATCAATGACTTATTCCTTGCAAATACTTTTTTAAGAGATATAAACTCATGTTATACACATGGATTTCAGCTGATGGTATGCACAGGAATCAGATTGATTACATCTGCGGAAAGAACCACTGGAGAAGCTCAATATCAGCTGTGAAAACTAGGCCAGGTGCAGACTGTGGCACAGACCACTCATATGCAAGTTTAAGCTGAAGTTAAGGAAAATTAAATCCACAGGAACCAATACCATCTCAGACAAGGGTTTCATTACAAAAGTTTACAGATATTAAAGAGCTGAACAGAAGATTCGAAAAGGCAGCGTGGAAAGACAAAGTAAAATATTACAATGAAATATGCAAGGAGCTGGAGTCAGAAAATCAAAAGGGCCGAACTTGCTTAGCATTTCTTAAGCTTAAGGAACTGAAGAAATTCAAACCATAAATTGCTATACTTAAGGATGATTTGGGCAGAATATTAAATGATCCAGGAAGTAGTAAAAGAAGATGGAAAGTATACAGAGTTACTATACTGAAAGGAATTGGCAGGCACAGAAGAATTTCATGAAATAACATATGAGCAAGAGCCTATGGTGATGAAGGAAGAAGTTCAAGCTACTTTGAAACAATTGGCAAAATAATAAAGCCCCAGGAATTGATGGTATACCAATTGACATATTTCAACTAACAGATGCTGCACTAGATATGCTCACCAAGTTGTGTCAAGTAATCTGGAGGACAACCACTTGGCCAACTGACGGGAAGAGATCTATATTTGCTCCCATTCCAAAGAAGGGTGACTCAACAGAGTGTGGAAATTATCGAACAATATTGATATCACATGCAAGCTAGAGTCTGCTGAAGATTATAAAAAAAAATGACTGAAACAGCAAATCAACAGAGAACTGCTAGAAGTGCAAGCTGGGTTTAGAAGGGATCGTGGTAACTAAGGATATTGTAGCTAATAATAGCTGGATCTTGGCTGAAAGCAGGGAGTACCAGAGGAATGTATATCTGTGTTTCATTGATTATGCAAAGGCATTTGACTGAGTGGATCACAACAAACTGTGGCTGATTCTGAGAAGAATGGGAATCTTAGAATACTTGGTCATGCTAATGTGAAACCTACACTTGGACTAGGAGGCAGTGGTCAGGACAGAGCAAGGAAACACTGGATGGTTCAAAATTGGGAAGGGTGTACGCCAGGGATGTATCCTACCTCCATACCTTTTCAACCTGTATGCAGAACAGATCATGCGGGAGGCTGGGCTGTATGAGGAGAAGTGTGGCATCAGTATTGGAGGAAGATTTTTCAACAATCTGCGTTATGTAGATGACACAATCCTACTTGCTGAAACTGAGGAGGACCTGAAGCACTTGCTGCAGAGGGTCAAGGACTGCAGCAGCCTTCAATACGGAGTGAATCTCAACATCAAGAAAACAATGATTCTCAACACTGGGCCAATTGGCAACATCAGGATGGATGGTGAAGCGATTGAGATTATTAACAGCTTTAGTTTGCTTGGCTCCACAGTCAACACTCTTGGCACCAGCAGCCAGGAAACTGAAAGACGTATTGTGATGTGAAAGTCTGCTGTTAGGTACCTCTCCAAAGTACTGAAGAGTAGTGGCGTTACTCTGGATACTCAGGTGCACCTGATACAGGCCATGGTCTTTGCAATCACTTGTTATGCATCAGAGAGCTAGACAATGACTAGGGAGGATAGAAGAAGAATTGATGCCTTTGAGCTGTGGTGTTGGAGAAGAGTATTGAATATACCATGGACTGCTAAGAAAACAAACAGGTTCATCCTGGAGAGGGTGAAACCAGGCTGCTCTTTGGAGGCAAGGATTCTGAAACTTCATCTGACATACTTTGGGCATGTTTCAAGGAGGGACCAGTCCTTGGAGAAGGACATCATTCTTGGGAGGGTGGAAGGACAGTGCAGGATAGGAAGACCCTCTGTGAGGTGGATTGATTCAGTGACTGAGGTAATCTGGGTAGGTGTGTCAGGGACAGATTGGCACAGGATAGAGCAGTGTTTAGGGCTGTTGTACATAGGGTTGCTATGACTTGACAGCATATAACAACAACAATAACAACAATGTGGGATACCATCAAGAGAAATTACATGTGCATAAGCAGAATGCCAGAACAGGAAAAAGCAAGTAAAGGCACTGACAAAGTTTTGGAAGAATTCCTAGAAGGAAATTTTTCAGGTATATTGCAGAATGAGAGCATGCATATTGAAGAAGCAGAGCAAACACTATATAGAATAAACCTCAGAAGAAAACCACCAAGGTATATCATAGTCAAATTTGCCAGAACCAAAATTCTCTTTGGTTCAGAGAATTATCTTTTGGTATCAGAGAATTCTGAAAGTCACTAGGGAGAAATGAAGAGTAACCTATAAGGAAAGCAAACAAGATTAAGTATTGATTTCTCAGAAGACAGTGGAATAACATAGATCACTCACTCAAAGAATAAAACTGTCAACCAATAATCAAATATGGAGATCAAGATAGTCTCAGAAAAGCAGAACCTAAGGGAGTTTGTAAAAACAAGACCACCATTGCAGGAAATACTAAAGGAAGTCTTTTTACAGAGATGCCACAGAAAGCAGGATAGATCAAAGTAACACCAAAAAAAAAAAAAAACCCACCTCAACAAAATGATAGCAATAAACCCTTGCCTCTCAATAATTACAGTGAATGTGAATGACTTAAATTTACCAGTGGAGAGCGAGCACCAGATTGGATTAAAAAAAAAAAAAAAAAAAAGCAAAACCCAACAACCTGTAAGAGACACACCTGAAATGTGAAGATAAAGACTAAAAAGTGTGGAAAAAATATACCAAGCAAATAGCAACCAGGAAAAAGCAGTAGTGATAATAATCTCTGATAAAATAGATTCCAATTCAAAAACTATCACAAAGGATAAGAAAGGTAACTATATAATGGTCAATAGAACAAGAGGACATTACCATAATAAATATCTATGTGCCAAATGATAGAGCTGTAAAATATACAAAGGAAACATCAACAGAACTGATAAAAGAAATAGACAAAAGCACAATAGAAGGAGACTTCAATATACCACTCTCATGAAAAGACAACTCAACAAAGATGCTGAGGAATTAAACCACACAATAGACCGTTCTATCTCAGATATATACAGGCTTATGCATTAAAAAAAAAGTGCAGCATACTTTCTTCTGCAATGTGCATGGAATGTTCTCCAGAAAAGATCTCATTTTAGGTCATAAAACAAGCATCAATAAATGAAAAAACAAATATTACAAAGTATCTTCTCAGACCACAATGCTTCCAAACTAGAAATTAATAACAAGAAGAGAAAGGAGAAAAAAACCCCCATACATTTGGAAGCTAAACAACACCTTGCTTGAGAACGAGTAGGTACTAGAAGAAAAAAATAAGTGAAATTAACAAGTTTCTTGAAACAAATGACAATGAAAACACAAGTTACAAGACCTCTGGGAAACAGCCAAAGCAGTGATTAGAGGTCAATTTATAGCAATAAGCAAACACATCAAAAGGGAAGGGAAAAAAATGATCACTGATTCTTTAACTCGACATTTCCAACAAGATGAAAAAGAGCAGCAAGAAGACCTGACACCTTCTAAAAGTAATGAAATTATAAAAACTAGGACAGAAATAAATGAAATTGAAAACAGAATAAGCATTGAAACACCATCAGCATGACCAGGAGTTTTTTGTCAGAAAAAGTCAATAAAATAAACAGTCTACTAGTGAAACTAACAAAGGAAAAGAAAGAAAAGATGCAAATAATATGAAAATGATATTAAAGGGGCACCATCACAACAGAATAAATTAAAAGAAAAAGGTTAGCAATGGAGTATTATGAAAAGATACATTAAAAAAATAGGAAAACTTGGAGGAAATGGAAAAATACTTAGAAACTCACAACTTACTTAAACTGACACAGACCAAAGTAGAACACATGAACAGATCCACTACAAAAAAATAAATTGAACAGTTAATAAAGCAACTTCCTAGGGGGGAAAAAGCATCCTGGGCTAGATGGCTTTAGTAGTCAATTTTTATCAAGCATTCAAAGAACTGCCACAGTCCTCCATAAAGTATTGCAGAAAATCGAAAAAGATGGAATTCTCTCAGACTCATTCTATTAAGTATAGGTTGCAAAACCTATACTTGGACCAAGAGGCAGTAGTCAGAACAGAGCAGGGTAACACTGCATGGTTCAAAATTGGGAAGGGTGTACGCCAGGGATGCATCCTGTCTCCATACCTTTTCAACATGTATGCAGAGCAAATTATCTGAGAGGCTGGGCTCTATGAGGAGAATTGTGGCATCAGGATTGGTGGAAGATCTATTAACAATCTCCGTTATGCAAATGACACAACCCTGCTTGCTGAAACTGAGGAGGACCTCATGCACTTGCTGAGAAGGGTCAAGGACTGCAGCCTTCAGTATGGACTGAGGCTCAATGTCAAGAAGACAAAGATTCTTGCCACTGGACCAATTAGCAGCGTCAGGATGGATGACGAAGAGATTGAGAGTGTTCACAGCTTCAGTTTGCAAGGATGGTTCAACATAACAAAACAATAATTCATCACATTAAGAAAGCAAAGAAAAAATAACACATAATCCTATCAATTGATGCAGAAAACACCTTTGACAAAATCCAATACCCTTTCCTGATTAAAATAATAATATATACTGCATTCAAACGGATGAGGGAGAAAACTGTTTAGAAGGGATATATGATTGGATATTGTTGTTGTGACAGGAGTTCAGAACATTGTGGAGTGGGCTTGGGGGGAGGGATTGAATAACAATGAAATATTTTTTATTTTACTTTCAAAAAGAAAAGTGAATTGAGGGGGAGAAGTGGGCAACAATGTTATTTCATTAAAATAAAAAAATTAAAAAGGGAGAGAAAAAGCCAAGCAGAAAAGAAAATAAGAAACAAAACACTTCACAAAATAGGAATAGAGGGGAATTTCCTCAACATATTAAAAAAAGTATATACACTAAACCAAAAACCCAATGTGATTCTCAATTTAGATTAAAGGCATTCCCTTTGAGAATAGGAACTAGGCAAGAATGTCCACTATCACCTCTCCTATTCAATATTGTATTGGAATTCTTAGAAATAGCAATAAGGCAAGAAAAGGAAATAAGAGGTATCCAAACTGGCAAAAAGGAGTTAAAATTATCACTATATACAGATAATATGATAGTATATTTAGAAAACCCTAAAGACTCAGTGAGAGAAAACTACTAGACATAGTTGACTAATTGAGCAAAGTGGCAGGATACAAGATCAACATACAAAATCAACTGGATTTCTCTATAGTGGCAAAGAAAATACAGATATGGAGCTAAGAAAAACAATACACATCACAATAGATAACCACAAGATTAAATACTTGGGAGTAAATCTAACTAGAAACACAAAAGTTGTATTCAAAGAAAATGAGAAAACATTACTACAAGAAACAAAAAGAGTCTTGGAGAAATGGAAGAATATATCATGCTAATGGACAGGAGCCTTTGGACAAGGGTGGAGGTCTGCTCGAGGGTGTGGCTTTAAAATCCCCTTAGTTGAGGGGATGAGTTGGCAGGCCAAGGCCTGGAGCCTCCACTCTGGGAGTTTGGCTGCTAGCTAGCATCTTGGTGGCTGTCACATCAGTCATGTAAGGGAAGAAATTTGGGCTTATGTTTGATGTGTGTTTCTGCTCTTTTCCCCAGAAGGCAGGTGTCCTTGAGCCTTTGGCCATGGGTAGAGGTCTGCTCGATGATGTGGCTTTAAAATCCCACAGGAATTTATTAGTTTTCGAATGAATATACATTAAATGACACAGCAATCTTTTGTCTATTTGCTTAATTGAACAACTTGATTTTGCTGTGATGCTACACACTAGTCCACAGTCTTATCAAATACCATAATGGTTACCCATTATGTACAATGTTTGGATGAGCTTCCAGTTTGATTTATGATGGGAAGCAGGAGTGGCATCCACTTCCTAAACTAGATGCCTATGGGAACTCTACAAACTCTCTAAATGTACAGAAATGATGTTAGTTATAGAACAGAGTTTAGGTCTTCTGTGCAAAGCTTACTCTCAGTTGTATTCAACTTGATGATACTTTACTATTGCTAAATGAGACTAGTGCTGTTATATCTGGAGGAACAGTCTTCCACTTTGTTCATCATTCTTTGTCAATGCTGTATGAAGTAAACTGGGTTTGCTGTGATGCTGAATCTTGTGCTACTGGGGTATCAAATACTGGAATGATTTCCCAATATGGTCAATGTTTTGTGGAGCTCCCAGTTGTAAAACAGGTTTGGAAACAGGAATGTCAGCCATTTACTAAACCACATGCCTCTGGAAACTTTATGAACTTGGAGAAATGACAATAGTCATGGAAAGGAATTAGGTCTTTTGTTCATAGAGTCGCTATGAGTAGTGCACAACTCAACAGCAATCATCATCAACAACAACAATAGATAAGAAGACTTAATATTGTGAAAGTGAAAATTCTACCAAAGAAAATCTACAAGTTCAATTCAATCTCAATATTAATACCAAGTCCATTCTTCAACAAGATGCAAATGGCAATTTCCAATTTCATCTGGAATGGAAAGAGACCCCAAATAAGTAAAGCACTTTTGAAAAGGTGAAACAAGGTGATAGGCATCTCACTCCCTGATCTCAAATCCTACTACACAACCATGGTGGTCAAAACAACACAGTACTGGCATTGTGACAGACACGTGGATCAATGGAATAAAAGTGAGGACTCAAACATCAGCTCATCTACCTATGGTCAACTGATTTTTCATAAGGAGAGGAGATCAGTTAAGTGGGGAAATGAAAGTCTCTTTAACAAATGGTGTTGGCAAAATAAGATATATATTGGTGAGTAGCAACTTGAATAGCTATGAAAGAAAATGGAAACGATGGAAAAAAGAATTGGTGGTATAGATAAAGAGGTCCAAGAACTTAAAAAATCATCACAATACAGAGAGGGTACAGCCAGCACAGTACTGAAAAGAATAGAAAAGCTTGAAAGTACAATCCAGATATTAGACCAATCTGATAGAAGAAGTGTCCAACACACTGGTAAGAAAAAAAAAAGTAGAGGTGAAGAGATGGAACAGAGAGTCAGTGAGTTAGAAGACAAGAATCTCACTGGAAACATACTAGAAGAAAAAAATTCAGAGATGAGACATAAAGAAAATGAAGAAAACATTAGAATCATATAGGATGATATCAAAAGGAATAACATACATATAAATGGAATTCCAGAACATTGGAGTGAGAGGGAAGTCACTGAGAAAATTGTGGAAGAAGTACTAGAAAAAAACTTCCCAGGTATTTTGAAGAACAGAGAAAACCATATTCAAGAAGCACATTGAACACCAAATAGACTAGATCCCAAAAGAAAAACATTAAGACAATTTCCAAATGAAAAGATATGGCTAAAATATTAAAAGCATAAGAAAAACAAAGAGTCACTTACAAAAGAGAAACAATTAGATTAAATTCTGGTTTTTCAGTGGAAACCATGCAAATTAGAAGACAATGGGATGGAATATACAGAAAATACAAAAAACTATACAAGCCAAAGATCCTATACCCAGCAAAGCTTACCATAAAATATGAAGGAGAAATTAAATCCTTTGAAGAATAGAAGGAACTTAAGGAATTTGTGAAAACAAGATCAAAACTACAAGAAATTTCAAGGGAAGTCTTTCACACAGAGATGCCATAATAACTAGAAAAAGAAACACAGCAAAATGACAATGGTAAAACCTGGCTTGACACATAATGTGAACGGACTAAATGCACCAATTAAGAACAAAAGAGTAGCAGAATGGATTTTAAAAAACCCTCTATCAATATGTTGCCTACAAGAGACACATCTGAAAAAAAGAAGAGAAGACAGACTCAAAATCAAAGGCTGGGGGACAACATGTACCAAGCAAATGGTAATGACAAAAAAAGCAGGCATGGTAATACTAATCTCTGGTAAAATAGACTTCAGAATGAAAACCATCATTAAAGATAAAGAAGGACATTACATACTGATTAAAGGCACAATAGACCAAGAAGACATAACCTTCATCAATATTTATGCACTATATGGTAGACAGATTTTTTAGTCACTGTATCGAAAGGAATTGGAAGACACAGAAGAATTTCATGAAACAACATATGAGCAAGAGCCTATGGTGATGAAAGA
>NW_006399989.1:1716390-1717430 GCF_000299155.1 Elephantulus edwardii
TTAGGGCTGTTGTACATAGGGTCGCTATGAGTTGCAGGCGACTCGACGGCACATAACAACAACAACAACATATGGTAGACCTGCAAACTATATAAGAAATGGTTAACAGAAATGAAGAAAGAAATAGCACTACAATAGTGGTAGGAGACTTCAACATACCACTGTCACCAAAGGACAGGTCAACTCAAAAGAAACTCAACAAACATGCAGAAGATCTAAACTATACAATAAGCCAGCTTCACCTTGTGGATGTATTTTATTCAGGGTACTGCACTCAAAACTCAATTCACTTTATTGTCAGTTGCACATGATATATTCTCCAGAATAGATTACATATTAGGACACAAAGCAAACCTCAACAAATTAAAAATCACTGAAATAATTATCAGACCACAATGTCACAAAACTAGTACTTAACAACAGGATGGTAAAGCTTACAAAATTACCCATGAGGAAATTAAATAACTCTCTGCTAGAACATTATTGGGTTATAAAATAAATAAAGAATGAAGTAAAAAGTTATTTGAAACAAATGAAAATGCAGTATACCAAAACATCTGGGATGTAGCTAAGGCAATCTTCAGTGGGCAGTTCTTAGCAATAGGTACACACCTAGAAAAGGGAAAAAGAAGGGGAAAAAAATCAATGATCTAACTCAATGCCCTCATCAGATAGAAAAAGAACAACAATCTATTCTTAGAGCCTTTAGAAGAAAGGAAATTAAAAGTACAGGAGCAGAAATAATAGAGATAGAAAACAGAAAAACAATTGAAACCATTAATAAGACCAGGAGCTGGTTTTTTGAAAGTGTCAATAGAATTGTCAAACCACTGGCAAACTTAACAAAAGGGGGAGGAAGAGAAGACACAGTTTACTCAATTAAGAAATTATAGAGGTGACATCACAACAGAACCAGATAAGAGTAAAATGATACTTTCAATTACTATCATTACAAAGGCTGAAGAAGAAGAAAAGACCAAGATGGATGTCAGATGAGACTCTGAGTATTGCATTAGAGTGCAGAGAAGCCAAAGCTAAAG
>NW_006399989.1:1729582-1730114 GCF_000299155.1 Elephantulus edwardii
CCAGTGAATACCACTATCATTCAAATATATGCACCAACAACCAGAGCCAAGGAAGAGGAGATAGAAGATTTTTACCAACTTTTACAATCGAACTTAACTAGGGATAGTGTAGCTAATGTTAGATGGATCTTGGCAGAAAGCAGAGAATACCATCTGTGCTTCATTGACTATGCAAAGGATTTTGACTGTGTGGATCACAACAAGCTATGGCTGACTCTGAGAAGAATGGGAATCCAGAACATTTGATTGTGCTGATGTGGACCAAGAGGCAGTCATCAGAACAGAGCAGGGAGACACTGGATGGTTCAAAACAAGAAGGGGGTCAGTCAGGAACGTATTTTGTCTCCATACCTTTTCAATCTGTATGCAGAACAGATCATCCATGATGCTGGGCTGTACGAGGAGGAATGTGGCATCAGGATTGGTGGAAGAATCATCAACAACCTGCATTATGCAGATGACAAGGACTGCAGTCTTCAATATGGTTTGAAGCTCAACATCAAGAAAATAAAGATTCTCACCACTGGGCCAA
>NW_006399989.1:1730709-1740266 GCF_000299155.1 Elephantulus edwardii
ATTGGAGTGGTGGGAATGAGTGTGTTTGAGATGGCGAGGTTGGCACAGGATAGATCGGTGTTTAGGGCTCAAACAACTCAATGGCACATAACATCAACAAAAATAAACATACTTGCACCAGGAGGCAGTCATCAGAACAGAGCAAGGAAATACTGCATGGTTCAAAATTGGGACACACCATGGATGTGTCCTATCTTCATAACTTTTCAATTTATATGTGGAACCAATCACCTGGGAGGCTGGGATATATGAGGAAAAATGTTGCCTAAACATTGGCAGTAGACTCATCAACAGTTTGCGGTATGCAGATGACACAATCCTGCTTGCTGAAACCAAGGAGGACCTCAAGCACTTGCTGCAGAAGGTCAAGGACTACAGCCTTAAATATGATTGAAACTCAACATCAAGAAAACAAAGATTCTCACCACTGGGCCAATTGGCACCATCATGACAGATGATGAAGAGATTGAAATTGTTTACAGTTTCCGTTTGCTTAGCTCCACAATCAACACTCAAGGTACCAGCAGGCAAGAAATTAAAATATTAATTTCACTGGGAAAGTCTGCTGTCAGAAACATCTTCAAAGTAGTGAAAAGCAATGCTGTCAGTCTGGAGACTAAGGTGTGCCTGATTCAGGCCATGAACTTTGCAATTACTTGCTATGTGTCAGAAAGCTGGACAATGACTAGGGATGACAGAGGGAGAATTGATGCCTTTTAGCTGTGGTGCTGGAGAAGAGTATGGAATGTATCATGGATGGCTAGGATAACAGCTTCATCCTAGAGAGGGTGAAGCCAGGCTGCTCCTTGGAGGCAAGGATTCTGACATACTCTGGACATGTTATAAGGAGGAACCAGTCCTTGGAGAGGGATGTTATGCTTGGGAGGGTGAAGGGACAGTGCAAGAGAGGAAGACCCTTGATGAGATGGACTGATTCAGTGACTTGGGTAATGGAGGTAGATGTGTTGGAGACAATAAGATTGACAAGGGATAGAGCACGGCATAGGGGTATTGTATATAGGATCGCTATAAGTTGCAAGCGACTCGACTGCCCATAACAACAACAATCAAAATACTATGAAAACTATAGTTTGATAAGTTTGAAAACCTAGAGAAAATGGGAAAATTCCATGAAACTCATATCCTACCCAGATTGACAAGGACAGATATAAAACACTTGAACAGACCCGTCACAAAAGCAGAAAGTGAACATGTCATAAAAAGACTTCACTATAAGAAAAGTCTGGGACCAGATGGCTTCACAGCTGAATCCTATCAAGCATTCAGAGAAGATCTAGCACCAATTCTACTTAAATTATTTTTTTTAAAAAAAGAAAAAGAAGCAACATTTCTAAATTCATAATCCTAATACCAAAACCAGGAAAAGATACTGCAAAGTATGAAAACTACAGACCAGTATCTCTCACGAGTATAGATGTAAAATCCTTAGCAAAATCCTAACCAATAGAATCCAAAAGTACATTAAGAAAACATCATGACCAAGTTGGATTTATGACAGATACACAAGGATAGTTCAACATAAGAAAAACAATGAATGAAGCAAATAACAAGCATATCATCTTAGTAATTGAAGCAGAAAAGCCATTTGACAAAATCTAACACCCTTCCTGACAAAGACACCACACAGTAAAATTGGAATAGAAGGGAAGTTCCTCAGCATAGCGAAAAGTATGTATGCAAGAGCCAATATCATTCTCAATGGAGAAAGACTAAAAACATTTCCCTTGAGAACAAGGACTGGACAAGGATGCCCACTGTCACCACTCTATTCAATATTGTATTGGAAGTGCGTGCTAGGGCAATACTACAAGAGAAGGAAATAAGAGGCATCCAGATAGGTAAAGAAATAGTTCAACTATTGCCGTATACAGATGATATGGATAGGATACGCAGAAAGCCCCAAGAACTCAACAAAAAAGCCATTAGAATTAATAGACCAATTTAGTAGAGTGGCAGGATATAAGATCAAAATCCAAAAATCAGTGGAATTTCTCAACAGTAACAAAGAGACCTCAGAGAAGAAAACCAAGAAAGCAATACAATTTACATAAGTGCTGTCGAGTTGAGTATGACTCTTAGTGACCCTATGAACAAAAGATCTGAACTGTATTCTATAACTATCGTTTCTCTACTGTTCATAGAGTTTTCAAAGGCATGTTGTTTAGGAAGTAGATGCCAATCCTGCTTCCAAGCCCATCTAATCTGGGAGCACTAACAAATACTGCCCCCCATGGGTAACCATTATGGCATTTGACACACCAGTGGCATAGGCATTCAATATCACAGGAACCCCAAGTTATCTCACTACAGCAAACTGACAGACTAGTGCTCTATCACTTAGAATAATCTTCTTCCCAAATACAAAGAAGACCAACTGATTTTAAATACAAAGGTTCATGCACCAGGGCCTGATTGACTTAAACAAGAGGCTTCCAAGACTACAGCTGCTTGTTAGCTAAATCCAGTAAATCCTGGCAACTAATCAGCTCACACAGGATTGTGCACAAAAATAAAAAGAAACAACCAAACCCTTTAAACCCGACTTTCAACAAAAACAAGGGAACCTACCCTCCAGAATCCAACTATTTCACACATGAGCCTCTGTTTAAAAGAGCCAACCACAAATTGAAATACTTGGGAGTGAACCTAACTAGAGACAACAAAAGACCTGTACTAAGAAAACATTTCTGCACTAACTAAATGAAAAAGGGGGGGGAAAGACCTAACTAAATGGAAAAATGTGTGCCTAGTTCATGGATAATAAGACTCAATATTGTGAAAATGACAATCCCACCAAAAGCAATCTTCATGTTCAACACAATCCCAATATGGATACCAAATTCATTTTTTTCAAGGAGATCAAAAGGGAAATTGTCAAGTATTTGGAGAGGAAAGAGAACCCGAATAAGCAAAGCACTACTGCAAAACAAAAATATAGTGGAGGGCATAGCACTCCCTGACCCCCCAAACTACTATACAACAGTAGTAATAAAAAAAACATGGTACTGGTACAATGACAGACACAGAGACCAATGAAACATAATTGAGAACCCAAAAATAGACACAGCTGTCTATGGTCAACTGATAACTGACAAGGAAATCAAAGCTTTTAAATGGACAAATGACAATCTCTTTAACAAATGGTGCTGGCAAAACTGAACTTCCACCTGTAGAAAGTTGAAACAGTGTCCACATCTCATACCTTACACAAAAATAAACTCAAGGTGAATCAGAGACCTGGGAGTAAAGCTCAAAACCATAAAGTTCATCAGAGACAAACTGGGATAAAGATTAGAAGACCTAGTCTATGATATAAAGAGACTGCCAAATGCATAATCTAGAGAGGACAAAAATTGATGAATGAGACCTTCTAAAGATTAAATCCTGGCATGTATAAGAAAACATTTTCCAGTCCTTTTTGTCCGACATTTTAACAAGGTTGCACTTGTGGTAGCCCCTCTCCGAGCTTCATGATGCCGCCCAAGGATGACAAGAAAAAGAAAGGTGTCAGAAAGCCAGAAAGAAAGAGACCCAATGAACAAATCTGGGAGCAAGGCCAAGAAAAAGAAGTGGTTCAAAGGCAAAATTTGGGTCAAGCTCAATAACCTGATCTTGTTTGACAAAGCCACATATGAAAAACTCTGTAAAGACGTTTCTGTATTCTCTGAGAGACTGAAGTTTTGGGGTTCCCTAGCCAGGGTGGCCCTTCAAGAGATGCTAAGTAAAGGACTTATCAAACTGATTTCAAAACACAGAACTCAAGTAATTTATACCTGAAACACCAAGGGTAGCAATGTTCCAATTGCTGGTGAAGATGCATGAACAGGTTTAACCAAATGTACATTTAAAAAATAAAACTTAAAAAAATGACAAAAACTATTTCCAACAGAATGAAAAGCAAACATACTGACTGGGAAAAAAAACAAGTGGTAATACCATTTCAGACAGGGGTCTCATATCAAAAGTTTACAGAATCCTAAGGAGCTCTAGTGGCCTAATGGCAAGAAGCTGCACTGCAATCCCAGAGGTGTACAATTCAAATCCACCAGATGCTCTGCTGGAGAAGGAGAGACAATCTCCTCCTGTACTAGTCAGATCTGATTTGACAGGACACACACAACAAAATAAAAATAAAAAAAAAAAGTTCACAGAATCCTACAGGGCCTCCACAAGGAAAAGACTGATGATCCAATTACTAAATAGGCAAAAGGCATGGAAAGATGTTTCACAGAGGAAGATATTCAGGAGGCCAACAGACACTTGAAGAAATTCTCAAAATCACTGACAAAAAGAGAGATGTAAATCAAAATCACAATGAGATACCGTCTCACCCCAGTAGCAGTGGTAAAGTTTAACAGCGTAGCAAGTAATAAATATTGGAGAGGATGTGGCGAGATGTTGTTGTTGTTATGTGCCGTTGAGTCACCCGTTACTCATAGCGACACTATGTACAGCAGCTCTGAAGCCCACCCTGACCTAAGCCAGTCCTATTGTATTCGACACCCCTACCCTCATTGCTCTACTTGCTGTATCAATTCATCTCATCTGGTCTTCTTCTCCTAGGCTGTCCCTCTACCCTTCCGAGCATGATGTCCTTCTCAAAGAACTGGTCCTTCTAGCCACGTGCCCAAAATATTTGAGAGATAGCTTGAAAATTCTAGCCTCCAAGGAGAAACTTGGGTTCACTCTCTCCAAGACAGACTTTTTTTTTTCCTTGATGGGTCCATAGTATATTTAAAAAAAAATTTTTTTAATTTTAATGAAAGTTTACAGAGACTTTGGATTTCCATTCATTCATTGTTGCACACTTTCCTCCCTGCCCACCTGTCCCCCCGGTTCACTTTTCTTTTTGAAAAGTTTAAAAAAATTCTTTCATTGTTATAAAATCCTCCCTCCCCCCAGTGCACTCACTCTACTATGCAACTTTCATTCTGGACTCCTGTCATGACAATAATACGTAATCATATATTCTTCCTAAACAATTCTCTCCCTCATCTATTTCAATGCAGTATACATTATTTATCCCCTCTTAGTTTTCCCCCAACCTCAGTGTCAGTCCCATTTTACAATAGTGGCACTATGCAGTATTTGTCCTTTTTTGCCTGAGATATTTCACTCAGGATCATGTCCTCCAGGGTCACCCATTTTGAATAATATTTCATGAGTTCCTTATTTTTCAATGCAGCATAGTATTCCATTGTGTGAACATACCACAGCTTCTCTGTCCATTCATTTGTTGATGGGCACTTGGGTTGTTTCCAACTCTTTGCTATTGTGAACAAAGCCACGATAAACATGGGTGTGCATATATCTGCTCGGGTGGCAGTTATGATTTCTTTCGGGTATATTTATTCCCAGTAGTGGAATTGCTGGGTCAAATGGTATTTCTATTTCCAGCTTTTTAAGAAAGCGCCATACTGCCTTCCATAGTGGTTGCATCATTTTACACTATCACCAACAGTGAATAAGGGTTCCAGTTTCTCTGCAACCTTGCCAGCATTAGATGTTTGCTGTTCAGTTAAATGTTGATGTTGTTACTGGGATGAGATGATCTATCATAGTTGTTTTGATTTGCATCTTTCTTAGAGCTAGGGATTTTGAACATTTCTTCATGTGTTTGTTGGCTATCTGAATGTCTTCTTTGGTGAAGTGTCTGTTCCTGTCCTGTGCCCATTTTCAATTGGGTTGTATCCCTTTATCTTGTTGTGGTGCTCAAGTATTTTATAAATTGTAGATATAAGACCCTTATCTGACATATCTTTACCAAATACTTTTTCACAGTCTGTGGCTTCCATTTTTACCCTGTTAGAGAAGTTTTTGGATGTGTACTGGGATTTGATTCTTAAAAGGTCCAATTCATCTATTTTATCCTCTCCTGGTTGTATATTTTTCAGGATGCTTGGCAGACTTTCTATGTTGTGGATTAGGACTTCTAGTGTTCTTCCAAGCTTTTTAAAATGAAGTTTATAGTCCTTGATTTTAGTCCTAGGTCCATGATCTGCTTTGAATTGGTGTTTTTGTATGGAGTAAGGTGTGTATCTTCCTTGAGTATTCTGCAGATAGCTTTCCAATTTTGCCAGCACCATTTGTTAAAAAGGCTGTTGTTTTCCCACTTAACTGATTTCATCTCCTTGTCAAAAATCAGTTGACCATAGTTAGATGGGCTGATTTCAGGTTCTCAATTTTATCCCATTGATCTATATATCTGTCATTGTACCAGTACCACACTATCTTGACCACTATGGTAGTGTACTGTTGTTTTTATATGCCATCAAGTCGCTTGCGACTCATAGCGACCCTATGTACAACAACCCTAAACTCTGCTCTGTCCTGTGCCAATCACACTGTCTCTGACACTCCCATTCCAATTATCCCAGTCACTGAATCAATCCACCTCATAGAGGGCCTTCCCCTCCTGCGCTGTCCCTCCACCCTCCCAAGCATGATGTCCCTCTCCAAGGACCGGTCTCTCCTCACAACATGTCCAAAGTATGTTAGACGGAGCCTCAGAATCCTTGCCTCCAAGGAGCCACCCGGTTTAACCCTTTCCAGGATGAATCTGTTTGTTTTCCTAGCAGTCCATGGTACTCTCAATACTCTTCTCCAGCACCACAGCTCAAAGGCATCAATTCTCCTTCTATCCTCCTTGGTCATTGTCCAACTCTTTGATGCATAACAAGTGATTGCGAAGACCATGGCCTGTATCAGATGCAGTGTAATAGGATTTGACTGGCAGTGTAATAAGATTTGAAATCAGGGAGTGATATGCCTCCTCCTTTGTTTCTATTTTTAAGGAGTGTTTTGCTTATTCGGGGCTTCTTTCCCTTCCAAATGAAACTGGAGATTGCCTTTTCCATCTCATTAAAGAATTGGATTGGTATTTGTATTGGGAAAGCTTTGAACATGTAAATTGCCTTTGTTATTATTGTCATTTTCACAATATTGAGTCTTCCTGTCAAGGGATAGCAAGGGATATTCTTCTACTTCTCCAGGTCTGTTTTTGTTTTTTGTAGTAATGTTTTGTAATTTTCTTTGAATAGATTATTTGTACTTCTGGTTAGATTTACTCCCAAGTATTTAATCTTGTGATTAGCTGTTGTGAAGGGTATTGTTTTTCTTAGCTTCAGCTCTGTATTCTCTTTGTCACTGTAGAGAAATCTAATTGATTTTTGTATGTTGATCTTGTATCCTGCCACTTTGCTGCATTGGTCAACTATGTCCAGTAGTTTTGTTGCTGAGTCTTTTGTGTTTTCTAAGTATATTATTATATCATCTGCACAGAGAGATAATTTACCTCCTCTTTGCCAATTTGGATACCTCTTATTTCCTTCTCTTGTCTTATTGCTGTTGCTAAGACTTCCAACTCCATATTGAATAAGAGAGGTGATAGAGGGTATTCTTGCCTAGGTCCTGTTCTTAAATGAAATGCCTTTAACCTCTTTCTATTGAGAGCAATGTTGGCATATAGACTTTCTAGTATGTTGAATAAATTCCCTTTAATCCTATTTTGTTGAGTGTTGTAATCAGGAAAGTGTGTTGGACTTTATCAAAGGCCTTTTCTGTATCAATTGATAGGATCATGTGGTTCTTGTTCTTTGTTAATGTGATAAATTACATTGATTGTTTTTCTTATGTTGCACCATCCTTGCATACATGCAATGAATCCCATTTGATCATGGTTAATTATTTCTTTTATGTACCATTGGATTCTATTTGCCAGTATTTTATTCAGGATTTTCGCATGTATGTTTATAAGAGATATTGCCCTATAGTTTTCTATTTTGGTGGTGTCCTTTCCTGGTTTTGGTATGAAGGATATGTTTGCTTCATAGAATGAGTCTGGGAGAATTCCATCTTTTTCTACTTTCTAAAATAGTTTATGTAGAAATGGTGACAGATCTTTTCTCAATGTTTGATAAAATTCACTTGTAAAACCATCTGGTCCAGGGCTTTTTTTTTTTGGGGGGGGGCTGGAAGTTGTATTACCTTTTCAGTTTCTTCTTTTGTAATGAGTCTGTTCAGATGTTCAATTTCGATTGGTGTCAGTTTAGGTGTAGGTTTGCATTTCTAAGTATTTGTCCATTTCCTTCTAGCTTTTAATATTTTTGAGTATAGGTTTTCATAATATTCTTTTGTTAGCCTTTTTATTTTAGTTGGTTCTGTTGTGATATTGCCTGATCAGCTCTTATTTGGATTGTGTCTTCTCCTTTTCTTTTGTGAGTTTTATTAGTGGTTTGTTGATTTTATTGACTTTTTCAAATAACCAACTCTTAGTTTTGTTGATAGTTTCAATTGTTTTTCAGTTTTATTTTTCATTTATTTCTGCTCTAATTTTTATAATTTCAGGGTTTTTAGAGGGTGTTGGGCTTTCTTGCTGTTCTTTTTCAATTCGTTGGAGACATTGGATTAGAGAGTCAATGGTCATTTTTTTTCCTGCCTGTTGATGTCTTTTTTATTGCTATAAATTGACCTCTGATTATTGCTCTGGCTGAATCCCAGAGGTTTTGGTAAGGGGTGTTTTCATTGTCATCTGTTTCATGAAACTTAATTTCATTTTTTATTTCTTCTAGTACCCAGTCATGTTCAAGCAAGGTGTTGTTCAATTTCCCAGTGTATGATTTTTTCCCCTTTATCTTCTTATTAATTTCTAATTTTGTAGCATTGTGCTCTGAGAAGATGCTTTGTATTATTTCTATGTTTTTAAATTTACTGATGCTTGCCCTGTGACCTAGAATATGATCTATTCTGGAGAACGTTCCATACACATTGTGGGTTTTTTTTGGGTGCACTACCCTATAAATATCTATGAGGTCAAGTTGGTTTATTGTGTAGTTTAATTCTTCAGTATCTTTGTTGAGTTCCTTTCTGGTAGGTCTATCTTTTTTTGAGAGAAGTGTATTGAAGTCTCCAAGTACTATAGTAGTGTTATCTATTTCCTTTTTCAGTTTTGTTAATGTTTGTTTTATGTATTTTGCAGGTCTTTCATTTGTTTCATCGATATTTATTATTGTTATGTCCTCTTGTTCTATGGACCCTTTAAGCATTTTGTAATGACCTTCCTTTTCCTTTGTGATAGTTTTTACATTGACATATATTTTATCAGAGATTAATATTGCTACTCCTGCTTTTTGTTGAATGATATTTGCTTGGTTTATTTCCCCCATCCTTTTATTTTTAGTCTTTTTCAGGTGTGTCTCTTTTAGACAGCATAGTGATGTATTCTGTTTTTTTAAATCCAATTTGCTACTCTTTCTCTTCAGTTGTGTATTTAAAATTTACATTCAGTGTGATTTAGAGACAAGGTTTCATTTCCATCACTTTGTTGAGTTCTTTTTGGTGTTGTTGCTAGATACTTTCGTCCATCCTGCTTTCTGTGGCACTCTTGTAAGAAAGACATCTCTTGGTGTTTCCTGCAATGCTGGTCTTTTTTTTTTTAATTGGGAAAAACATATTGGGGGTACAAGGAGGTGAGGGTTGGGGGCAGAAGGGTGAGGATGGGCAGGGATGCAGTTGCAGAGCTGCACAGTTTGGTCGGT
>NW_006399989.1:1741433-1744072 GCF_000299155.1 Elephantulus edwardii
CCCATTTCTCCTTGGGAATCCTTGAATTCCTGTTGTTGAGCCTCGATCTTCACTGAGGGCCAGTCATCAACTGTTTAAGTGTTCAATTATCAATAAGCTGAAGTCTGTGGAAGGCCATAATGGTCCTGCTTTAAGTGGCTCACTGCTCCCGTAGCTCAGCATGCTATCCCTGCCTCTGCCGCCATCTTGGTTCTCCTGCTGGTCTTGTTTTTAATAACTCCCTTAGGTTCTGTTTTTCTGGGAATATCTTGATTTCACTTTCATATTTGATGGACAATTTTGCTGAATATAATATTCTTGTTTGACAGTCGTGTTCTTTGAGTGTTTGATATATGTAATTCCACTGTCTTCTTGCTTGCATGTTTTTGGCTGAGAAATCTGCACTTAATCTTATTTGCTCTCCCTCATAGGTTACTCTTTGTTTCTCCCTCACTGCTTTCAGAATTCTCTCCTTTTCTTTCATTCTGGCAAGTTTGACTATGAGATGCCTGGTGTTTTTCTTTTGGGGTCTATTCTATATCATGTTCTCCTAGCTTCTATAGTATACTTTCTCTCATTGTTTATTATTCTTGGGAAATTTTCTTCTAGTAATTCTTCCGCATCTTTGTTGGTGCCTTTGCTTTTTTCTTCTTATTCTGGGATTCCAATTATGTGCATATTATTTCTCTTGATGGTTTCCCACATTATTTTTTTGGTTTTCTTTTTCCTTCCTTTTTAATTCTCTGCTTTCTGTTCTAGCAGATCAGTAGTGACAATTCTGTCTTCTATTTCACTGGTTCTGTGTTCCATCTCCTCAAGCCTGTTCATGTGTCTCTCCATCATCTTGACAGCATCTGAAACATTGGTCCTCATATGTTGGCATGTCATTTCTTTTTCCCCCAGAGCCACTAATGCCTTGTTTGTTTTATCTGACTTTTTTTGGATTGTTTTTTAAAAACCCCTCCTGGTTTTTGCTTGTGGTGTCTTTTAATTCTTCGAGTTTGTCTTCACCCATTGAAAATATTTAATCATTGTTCTTTTAAATTCTATGCCAGAATGTTTCATCAGACTCTGGTTTCAGGAAATCCATTGATACTGTGTCACTTTTTTGTGGCGAGATCTTGCTTTGGGCTTGTATAGGGGGTAAGGTAGCCTGCTTCCTACATGACATTGCTGTGGTAGAGTTTTTCAAGTCCAAGGAGATAACAGGTTCTTGTTATGAAGTCACTGCTCCAGAAGAGGGGGGAGGCAGATACCCTGCCTGGATTAATCTTAGTTTGCTAGATGAAAGGCCTGTGGAAGCAACCTCCACTGTGAGACAACTGCTACAGCTAGGGCATCCAAAGGTGGTCGGGGCTAAAGGCAGTTGACGGATTGGAGGTGAAAAGATAGAAGGTGGAGCACGGAGACCTGATTAGAAGACCAGGAAGCCTTCTTTTCCCTTCAAGAATGATCTCCAGCTGTGTCACTCCCTTCTGATTGAGCCTAAGTGGTCTCACCTGATCCAGCCAAACAGCGGTGAACCCCCCCCCCCAAAAAAAAAATACTTCACTCAAGTTCTAGCATTGCTCCTGATGCTCGTTGGGACCGGAGTTCTGGGTGCAGGCCATCAACAATGGGACTGGAGTTCTGGGCTCACACTCACTCACATTCCAGCTTACCTACTCACCCTGGTGTGTCACTCCCTGGCACGTGCATCAGCAGCTCCCCAGCACTTGTGTGGCATCAGCATGCAACTCTCTGGTGCATGCATAGAATCAGCCAGCAGCTCCCTGTTATGAGCGTGGTGTCAACCAGCTGCTTCTTGGTGTGTGCGTGGTGTCAGCAAGCCCACAAATTATATATATATATAACACCTGCTATACAGGATTGCTAAGCCAGCAAATGGCTTGTTGATCAAGAAATGCATGACTGTTGGCTCTATCCCGGTTAAATAGGAGTCTCAAGCTAGAAAATTCCTTGCTGGGAAAAAAAATCAACAAACCTAAACCCTGAATCCTGGCACTCATCTGTTTTACATCAGAGACCCAAGGCAGCAAATGTCTTGTTGATTGAAAAACAGTAAGCCGCACCATAAGAAGATAAAGGTAAATAATCCAACTGAAAAATGGGCATACGATATGAACAGACACTTCACCAAAGAAGACATTCAGATGGCTAACAAGCACATGAAGAAATGTTCAAAATCCCTAGCTCTAAGAGAGATGCAAATCAAATAACTATGAGATATCATCTCACCCCAGTCAGAATAACAAAATTTAACAGAACCGCAAGCAACAAATGCTGGTGACATTGTGGAGAAACTGGAACCTTTATTCACTGTTGGTGGGAGTGTAAAATGGTGCAACCACTGTGGTAGGTGGTGTGGCGCTTTCTCAACAAGTTGCAAATAGAGATACCATTTGACCCAGCAAGTCCACTACTGGGAATATATCCCAAAGAGACCATAACTGACATTCAAGCAGATATATGCACACCCATGTTTATCGTGGATTTGTTCACAATAGCAAGGAATTAGAAACAACCCAGGTGCCCATCAACAAACGAATGGATAGAGAAGCTGTGGTATATTCACACAGTGGAATACTACACTGCATTGAAAAACAAGAAACTCATGCAATATTATTCAAAATGGGTGACACTGGAGGACATTATGCTGA
>NW_006399989.1:1745431-1752262 GCF_000299155.1 Elephantulus edwardii
AAAAAAAAAAGAAAAATCAACCTGATTGCTTCGTCTCACCTTGTTTAAATCTCAGGAGGCCCATGTCAGAAAATGGCTTGTTGATCCTAAAAAGCCTGACTGTTGGCACTTAACTGGTTTAAATGGGAGGCTCAAGCCAGTAAATTGTTAATCCAAAAGAGCCCTATTACTTGATCTCACCTGGTTTTAAAAGTAGGCCAAATCCAGTAAAATGGCTTCTTAATTCTAAAAAGCCTAACTGCTGGCTCTCATCTGGTTTAAATAGGAGGCCTAAGCCAATAAATTTCTTTTTTATTAAAAAAAAAATCCGAAATCCTTGCTCTCACCTGGTTTAAATAGGGGACCCAACTCAAATGGCTTCTTGATCATAAAAGGTAGACTGTTGACTCTCACCTAGTTTTAGTTGGAAAATCAAAAGGGACAAACTCATTCAACATTTCTTAAGCTGAAGGAACAGAAGAATAAATTCAAGCTTCTAATTTCAATACTTAAGAATGCTGTGGGAAGAATGTTGAATGACTCAGGAAAGTTCAAAAGAAGATGGAAGGAATATAGAGTCATTATACGAAAAAGAATTGGGGGGGAAAATTGGCAGACACAGAAACATTTAATAAAATATATCATCAAAAGTTTAAGGTACTGAAGGAAGAAGTTACTGCTCTGAAGGAATTGGCATAAATCAAGGCCCCAGGAATTGATGGCATACCAATCAACATATTTCAACAAACATGCTACGCTGGACTTACTCACCAGACTGTGCCAAAAGAAATCTGGAGTACAACCATCTGGCTAACTGACAGGAGGAGATCCATATTTATTTCCCATTCTAAAAAGGGTGACCAGACAGTGTGGAAATTATTGAACAATATCATTAATATCACAAGCACGATCCTGCTCAAAATTATCCAAAAATGCCCAGAGCAGCACATCAACAGAGAACTGAAAGCTGTGCAGGCTGGGTTTAGAAGAGGCTGTGGAAATAGGGATATTATAGCCACTGTTAGACAGATCTTAGTTGAAAGCAGAGAGTACCAGAGGAATGTCTATCTGTGTTTCATTGATTATGCAAAGGTGTTCAACTGTGTGGACCACAACAAACTATGGCTAACTCTGAGAAGAATGGGATTCCCAGAACACTTGATTGTACTTATACAAAACCTGTACTTGGACCAGGAGACAGTAGTCAGAACAAAGCAAGAAAACACTGCATGCATTCAAAGTCAGGAGAGGTGAATGCAGGCATGCATCCTATCTCCATACTTTTTCAATCTATATGCAGAACAGATCATCCAGGAGGCTGGGCTCTATGAGGAGATATGTGGCATCAAGATTGGAGGAAGACTCATCAACAACCTGCATTATGCTTGATTGATGAAACTAAGGAGTACCTGAGGCATTTGCTGCAGAAAGGCAAGGACTGCAGCCTTTAATATGGATTGAAGCTCAACATCAAGACAACAAAGATTCTCACCATTGAGCCAACTGGCAACATCATGATAGATGGAGAAGAGATTGAGATTGTTAACAGCTTCAGCTTGCTTGATTCCACAATCAATACTCTTGGTACCAGTAGCCAGGAAATATAAAGACAAATTGCACTGGGAAAAAAAAAATCTGCTGTCAGAGATCTCTCCAGAGTACTAAAGAGAAATGATGCTAGTCTATAGACTAACATGTGCCTGATCTAGGCCATGATCTTCACAATTATTAGCTATGCATCATACAGATGGACAATGACTAAGGATGACTGAAGAAGAATCGGTGCCTTTGAGTTGTGATGCTGGAGAGGAGAATTGAATATATCACTGACTGCTCAGAGAAGAAATATGTCTGTCCTAAAGGGTGAAACCATGCTGCTCTTTGGAGGCTAAGACTCTGAAGCTCCATCTGACATATCTTGGGCATGTTGCAAAGAGAGACTGGTCCTTTGAGAGGGACATCATGCTTGGAAGGGTGGAGGGACAGCACAACAGTGGAAGACCTTGGATGAGATGGATTGATTCAGTAACTGGGGTAATGGGGGTTGGTGTGTCAGAGACAATGAAATTGACTCAAGATAGAGCAGACTTCAGAGATGTCTCTATGAATCCAAGTCAATTTGATGGTACATAACAACAACAGTCCCACAAATGACTTGTTGATCAAAAAGAATCTGACTGCTAGCTCTTACCTGGTTTAATTAGAGGTCTGAGGCAGAAAATGACTTGTTGACAATAAAAGCCCAACCACTGGGTTTCACTTAATTTTTATAGGAGGCTAAAGCCAGCAGACAGCTTGTTTGTTTGTTTAAATAAGCAAGCCAAAAGAACCAAAAATCTCCCAAACAAACCCAAAACAAAAAACCCCAACTGCTTGCTCTCACCTGGTTTAAATAGGAGTCCCAATCCAAAAAAGCCTGTTTGTTGTCACTTGGTTTCAATAGGAGGTTCATGACAAGAAATTACTTCTTGATACAAAAAAGCTCTACAGCTGGCTTTCACCTGGTTTAAAGAAGAGGCTCAAGCCAGCAAATGATATAGTAATTAAAAAACCCCCACAACAAACCCAAACCAAAAAACAACCAAGCAACCAAAACATGGCCACTTTGTCTCATCTTTTAAAACAGGAGGCTCAAGCCAGCAAATAGTGTGTTGATTCGAAAAAGTCCAACCACTTGATCGTACCTGGTTTAAATAGGAGGCCCAAGCCAATAAAAGGCTTGTTGATTTTTAAAAAAGCTTGACTGGCTCTCATTTTGTTTAAATATCCAGCCAATGGCTTTTTCATCCAAAAAAAAAAAAAAAAGCCCAGCTACTGAGTCTCACATGGTTTAAATAGGAGGCTCAAGCCAGCAAAAGGCTTGTTGATCCAAAATAACTCAACTCCTGATTCTCATCTAGCTTAAATAGGAGACTCAAACTGGCAAATGACTTCTTGATCTAAAAAAGTCCCACTGCTGGCTCTCACCTGGTTTAAGTTAGAGACCCAAGACAATAGTTGGCTTGTTGCTCAAAAATAGTCTGACATGGATGGAGGAAAGGGTGGGTTAAGGAAATAGGAAAGATCCTGTGTAAAAAAACAACAAAAACAATGCATATAGAATTTGTAAGTAAATCAGAATAAAATAAAAGTTGCTTTTTTTAAAAAAAAAACAAAAACAAACAAAACACAAACCCAAACCTGACAACTGGGTCTCTTCTATTTTAAAGAGGAGATCTGAGCCAGTAAATGGCTTGGTGATCAAAAAAAGCCTTCACCTGGATTAACTAGGAAACCCAAGTCAGCAAATGGCTTGTTCATCAAAAAAGCCCATCAAAACAACTATAAGCTATCATCTCATCCCAGCAACAATAGCAAAGTTCAACAGGGCAGCAAACAACAAATCCTGGTGAGGTTGTGGAGAGATTGGAGCGCTTATTCACTGCTAGTGGGAGTGTAAAATGGTGCAGCCACTATGGAAGGTGGTCTGGCATTTTCTAAAAACGTTGGAAATATAAATACCTTTTGATCCTACTACTGGGAATATACCCTAAAGAAACCAGAGCCACAACTCAAACAGATATATGCACAATCCATGTTTATTTCACAACAGCAAAGAGATGGAAACAACCCAAGTGCCCACCAACAAATGAATTGATAGAAAAACTATGGCACAAACAATGGATTAGTATGCATCATTGAAAAACAATGAACTTGCAAAGCATTATATGACATGGAGGAAACTGGAAGACATTATGTTGAGTGAAACATCTCAGTCACAAAGGGACAAATACTGCATAACACTACTGTTATAAAATAGGACAGACATGGAGACTGGGATGGGGAGAAAATGGGAAAAGAGTGCACAGGTAGTGAACACTACAGTAGAACATATGAGAGAAAGAAAGGAATAATAATTAGACATATGTACAACAACAATCTAGAACATTGCATTGCGTGATGAGTTGCAATGGAGAAAATGTGCAACAATGAATTAAAAATAACCCCCCCACTAAAACCTCAAATAGGTATCATATTAAAAAGAAACTAGTATTCCTTGGAGTGCTCTACAGATCCAGAATTCTAGACAATATTCTTTAAGTTTTACAATCTTAAGAGAGATCACGTAAGTTTAGAGTAACTGCTATGTCTTTGTGTCGTATTTGGCCTTATTTGAGGTTATGTTACTGATTAAGTATTCTATCCTTATCTTAACATTGTTCCTGTGGGAAAAGTTCACCTATTTCCCAGTAATAAAATTTAGGGGGGTGGGGCAAGAAAAAAAAAAGTCAGACTGTTGGTCTTACTTGGTTTAAACGGAGGCTTATGCCAATAAATGGCTTGTTGATCCACAAAAAAAAAAAACAAAAAAAAAAACAAAAAAAAAACACACCAAAAAAAACAAACCGATTGCAGGCACTCACCTTGCTTAAATAGGAGATCCAAACCAGCAAGTGGCTTGGTGGTACAAAAAAGTCAGACTGCTGGCTCTTATCTGGTTTAATAGGCAGCTCAAGCCAGAAAAGGCTTGTTAATCAAAAGAAGCCTGACTGCTGGCTCTTTTAATAGAACGTTCAAACCAGCAAACGGCTTGTTGATCCATACAAGCCCAACTCTCATCTGGTTTAAAGAGGATCCAGAAAATCCTGACTACCACCTCTCATCTTCCCGACTAAAACGAGCCTGGAAGCAGGAGCTGCATCCACTTCCAAAATGGCTTGCCTCCAGAAACTCTATGTACGAACAGTGCTCAGAGGCCTTTCGTTCATAGGGTCGCTGAGTCCTCTACGACTCGACGGCACCAAACAACAACAACCACCATCTCTCATATAGTTTAAATAGGAGATCCAAACTAGTAAATGGTTTGGTGATAAAAAAAAAAAGAAGCTTGACTGCTTGCTTTCACCTAGTTTAAAAAGGAGATCCAATCCAGCAAGTGGCTTGGTGATGTAAAAAAGCCTGTTTGTTCTCAACTGGCTTAAATAGAAAATCCAAGCCAACAATTTGCTAGTTATCCAGAAAACCTTGACTGCTATCCCTCATATGGTTTAAATATGAGACCCATGCCAGGAAATAGTTTATTGATTAAAAGAATCCTGACTTCTGGCTCTCACCTGGTTTAAATAGAATGCTCAAGTTAGAAAAAAAAAAAAAACAACAAAAAAACAAACCAACCCACCCCAAACCAAACAAAAACCCAAAAACCAAGATACCCTAACTGCAGGGTCTCACCTGGTTAAATAGGATGTCCAAGTCAGCAAATTGGTGATCAAAAAAGCCAGACTGCTTAGTCTCAGCTGGTTTAAACAGAGAGTCCAAGCCAGCAATTTCTTGTTGATCTGAAAGAATCTAATCGCTGCCTCTCACCTTCTATAAATAGAAGACTCAAGGCAGTAAATGGCTGATTAATCCAGAAAAGCCCAAATGCTGGTTCTCACCTGGTTTAAATAGGAGGCTCAAGCCAGTAAACAGCTTTTTGACCCAAAAAAGCCTGACCACTTGGTCTCATCTTGTTAAATAGGTGGCCTAAGCCAGCAAATGTCTTGTTGATCCAAAAAAGACAGATTACTGGGTCTCACCTGTTTTAAATAGGAGGCCCAAGAAAGAAAATGGATTGCTGATCCAATAAAGCCCCTCTGCTAGATTTTACTTGGTTTCAATAGGAGGCTGAAACCAGCGAATGGCTTGTTAATTCTACAAAGCCTGACTTATGGGTGTCATCTGGTTTAAAGAGGAGGCCCAAGTCAGCAAATGGTTTCTTGAGCACAGAAAGTCCAACTCTTGGCTCTCATCTCATTTAAATAAGAGGTCCAAGCCACAAATGGCTTGTTGACCAAAAAAGCCTAATTGCTGGCCCTTACCTGGTTTAAGTAGAGGCCTAAGCCACAAAAATGGCTTGTGAGTGTGTGTGTGTGTGTGTGTATATATGTATGTATAATATATATTTATATATATAGCCTGACTGCCAGGTCTTACCTGGTTTTATTAAGGAGGCCTCAGCCAGTAAATGGCTAATTGATCCAGAAAAGCCCAACTGTTGGCTCTCACCTGATTTAAATAGGAGGCCCAAAGCCAGAAAATCATTTGGCAATTAAAAAAAAAAAAGACCAACTACTGGCTCTCATCTGGATGAAATAGGAGATTCAAGCCAGTAAATGGCTTATTGATCCAAAAAGAACTGACTGGTTGGCCTAACCTGGTTCAAATAGGAGGCTCAATTTAGCAAATGTTTTGTTGACCCCAAAAAACCTGACCACTTGGTCTCATCTTTTTTCAGTAGGTGACCCAAGCCAGCAAATGGCTTCTTGATCCAAAAAACCCCCGGCTATGGGCTTGCACCTGGTTTAAATAGTAGATCCAAAGAGGCAAATGGCTTGTTGATAAAATCAAACCAAGAACAACCCCCCCCCTCGACACACACACACTTGATCTCACCTTTTTAAATAGGAAGCCTGAGCCAGCAAATAGTTTGGTTTAAAAAAAGCCCAACCACTTGGTCACACCTGTTTTATTTAAATAGGAAGCCCAATCTAGAAAAAAAACCCCAACCCTTTTTGATTCAAGACAATCCAAAGCAGCTAATGTCTTATTGATCAAAAAAAGCCCCACAGTTAGCCCTTATAAAGTTTAACTAGAAGGCTCAAGCCAGCAAATGGCTTGTGGATCAAAACAAGCCAGACTGCTGCCTCTCATCTGGTTTAAGTAGGAGGTCCAATCCAGCAAATGTCATGTTGATGCAAGAAAACCCAAGTGCTGGCTTGCATTAGTTTAAATAAGAGGCTCAAGGCAGCAAATATCTTGTTGATGTATGGCTCCCATCTGGGCTCAATAAGAGACTCAAGCTAGAAAATGTCTTTTTGATCCAAAAAAGAC
>NW_006399989.1:1753392-1754723 GCF_000299155.1 Elephantulus edwardii
GGCTCAAGGCAGCAAATATCTTGTTGATGTATGGCTCCCATCTGGGCTCAATAAGAGACTCAAGCTAGAAAATGTCTTTTTGATCCAAAAAAGACCAAATGCTGGCTCTCACCTGGGTTCAATAGGAGGCCCAAGCCAGTAAATCTCTTTTGTCCCAAAAAAGGTCAACCACTTGGTCTCACCTTGTTTAAATAGGTGGTCCAAGCCAGCACCTGTATTGTTGATCAACTACTAGGTCTCACTTTGTTTAAATACAAGACCCAACTCAGAAAATGTCTTCTTGATACGAAAAGGCCCAACTACTGACTCTCACCTGCTTTAAATAGGACACTGAAGCCAGCAAATGGTTTGTTGATTAAAAAAAAAAAATATCCCAACATCATTGTCTCACCTGGTTTAAATTAGGAGGCTCAAGCAAGCAAATGGCTTTTTGAAAAAACAAAACAAAGCAACCCCCAAAACCCCACTGCTGGGACTCACTTGGTTTACAAAGAAGGCTGAAAACAGCAAATGGCTTCTTGAGCCTATAAAGTCTGACTTACAAGTGTCATCTGATTTAAAGATGAGGCCCAAGCAGTAAATGACTTGTTGATTCTCAAAGTTCAAGTCTTGGCTCTCAACCGGTTTATACAGGAGACCCAAGTCAATAAATGGTTTGGTGATCTAAAAAGTCCCCACTGCTGGATCTCTCCTGGTTTAAATTGGAGGTCCAAGGAAACAAATGGCTTCTTGATCCAAATAAAGCCCAACTTCTGGAGCTCACTTAGTTTAAATTGTAAATTCAAGACAACAGATGGTTTGGTGATAGAAAAACATCCCAACTTCTGGGTCTCACATGGTTAAAATAGGAGACCCAAGCCAGGCTTCTTGATCAAATAAAGGAAGACTACTCAGTTTAAAGAAGAGATCAAAACAAGCAAATGGTTTGGTGATGAGAAAAGTTCTGCTATTGGCTTTCATCTGGTTTAAACACAAGGCCCAAGCCGGCAAATGACTTGTTGATCTAAAAAACCCAACTGCTGACTCTCACCTGGCTTAAAAGTAGGCCTAAACCACCAATTGGTTTGCTGATCAATAAAAACCCTTCTGCTGTGTCTCACCTGATTTTAAAAAGGAGGCCCAAGCCAGTAAATGGCATTTTGATAAAAAAAAAGAAAAGAAAAGCAAGCCCAACTGCTGGCTCTCACCTTGTTTAAATAGGAGGCCCAAGCCAGCATATAGCTTGTTGATTTAAAAAGTGCCCATCAACAAACGAATGGCTAGAGAAGCTGTGGTATATTCGCACAATGGAATACTATGCTGCATTAAAAAACAAGGAACTCATGCAATAT
>NW_006399989.1:1755408-1756946 GCF_000299155.1 Elephantulus edwardii
AAGCCCAAAATCTCTGTAAATGTTTATGAAAATTAATAAAATATAATTATAGAAAAAAAAATCCAACTGCTGGCTCTCACCTAGTTGAAATAGGAGGTCCAAGCCAGCAGATGACTTGTTGGTTCAAAAAAAGGATAACTGCTGGTTCTCAATTTAAATAGGAGATCCAAGGCAACAAATAACTTGTGATTGGGGGAGGGGAAGCCTGACTGTTGGTTGGCTTTATAAGGTTTAATTAACAAATGACTTTTTTATCAATAAAACCCAATTGTTGGCTCTCATCTGGGCAAGATAGGAGGCACAAAACCAGCAAATGGTTGTTGTTGTTATGTGCCGTCGAGTCATTTGTGACTCAGAATGACCTGATGTACAAGAGCTGCTCTATCCTATGCCAATCTCGCCACCTCCAACACACTCATTCCTATCACCCCAATAAAAGAATCGATCCATCTCATCGAGGGTGTTTTCCTCTCATGCGCCGTTCCACCACTCTCCCGAACATGATGTTCCTCTCTAAGTCCCTCCTTGCAACATGCCCAAAGTAAGTCAGACAAGGCTTCAGAATCCTTGACTCCAAGGAGCATTCCGGCTTCACACTCTCCAGGACACTCTTCTCCAGCACCACAGCTCAAAGGCATCAATTCTCTTTCTATCATCCCTATTCACTGTCTAACTCTCCGATGCATAGCGTGTAACTGCGAAGACTATAGCCCGGATCAGGCACACCTTAGTCTCCAGCCTGATGTCATTGCTCTTCAGTACTCCTGAGAGGTCCCTCACAGCTGACTTTCCCAATTCATCTCTTGATTTCCTGGCTGCTGGTACCAAGAGTGTTGACTGTGGAGCCAAGTAAACTAAAACTGTTAACTCTCTCAACCTCTTCACCATCCATACTGATGCTGCCAATTGGCCCAGTGGTGAGAATCTTTGTTTTCTTGATGTTGAGCTGTAGTTGGCTGTAGTCCTTGACCTTCTGCAGCAAGTACTTTCAGCCCTCCTCAGTTTCAGCAAGCAGGGTTGTTTGTGTCATCTGCATAACGCAGGTTATTGATGACTCTTCCACCAATCCTAATGCCACATTCTTCCTCATACAGCAAATGGTTTAGTGATAAAAAAAATAGCCCGAATTCTGGGTTCTCACATGGTTTAAAAAGAGGCCTAAGCCAGAGCCAGTAAATAGCTTATTGATCCAGAAAACCTTGAATGATGGCTCTCACCTGGTTTATGTAGGAGACTTCAGCTGGCAAATGGCTTGTTGATCTAAAAAAGTCTCACTACTGAGTCTCTCTTTGTTTAAATTAAAGGTCTAAGGCAGTAAATAGCTTCTTGATAAAAATTGTTTACGGCATTGAAGTCTACGGGGGAGAGAATAGTCTAAAAGTATTATATTTTAATGCATTGTTTTTATCATAGGAGTATGCAATGAGGGTTGTAGAGTGGATTATATTTGGGGCTAGGGAGTGGAGTTTGGGGAGGTGCTCGGGGGGGGGATTGTGTACCAATGAGGGAGTTTTTCTTTTGCTTTTCAAGGAGAGGAG
>NW_006399989.1:1757046-1768765 GCF_000299155.1 Elephantulus edwardii
GTGCTCGGGGGGGGGATTGTGTACCAATGAGGGAGTTTTTCTTTTGCTTTTCAAGGAGAGGAGCAAATGGGGGGGGAGGGGGGAGGGGTTTGTGCGGGGAGAAGGGTGCAAAAATGAATGAATGGAATCCCAAAATCTCTGTAGATGTTCATTGAAATGAAAAATAAACAACCTAAATTAAAAAAAAATTTAAAAAAGCCCATGGGCTGGGTCTCACTTGGTTTAAATTGTACACCTAAGACAGAAGATTATTTGACGGTAAAAAAACCAACTACCCCAATTGGTGTGTCTTCCATCATTTAAATAGGAGGCCCAAGCTAGCAAATGGCTTGTTGATTCAAAAATCCCCTCAATATAGGCTCTCATCTGTTTTAAATAGGAGATCTAAGACAGAAAATGGTTTGTTGATTCAAAAAAGCCTTACTGTTGACTCTGTTGATTTATATGAGAGACTCAAACCAGCAAATGGTTATTTGGTTCCGAAAAAGCCTGACTCTCACCTGGGTTGAAAAAGACACAAGCCAGTAAATTATTTGATTATATAGGGGAAAAAAAAGCCTGACTGCTGGCTCTCATCTAGGTTAAAAGGAGACTCAAGCCATCAAATCTCTTGTTCATGAAAAAAAAAAAGCCCCATTGAGGAGGTCTAACCAGGTTTAAATATGAGAATCAAGCCAGCAAATGGTTTGGTAATTTTTAAAAAGCTCAACTTGTGGGCCTCACATAGTTTAAATAGGGTTGTCAAGCCAGGTGAGAAAAACAGGGACTAGTCAAAGAGGTGAGTGAAAACAAGTGTCCATGCCACTCCTCAGACCAAAGAAGACAGTAGACTCTAGGAGAGAGAGCAGCAATCGGGTGAGAGACTCTCTCACAATGCCAACATACTGAAGAGCTAGGAAGAGCTGACCATAATCCCCGTGGAGAAAAACTGCTTCAGTTAAGAAACCTGGCTTCACCATTCCACAGTCCAAAGAGGAAAATAGACTTCAGAAAATGAGGTTATAATCAGCTCCACAGGACCCAAAAGAACTGTTGGTAGGACAAGTTGCACCCACCTCCCTAGATGGAGTACTCTAAGCCTTTAACTAATTCATAGTCTTGTAAAGTCAAATAACTATAACCAAATGGCAGAGACATATCAGAAACAGCAAAACATATACAGATAAAATCTTCACATAATGTTTGAGGCAACCTCAAACATTGTGAAAAACAAAACAAAACAAAAAACAAACCCAAACAAGTTTTTCCCTAAAAAAGCAGAATATATCACAGATCCAACAAATATCCAATAGACAGAAAGGTAGAAGAAATATATTGACATGGAGTTATACGAACAGCTACTGAAAAACGTACAAAATAGGAAAGAAGGAATGGAAGCCAGAAATAAAGTTAATTTCCAGAGACAGGGAGGCAGAAGAATATGTTTAGGTGGAGTGCAAATGTTGGAAGAAAAGTTGGAAGCCATAAATAAAGCAAATTCTCCAGAGATAGAGAGGTACAAGAAATATATCAATGTGGAAGAATATAAACAACTACGGAAAAAATTGCAAAAGATAGAAAAAAAGATTTGAAATTATGTTGTTGTTGTTGTTGTTGTTATGTGCCGTCGAGTCGCTTGCGACTCATAGTGACCCTATGTACAACAGTCCTAAACTCCGCTCTGTCCTGTGCCAATCGCACTGTCTCTGACACTCCCATCCCAATTATCCCAGTCACTGAATCAATCCACCTCATAGAGGGCCTTCCCCTCCTGCGCTGTCCCTCCACCCTCCCAAGCATGATGTCCTTCTCTAAGGACCTCACAACATGTCCAAAGTATGTTAGACGGAGCCTCAGAAACCGTGCCTCCAAGGAGCCACCCGGTTTAACCCTTTCCAGGACAAATCTGTTTGTTTTCCTAGCAGTCCATGGTATTCTCAATACTCTTCTCCAGCACCACAGCTCAAAGGAATCAATTCTCCTTCTATCCTCCTTGGTCATTGTCCAACTCTCTGATGCATAACAAGTGATTGCAAAGACCATGGCCTGTATCAGACGCACCTTAGTCTCCAAAGAGATATCATTGCTCTTCAGCATTTTGGAGAGGTCCCTAACAGCAGACTTTCCCATTGCAATGTGCCTTTTAATTTCCTGGCTGCTGGTGCCAAGACTGTTGACTGTGGAGCCAAGCAAACTAAAGCTGCATACAATCTCAATCTCTTCATCATCCATCCTGATGCTGCCAATTGGTCCAGTGGTGAGAATCTTTCTTTGTCTTCTTGACATTGAGCCTCAATCCATATTGTAGGCTGCAGTCCTTGACACTCTGCAGCAGGCGCTTCAGGTCCTCAGTTTCAGCAAGCAGGGTTGTGTCATCCGCATAATGCAGATTGTTGATAAATCGTCCACCAATCTTGACCCCACATTTCTCCTCATAGAGCCCAGCCTCCCGGATAATCTGTTCTGCATATAGGTTGAAAAGGTATGGAGATAGGATGCATCCCTGGCGTACGCCCTTCCCAATTTTGAACCATGCAGTGTTCCCTTGCTCTGTTCTGACGACTGCCTCCTGGTCCAAGTATAAGTTTCACATTAGAACCATCAAGTGTTCTGGGATTCCCATTCTTCTCAGAGTCAGCCATAGTTTGTTATGATCTACACAGTCAAATGCCTTTGCATAGTCAATGAAACACAGATAGACATTCCTCTGGTATTCCCTGCTTTCAGCCAAGATCCATCTAACATCAGCTACAATATCTCTAGTACCACGACCCCTTCTGAAACCAGCCTGGACTTCTGGTAGTTCTCTGTTGATGTGCTGTTCCAGTCGTTTTTGGATAATCTTCAGCAAAATCTTGCTTGCATGTGAAATCAGTGAGATTGTTCTGAAGTTTCCACATTCTGTTGGGTCATCTTTCTTTGGGATAGGAACAAATATCGATCTCTTCCAGTCAGTTGGCCAAGTGGTTGTTCTCCAGATTTCTTGGCACAACTTGGTGAGCACGTCCAGGACAGCATCTGTTAACTGAAATATGTCAATTGGTATACCATCTATTCCTGGAGCCGTATTTTTTGCCATTTCCTTCAAAGCAGCCTGAACTTCTTCTTTCATCACCATAGGCTCTTGCTCATATATTCTTTCATGAAGTTCTTCTGTGTCTTCCAATTCCTTTCGATAGAGTGACTCAGTACATTCCTTTTATCTTATTTTAATACTTCCTGGATCATTTAACATTCTGCCGAAAGCATCCTTGATTATAGCAACTCGAGGTTTGAATTTGTTCTTCAGTTCCTTGAGCTTAAGATATGCTGAGCGAGTTCGGCCCTTTTGATTTTCTGACTCCAACTCCTTGCATATTTTATTGTAATATTTTGCTTTGTCATCCCTTGCTGCCTTTTGAAATCTTCTATTCAACTCTTTAGTATCTTGAATTCTTCCATGTGCTTTGGCTTCTCTGTGCTCCAGTGCAATTTTCAGAGTCTCTTCTGACATCCATTTTGGTCTTTTCTTCCTCTTCTGTATTTGCAATGACCGTTTGCACTCTTCCTGGATGATACCCTTGATATCCTCCCACAACTCACCTTGCAAAATTATCCCAAGGCAGAGAAAGTACAGCCAAAACAATACTTAACAGAAACACATGAAAAAACAGTTCAGAATATCAAAACCAAAATAACAGATGTTTCCAACATGCTAGATAGACAAAAAAAGCAAAACAATAGAGGTGAGACTCAGTGAGCTGGAAGACAAGAACTTTAATGGGAATATAGTAGAAGAAAATGAAGAAAACATTCAAATCGTGTGGGATAACATCAAACGGAACAGTATACATGATTGAAATTCAAGAACATGAGGCAGAAAGCAGTAAGAAAATTGAGGAATAGATTCTAGAAGAAAACATCCCTTTTATCAGGAAGAATGAGGAAATCACATTCAAGAATCTCAGAGAACCCCAAACAGACCATACCCCAAAGGAAAAACATCAAGGTGATAGCGCTGTGCCGCCGCCAGAAGTTCGTGCGTAATTTTCAAGTCCTTCCTTCCTCTGCGAGCGTTTGGCTTAAAATCCTTCTCCTTCGGCGTCAGAAATGACCAGGCTTTTCTCTGTTGCTCGCAGTTTTGCTTTAGCCACTGTAAGCTGCAATCGCTGTGCCTGTGAGAGGTTTGCAATGTTCTATGCCGTAAGAAGGGGTCGCAAGGGAGGGGGTTTTCTTACTTGGTGAATGACTTGCTTACTGAACCTACTACCTTCTTTCAAGCTAACAGGAGCTAGGGAAGCTGTTGTTGCTCAGTTTTTCACAAATGAGCTTTGCCTTTCGAGAGTCTGACTGTGTATACGGTTAACCCCAAATGTTCCACTTGCTCCCTATATTTATAGTTTCAGCTTTAGGTGGTTGTTCTTATGTTCCATCGAGTCACAACCAACCCATAGCTGGCTGACCCTGCGGGTTTTCAGAGACAGATAATCACACAGGAGGAAATTGCCCATCTCAGCTAGTGGATTATGACTGGATGCCTTTCGATTGCACTTCTTACAACTAGGCCACCAGAGCTCCCTGTAACTTAAGGTGTTACATTTTGTCACTAACGTTCCTGTTAAAAATGGCCAAGCTCTGATTCTGATTTCTGTTGATCTTGAGCCAGCTTTGGAATAATGGACTTTCAGGATAGAAATCCTCGACTCTGCTTATTTATTTTGTTGTTAGAACTTCAGAAATGACACAGAAGATGGCCAGTGATGACTTCTTGCCTAGAAACCTCAAAAAGTATAACCAGTACTTTCCTCTCCCCCAATCCCATGCCAAATAACATGGAGGTTGAACTCAGATAATACCTAATGTAATCTTTTTCTTTGTGCTTTTAAAACGAAGAATTACAGACTCATATTTGCCATTTAATGTAAATTAAAACAAAATTTGAGGCAAAAAAAGAAAAACATCAAGGCATATCATAATCAAATTCTCCAAAATCAAAGATAAAGATACTTATAGCAGAGCAAGAAAAACAATGAGTAATCTACAAAGGAGAACGGATTAGTTCTGATTTCTTAGCAGAAACCATGTGAGCAAGAAGGCAATGGGATGGCATATATAGAAGGATGAAAGAAAATAATTGCCAGCTAAGGATCCTGTACTCAGCAAAGCTGTCCATCAATTATGAAGGAGAAATTAGGTCATTTGCAGAAAAGAAGGAACTTAAGGAATTTATGAAAACAAGAACAACTTTACAAAAAATTCTAAGGTAAGTCCTTCACACACAGACAACAAAAAGAAAATGGATGCACAATAATCAGAAACAACAGAAACAGAGACAAAATAAAATGGAAGCAATAAAACCTGGCCTGTCATGCAGTTTGGAGTTTTCTGAAAAAGGTGAATCTATAAATTCCATATGACCCAGCTATTCCACTACAGGAATATATATTGTTACACACAGTGAATGCCATGGTCCGACCTCCCTTGTGGGGGCAAAGAATTTAACAGGGTGGGAGACATTGGAAGATCGGCTGTGGATGAATCTCCTAGTTGTGGCCTGGTTATGTCTTGCTCTGCATACGACAATCCCTGGTTAGAGAATGAGGTTGAGAGAAAAGGCAAGGAAACCAGAGCGAAGTTGAAAGCAAAGCTAGAAATAAAACCTGTCAAATGGGGAAATGACAACCTCGTCAAAAAATAGTGCTGGCAAAACCGGACTGCTATCTGCAGAAAGCTGAAACAGGATCCACATCTCACACCATATAAAAAAAAAACTCAAGGTGGATCAGAGACTTGGAATCAAGCTTAGACAGCTTAGTGTATGGTATAAAGAGACTTCCAAATACAGCCAGAAAGGCACTATCTGGAGAGGATAAAATTGATGAATGGGATCCTCTAAAGATTAAATTACTGTGTGCGTCAAAAGCATTTTCCAACAGAGTGAATAGAAAAACCTACTGCCTGGGAAAAATATTTGGCAATATTGTTTCAGACAAGAATCTTATATCAGATGTTTGCAGAATACTACAGGGCCTGTAAAAGAAAAAGACTGATAACACAACTACAAAATGGGCAAAAGACATGGAAAGACTTTTCACAGAGGAAGATATTTGGATGACCAGCAGACACACGAAGAAATACTCAAAATCGCTGGCAAAAAGGGGAAAAAATCACTGGCAATAAGAGAGATGCATATCAAAACCAAAACGAGATATCATCTCATTCCAGTAGCAGTGGCAAAGTTTAAGAGGGCAACAAATAAATGTTGGAGAGGATATGGAGAGATAGGAACTCTTATACATGGTTAGTGGGATTGTAAAATGATATAAGCACTCTGGAAGGCAGTTTGGCGTTTCCTAAAAAAGCTTGGCATAGATATTCCATATGAATCAGCTATTTCACTGCTTGGAATATAACCTGAGAATGTTAGAACTGAGGCACAGACAGAAATTTGTATACCACACCAATGTTCATAGCAGCATTATTCATAATCACAAGAACGTGGAAACAGCCTAAATATCCAACCACAATTGAATGGATTAAGAATTTATGGTACTTTCACATGATTGAATACAACGCAGCATGCAGAAGCAATGATTTTGAAAATCATTACTTAACTTGGGATGGACTGGAGAGCATTATGCTAAATGAACTCACTCAGTCCCATAAGGACAAATACTGTGTAAGACCATTATTGTAGAAATAAAAATATAACTAGTTAAATGTGCATGAAGATCCAAGGGAGGTGGGTAGGAGCAGAGAGGTGAGGATGGGCAGGGGGGTAATCATAGGATCTCACAATTTGGTGGGTAGAAGAAGGGGTGGGTAAAGGAAATGGGAAAGATCCAGTGTGAATAACAATGTATACTAACTTTGCAAGGAAACCAGTATAAAATAGGTTTGTTTGGGTGTGGGTTTTTTTTTAAAGAAGAAAACAAAGCTAGACTTATTAGAAAAGATACATTTCATAAAGTGAGACAAGTCAGTCCTCTGGAAGTAAATATACTTCACTAGGCATGGCAGGGCTTAAAAAAATTGACTGGCTCCTCAGTTTGGCTTATTTCTGGGTTTGAGTCTGGACCAATGGGATGCTGTGGTGGGAAGTTCTGAACTGTTGTTCTTGGTGTGACTCATGTGCCTAAAATGAATCAGCCTCTACTATGCATGTCAGGATCACAAAGCACCTAGATTCAATGTCCTCGGTTCTGACTGAGTAGGACTCAATCTTCATTGTGCTCATGCAAAACCTAAATCTAGACCAGGAAGCTTTGTCGTAACAGTGCAAGGTAACACTGCATGGATCAACATCAAGAAAAAAGTGTGTCAGGTTTATATTCATACCGTTTCAATCTATATGTGGAACAGATGCATTCTGGGGGCTGGACTTTATGAAGAATGTTGAATCAGAATCAGAGGAAGACTGCATTGTGCAAATGGTACAACCTTGTTCACAGAAACAGGAGAGCTTGAAGTTTTTGCTGTAGAAGGTCAAAGACTTCAGCCTTCAATAGGGATTGCATCTGAACATCAAGAAAACAAAGATCCTTACTACTGGGCTAATACACAGTATCAGGACAGATGGAAAAAGAATTGAAGTTGTTAATAATTTCATCTTGTTTGGATCTACAATAAACATTCTTGTCACCAGCAGCTAGGAAATAAAAAGAAACGCTGCATTGGGAAAATCTGCTGTTAAGGCTCTCCCGAAAGTTCTAAAGACCACTGATGTCAGTTTAGAGATTAAGATGCACTTGGTCCTGGCCATGGTCTTCTCAATTGCTTGCTATGCATCTGAGATCTGGACAACGAATAAGTATGACAGAAGAGGAATTGATGCCCTTGAATTGTGGTTTTGGAGAAGTATTGAACACACAATGAGCTGCCAAGAAAACAAATAAATCTGTCCTGGAGATAGGTGAAATCAGGCTGTTCCTTAGAGGCAAAAATTTTGAAGCTCCATCTTACATGCTTTAAGCATGTTGCCAGAAGAGACCAATCCTTGAAGAAGGACATCTTACTCAGAAAGATGTTGTTGTTGTTGTTAAGTGCCGTTGAGTTGCAGGCGACTCATAGGGACCTTATGAAGGAGAGTCCTCAACACTTGGGTGTCTTTCATCCTCTCTCCAGGTTTATAGGGTTTCCAGAGGCCAGCTATTACAGAAGTGGATGCCACTCGTCCTTCCAAGCTTGTTTTAATTGGGGAGCTCCACCCTGCTCCCTGTCCACATTGGGTAACTGACCATTAACGCACAGTGTTCAGCCTCATAGCAACCACAAGTTACCGCTGTATGGCAACTTGTACACCAGGGCTATATGACTTGGAGGAATGTCTGAACAAAAACAATGAGAGACAGGCCTGAGGGCCGTGGATTAAAAGTCATCCACCTTTGGCTTGGTAGCTTCTGTCCACTGGGCCAGCTGATCTCTCTCTCTATGTCGATGTTATTGTTGTTAAGTGCCATCGAGTAGCAGGCGACCCATAGTGACCCTATGAAGGAAGTCCTCAATGCTTGGGTGTCTTTCATCCTCTCTCCAGGGTCATAGGATTTCTGGGGGCAAGCTATTATGGAAGTGGATGCCACTCCTCCTTCCAAGTTTATTTTAATCGGGGAGCTCCACCCCGCTCTCTGAAGGATAGAAGGAGAGAAAGTGCAGGGGAGGAAGACTGTGGATGAGATGGATTGACATGATGACTGTGGCAATGGGGTCAGGTATATCTGAGATGGCTCAGGATAGGGCAAAGTTCAGAATCATTGTTCTGAATACTATGAATCATACTTGACATGATGACACATAACAACAACAATCCTAGCCACATGTCTTGACTCTTGTCCTTCATAAACTCCTGGCATGAACCTATGAAATTTTGGTGTATTCACACAATGGAACACTAAGGAACAATCAAATTGTAAAGTACTGTGCTACATTGGTGAGGCTTGAGAACATTATGTTGAATGAAAGAACTCAGTTACAAAAGGAAAAATATTGCATAAAATAGTTATGGTGCAAATAAGAGAGTAAGTAGGGGGGTGGAGGCATTTTGGAAAGCAGAGATAGAATGTACAGTCAATTAACACTGTAAAGCATCAGGAAAAAGGAATATCAACCTGGGAAGAAATGACGAAGTGACAATATGGCAATTGTAATTAGCAATTAGTAACAGGATATGTATAACTGTTCAGAAGGGAAAGGGAAGGGACAAAGGGGGAGGGGAAAATAGCAATTAATTATATAAAACACAAGGTATATGAATGAATGTATAGAACACAATGTACAAGAAGGGAAAAAAGGCATTGATCAACAGTAATTTATTATCGAAAACAAAATGTTTTTTCAGGAAATCAAAAGATGAATTGCATTGGGGGAGTCTGTTCTTAGAGACCTCTCCAAAGTATTAAAGAGCAATGATGTCAATCTAGAGACTAAGGTACACCTGATCCAGGCCATAGTCTTTGCAATTATTTGCTATGTAGCAGAAAGCTGGAAAATTACTAAGGATGATAGAAGAACAATCAACACCCTTTATTTGTGGTGCTGGAGAAGAGTATTGAACATACCATGGACTACCAAGAAATAAGCAGATCTGTCTTGGAGAGGTTGAAACCAAGTTTCTCCTTGGAGGCAAGGATTGAAGCTCCATCTCACATACTTTGGCCATGGGATCAGTCCTAGGAGAAGGACATCGTGCTTGGAAGGGTAGAAGTACAGCAACAGAAAAGGAAGACCTTGGATTGCCATAGTAACTTGGGTAGTAGGGGTAGGTGTATCAGAGTGACACTGGCTCAGGATAGGTGAGGGTTCAGAGATATTGTACATAGGGTCCCTATGAATCACAGTCGACTCAATGGTACATAACAACAACAAAGTACAAAATATACAAATGATTGTATAAAACACAATGTGTATGAATGATTGTATGAAAACCAATATTTTTTTTACATTTCTAAAACTTTGTTTCCCACCCCCCGTTAATGTCGTTATTTTTTTAATTATCTTTTAAACTGGTTTACTTAAAAAAAATTCATAAAGTTCGTATACATTGTCTTTCACACAGGATCTTTCCCCTTTCCTTTACCCTCCCCTCCCTCCACCCATCAAATTGTGTGACCCTATGACTAACCCCCCTACTTGGATCTTTGTATTCATTCTACAATAATGTTCTTATACAGTATTTGTCTTTATGAGATGGAGTTAGTTCACCTAGGATAATGCTCTCCAGTCCCTCCCATGTTAGGTAGTAATTTACAAAATCATTGCTCCTGCGTGCTGCATAGTATTCCATTGTGTAATTTGTGTACCAAAATTTCTCAATCCATTCGATTGTGATTGGCATTTGGGCTGTTTCCATGTTCCTTGCTATAGTGAATAATGCAGCTATGATCGTTTGTGTACAAGTCTCTACATTTCACACTACACAAAAATCAACTCAAGGTGGATCAGAGACCTGGAAATAAAGCCAAAACCCATAAAGTTCACAAAAGACAAACTGGGACCGAGCTTAGAAGGTATAAAGGGACTGACAAATACAATAAAAAATGCACAATCTGAAGAGGATAAAATTGATGAATGGGATCTTCTAAAGGTTAAATTTCTGTGCTCATTAAAAACATTTTCCAACAGGGTGAAAAGAAAACCTACTGACTGGGAAAAAAAAACATTTGAAAATACCATTTCAGACAAAGGTCTCATTATAGAATACTTCTGGGCCTTCAGAAGAAAAAGATTGATAATCCAGTTACAAAATGGGCAAAAGACATGGAAAGACTTTTCACAGAAGAAGATATTCAGATGGCCAACAGACACATGAAGAAATGCTCCAAATCACTGGCAATAAGAGAGATGGAAATCAAAACCACAATGATATGCCATCTTATGATACCCAGTAGCACTGGCAAAGTTTAGCAGGGCAGCAAACAATAAATGTTGAAAACCATTTTTAAAAATTAGAAGACATGCTGTATTGGGAAAGTTTGTTGTGAAAGACCTCTTTAAAGTGCGAAAGAGCAAGGATGCCAATTTAAAAACTAAAGTCTGCCTCACCCAAACCATTGATGGTATTTTCAATTACTTTATGTTCTGTGAAAGTTAGACAATGGTAAAGAAGACCAAGGAAGAATTGATGCTTTTGAATTGTGGTGTTGGAAAAGTTTATTGAATAGTAGACTGCCAAAAGAACAAACAAATTCGTTTTGGAAAAGTTCAGCCAGAAAGGCAGCAAGGATGGTGGGATTTCATTTTACATACTCCAGCATATTGGTAGGAGGGGCCAGTCAGAGAGGAGGAAAACTTTCAATAAGACTTATAGACTCAGTGGTTATAGAATAGCAGAGGTTATAGAATTTCACAGGATCAAGCAAAGTTTCAAACTTTGTGAACAGGGTTGTTGTGAACCAGAGTCAACTAACTGAATTGCACCTAATGTCAACAACATGTCCTCTTGTTTTTTGACTCCTTAATTTTTATATAATACGATTCTATGCGTCGTAAGCTGGGTGTGTTGTGTTTTTGTTTTGTTTTGTTTTGTTTTTTATCTGTCCCTTTACTGGTGTATTTAATCCATTTAACATTTGATCATAAACTGGCTGACTCTGAGAAGAATGGGAATCTCAGAACACGTGATCGTGCTAATGCGAAACCTATACTTGGACCAGGAGGCAGTCATCAGAATAGAGCAAGGGAACACTGCATGGTTCAAAATTGGGAAGGGTGTATGCCAGGGATGCATCCTATCTCCATACCTTTTCAACCTGTATGCAGAACAGAT
>NW_006399989.1:1769345-1772015 GCF_000299155.1 Elephantulus edwardii
GGAGGGACGGCGCAGGAGGGGAAGGCCCTTTATGAGGTGGATTGATTCAGCGACTGGGGTGATCAGGATGGGAGTGTCAGAGACAGTGTGATTGGCACACGACAGAGTAGAGTTTAGGGCTGTTGTACTAGGGCTATGAGTCACAAGCGGCTCAACGGGACATAACAACAACACATTTGATGTATTTGTTGGTGTGTACTAACAAGTCAGAACTGACTCATAGCTGACACTCCAGTGGGTTTTCAGAGGCAGTACGTTGCATGGGAGGAGACTGTCACGGAGCAGCACAGCAACCTTGAACAGAGCTATCCATATGGTAGGCGTGTCATTTTCTGTGGTCCCGCTGATTTCTTGGTTCCATTTTAATTTTCTATATGAATTCATTTTGATTATGGATTGTCTTATCATTTACTTGTTGCTGTTGTTTCATTGTTGTTGTTAGGTGCCGTTGAGTTGAATACAATTCATAACAACCCTATGAACCTTGCCCTATTCTGCACCATCTTCCCTATCTCTGCCATACTGAAGCTCATTATTGTTACAGTCTCTGTGTCAATCCATCTCCTTGGGGGTTGTCCTCTCTTTCACTGACCTCCACTTTTCTTAGCATGATGTCTTGTCCCAAAGATTGGTCCCCCGGATAACATTTCCAAAGTATGTGAGACAAAAATCTCACCATCCTTGCCTCTAAGAAGCACCCTCATTGCACTCTTTCCAAGACAGATTTGTTTGCTCTTTTGGCAGTCCACAGTATATTCAACACTCTTCATCAGTGAGCCCTTTGTCAAATAGGTTGTTGCTAAATACTTCCCCCAGTATGTTTCTATTTTTACTTTTTTGTATAATTTTGTTGATGCAAGTAAGACTTTTGAGATACATAAAGTTGTTGGATTTTTGTTGTTGTTGTTTTGTGCTGTCGAGTAAGAACCAACCCATAGATGACACTCCACTCGGTTTTCAGAGGCAGTTAATCACACGGGAGGAGATTGCCCATCCTTCTCCAGTGGAGCAGCTGGTGAATTCAAACCTTACGTCTTCGGAATCTTACCACTAGGCCACCTAAGCTCCCTCTTCTCCCATCTTTGGTGCTTCCTGTATCATTCAATATTTTGCCCATAGAATTTTTTACTATTACAAGTAGAGGGCTTGAATGATTTTTTCAGTTCAATCAGCTTGAGAAATTCAGAATGTATCTTCCCTTTTCCTTTTCTAACCCAAACCAGCAAGGAAAAAAGAAAAATGCTAGATAGAGGAATAAGAGGAAAAATCAGAAAAAAATAACCCCAAATCCCAAAATAAATAAAACACAATTAAACAAAACAAAACAAAGAACCTGAAAAAACTATTCAAAAGAAAAAAAAATAGTGAGTTGACTCTTGATTGGTACTCTTGTCACTGTTGTGGAAAGTGGAGGTTAGATGTCTGGTCTGTGATGGTAAATCTGCTAGTTCAGCAAAAGGCTGGGTTATCCACTAAGAGTAGACTTTCTGCTCATCTGCAAGGTGATTGAGAGCCTAAATTTCTAGATTACAGACAGCACCTTTTATGATCTAGGAGTCTCTGCCCACAACAGTCTGGTCAGAGATGATGTCTTTGCCATTTCAGGAGATAGGGGCAGCCAGTGTATCTAATCAGAAATGGTAAACTCTGTTGGCATGAAGTCACTGAAAAACAGAGATAGCTAAGGACTGTGAATACCACTGAAGGTGCACTGCCCCAAGTGTGACCATGGCATATGCTCAGAATAGAATATACGAGGGTATCCAGTGAGAGGCAAGGACCCCAATCAGAGGACCCCTTGCCAATCTAGCTGTAGGCCAGGTATAAAACAAACTGCTCCAGCCAGGCTAAGAGAGAAAGATGGGGGAGGGTGAAATCTTCCATCCTAAGTGTTACAGTAAAGATATTTAGTTTTACTTTAGTTTAGGATATTAAGGTTCCTCAAAACCCTTATTGCCAACTCACAGTTGACCCTCCACTGAGTTCTCTGAAGCTGTAAATCTCTTGGGAGGAGATTGCCCATCTTTCTCCATCAGAACTGCTGCTGAATTTGAACTTCCTGTGAAAGACTGTATTTTTGTTGTTAAGTACACAGTTGAGTCAGAACTGACCCATAGCTGATCCTCCAGCGGGTTTTCAGAGGCAGTAAAGCTCATGGGAGTAGCTGGCAGCTGGTAGATTTGAACTGCGTGCCTTTGGGATTGCAGCACAGCTTCTTTTAAAAAAAATTATTTTATTAATTTTAATGAACATTTACAGAGATTTTGGATTTCTATTGATTCATTGTTGCATTTTTTCCTCCCTGACCAACCCTCCCCCTAGTTTGCTCTTCTCTTTGTAAAGTAAAGAAATATTTCTTCACTGGTATACAATCCACTGCCCCCCACCCCAAGTACACTCCACTATGCAGCCTTCATTGTGTACTCTTCTCATAACCATAATACCCAATCATATATCGTTTTTAAACTGTTTTCTCCCTCAGCAGTTCAATGCAGTGTACATAATTTATCCAATTTTTCTCAGTCTCACCCCAACCCTGATGTCAGTCCCATTCTACAACAGTGGCACTAGCAGTATTTGTCCTTTTGTGACTGAGATATTTCACTCAGCATAATGTCCTCCAGAGTCACCCATTTTGAATAATATTGTATGAGTTCCTTGTTTTTCAAT
>NW_006399989.1:1773120-1790819 GCF_000299155.1 Elephantulus edwardii
AGAGGTTCTAATAGTGGCACAAATGAAGTTACAGAGGAAGGTAGTTCTTAAAAAAAAGAAGGCCTATTAACTAGCACTTTGTCTATTATAGTATAAAGGTTAGGAACCACAAAATGTAGAGGCTCAACTATGTCATTTATGGTTCTTAAGTCCTGGAGAATATTCCATCTACCACTGGGTTGTTTTACAGCTCAGAAGTTCGCATGCAAGGCAGAGGTGAAGTAAGTAACTGCTTATGAGGTTTTCCATCAATTCCAACAACTAAGAAGTAGTGAAAGAGTTGGGACCTCAGAAGGCTTTTAGGACCAAATAGTAGGCTCTTGTGTCCAGGAGAAAACGAATATACTTACCAGTAATGTTAATGCTCACCCACAGTTCTTCTGGGAGGATCTAAATCGTTGAAGCGGGTGCTCGAGTATTTTATAAAAGCTAGATATAAGTCCCTTATCTGACATGTCATTATTGTTGTTGTTATTATATGTTGTCGACAACAGAGTGTGGAAACTATAGAACAATATAGTCGATTTCACATGCAAGCGAGATTCTACTGAAGATTATCCAAAAACGACTGGAAAAGCACATCAGCAGAGAATTGCCTGAAGTCCAGGTTGGGTTTAGCAGGGGTCGTGGTACTAGGGATATTGTAGCTAATGTTAGATATATCTTAGCTGAAAGCAGGGCATACCAGAGGAATGTATATCTGTGTTTCATTGATTATGCAAAGATGTTTGACTGTGTGGATCATAACAAACCGTGGCTGACTCTGAGAAGAATGGGAATCCCAGAACACTTGATTGTGCTAATGAGAAATCTATATTTGGACCAAGAGGTTTGACATGTCATTACCAAATATTTTCCCCCCAATCTGTGGCTTTCCTTTTTACTCTCTTGGAGAAGTTTTTAGGTGTGTAGGAATTTGATTCTTAGAAGGTCCCATTCATCTATTTTATCCTCTCCTGGTTGTAGATTTTTCAGGATGCTTGGAAGACTATGCTGTAGATTAAGACTTCTAGAGTTCTCTATTAGACCAATAGTACTTCCCCTAAAATGTGTTAGTTTTCTATTATTTTATAATCAGTTGCAGAAGCAAAGTGCTTGGTACCCCCAAACATAGTCCCTACAAGTATACAGGGTTGCTGAGTCACACAGAAGGAGTTCTTGTGATCTAAAGAGAAAAAGTTTCTACCTGCATAGAATGTGGCTAGGAACAACACGACCAGTCCCTCTGGAAGAAACTCTTGCCAATTTAGAAGAAGACTGGGAGCAGGGTGCCCGATCTGGCACTATATGTTCTACTAGCATAAGGAGACTGAGAGTGTGCATCTCCAAATTCGAGGGTTGTATGCATCTTTCCTCAGTGGAACACCTCCAATCTCTAATGGAGTAGAAATTGATTAGGGTGGGTAGTGGTCACTGTCTACTTGGGTGTGTGGGTGTGGGTATTAAGAGGATGTAGGGAATTAGGGCTAGATTTCACTGTTCTGGTTACCAGCCAGTGGTGCAGTCCTGGATGTTGTTACTATTGTTATGTTTCATTGAGTCCACTATAACTCATAGCTCTGAAAATGCCCTGTCTTGAGTCCATCTCACCAGTTCAGACACACCTCATCCCATTGTCACAGTCATCATGTCAATCTAAATCATCCAGAGTCTTCCTCTCCTGTGCTCTCTACCCTTCCAAGTATGATGTCCTTCTTCAGGGGTTGATCCTTCCTGGTGACACATGCAAAGTATGTGAAGTGGAGCTTCAAAATTCTTGTCTCCAAGAAACAATCTGGTTTTATCTTCTCCAGGACAGACCTATTTGTTCTCTTGGCAGTGCATGGTATGTTCAATACTCTTCTCCAGCACCACAACTCAAAGGCATCAATTCTTCTGCTGTCATCTTTAGTCATTGTCCAGTTCTCAGATGTATAGCAAGCAATTGAGAAGACCTGGGTCAGATGCATTTTAGTCTCTAACTGACATAATTGGTCTTTAGCACTCTGGAGTGGTCATTGGTAGCAGATTTTCCTAATGTAACTAGTGTTTTTATTTTCTGACTGCTGGTGCCAAGAGTGTTGATTATGGATCCAAGCAAGATCAAATCATTAACAAGCTCAAGTCTTTCTCCATCTACCTATTAGCCAAGTAGGAAGGACCTTTGTATTCTTGATGTTGATGATGCAGTCCACACTGATGGCTGTAGTCAAAGATCTTTTGCAGCAAATGGCTCAAGTCCTCCTCAATTTCACTGAGCAAGATTGTGTCATATGTGCCAATTATCAGGTTGTTGCCCTGATCGGAACACTGCTTGCAAAAATTCAAAATCTCCATGCTGCATCAAGCCTGCTTAAAATTAACTTTTCCATTTCTCCTTCTTTTCTGTTTTCATTCAGTTTCTTCTAGTCAGCAACTGATTCACTTCTGTATCGTTTCCTTTGACACCCATTGTTCCAGGATTATTCCATGATTATAGTTGTTTCATTTGAAGTCTTATGTCTTTGTCATTAAGGATCTGAGTAACTTCTCTGTCTAATCTCTAATCTTTTGTAAAAAATTTATTTTGTACTGATTTATTTACAAGGTTTTCATACATTAATTTTCTTTTTAAAACAATTTATTATTAAATTTTATTAGTTTTAATGAACATTTACAGAGATTTTAGGTTTTCATTCTTTCATTGTTGCACTGTTTTCTCTACCCTCCTCCCCAGTTCGTTTTTCTTCCCCCCCCCGAATGTCTGTTTTAATTGTCCAGTTGCCACAGTGCTTGTCAAAGCCAGTTCTGATTAATCTCCTAGAAGACACAAATTTAAATTAAAAAGCAATAGTATTCTGAGTAGAGGTTCTAGTAGTGGCACAAATCAGGTTACAGAGGGAAGGTGATTCTTACAATAAAAGGCCTATAGACTAGCACTTTGTCTATTAAAGTGTAGAGGTTAGGAACCACAAGATGTAGAGGCATACATTAATTTTCACACTGGATCTTTCCCACTTCCTCCACTTTCCTCATCCACCCATCAGATTATGCAATCCTGACCCAGGCTATAGTCTTCGCAATTATGTGCTATGCATCAGAGAGTTGGACAGTGAATAGGGATGATAGCAAGGGAATAGATGCCTTTGAGCTGTGGTGCTGGAGAAGAGTGTTGAATATACCGTGGACTGCTAGGAGAACAAACGGGTTTGTCCTGGAGAGGGTGAGGCCAGAATGCTCCTTGAAGTCAAGGATTCTGAAGCTTCATCTGACATACTTTGGGCATATTGCAAGGAGGGACTAGTCGTTGGAGAGGGACATCATGATTGGGAGATGGAGAGGAAGACCCTGGATGAGATGGATCGATTCTGTGAGTGGAGTGGTGGGAATGAGTGTGTTTGAGACGGCGAGGTTGGCAGAGGATAGAGCAGCACTTAGGGCTCTTGTACATAGGATCGCTATGAGTCGCAAGTGATTTGATGGCACATAACAACAACAAAACAACAGTATGATTAACAACCCCCTGCCTATCCTCATCCCTCTGCTCTCCCCCTTGGATCTTCATTCTCTTTCTACAATAATGGTCTTACCCAGTATTTGTCCTTATGATACTGAGTTAATTTATTTAGCATAATGCTCTCCACTCCCTCCCAAATTAGGTAGTAATTTAAAAAATCATTGCTCCTGCGTGCTGCTTAGTATTCCATCTTGTGAATGTACCATATTTTCTCAATCCATTCAATTGTGGTTGGACATCTGGGCTGTTTCTATGTTCTTGCTATGGTGAATAATGCTGCTATGAATGTTGGTATACAAGTCTCCATTTTTGCCTCAGTTCTCATTCTCTTGGGATATATTCCAAGTAGTGGAATAGCTGAGTAATATGAAATATCTATTTTCAGCTTTTTTGAGGACACATCAAAACTGCCTTCCAGAGTGTTTGTACCATTTTACAATCCCACTAACAGTGTATAAGAGTTCCTATCTCTCCACATCCTTTTCAACATTTATTACTTGCTGCTCTCTTAAACTTTGCCACTGCTACTTGAATGAGATGGTATCTCATTTTGGTTTTGATTTGTATCTCTCTTATTACCAGTGATGCTGAGCATTTTTTCACTTGTTTGTTGGCCATCCAAATATCTTCCTCTGTGAAAAGTCTTTCCATGTCTTTTGCCAATTTTGGAATTGTGTGATCAGTCTTTTTTCTTGTGGAGACTGTAGAATTTTGTAAACTTCTGATATGAGACCCTTGTCTCAAATGGAATTTCTAAGTGTTTTTCCCCAGTCAGTCAGTTTTCTTTTCACTTTGTTGGAAAAAGTTTTTGATGTACATGGTGATTTAACCATTTTTTAAAAAAAATATTTATTAACTTTAATGAAAGTTTACAGAGACTTAGGATTTCTAGTCATTCATTGTTGCACTTTTCTCCCTGCCCACCCCCTCTCTCCCAAGTCACTCTTCTCCTTGAAAAGAAAAACTCTTTCATTGTTATGAAATCCCTCCCTCCAAGTTCACTCCACTATGCAGCCTTCACTCTGGACTTTTGTAATGACAAGAATACCCATTCATAGATCCCTTTTAAACAGATCTCTCCTTCATCTGTTTCAATGAAATATACATCATTCCTCATCTCCTTTTCTGTCTTCTCTCAACCCCGTTTTACAACAGTAGCCCTATGTAATATCTGTCCTTTTGTGATTGAGATATTTCACTCAGCATAATGTCCTCCAGGGTCATCCATTTTGCATAATATTTCATGAGTTCTTTGTTTTTCAATGCTGCATAGTATTCCATGTGTGAATATACCAGAGCTTCTCTAGCCATTCGTTTGTTCATGAGAACTTGGGTTACTTCAGGATTTAATCTTTATAAGGGCGCATTCATCAATTTTAACTTCTCCAGGTTGTACATTTCTAGCTTTATTTGACAGTCTCTTTATATCATAGACTAGGCTGTCTAAGCTTGATCTCAGTTTGTCTCTTATGATTGTTATGTTTTTGGGCTTTACTGCCAGGTCTCTGATCCACCTTAAGTTGATATTTGTGTATGGTGCGAGATGTTGATCCTGTTTCAGCTTTCTGCAGATAGCAGTCCAGTTTTGCCAGCACCATTTGTTTAGAGGTTACCATTTCCCCATTTGATAGGTTTTATTTCCTTGTGGAATATCAGTTGGCCATAGATAACTGGGTCTATTTCTAAATTCTCAATTCCATTCCATTGTTCTATGTGCTTGCCATTGTGCCAGTACCATGTTGTTTTGGTTACTACCACTGTGTAGTAGGTTTTTCAGAAGTGCTTTGCTTATTTGGGGTCTCTTTTCTCTCCAAATAAACGTAACATTTTCCTTTTTTATCTCCTTGAAAGATGAATTTGATATCTGTATTGGGGTTGGGTTAAACATGTAGATTGCTTTTGATAGGATTGTCATTTACACAATATTTAGTCTTCCTGTCCATTAACTTGTTCATTCATAGGGTCGCTATGAGTCATCTATGACTCTATGACACTTGACAACGACAACATCATAGAGAGAGCTCTGTTGGCCTAGTGGACAGAAAGTGATGCTACCAAGCCAAAGGTGGGTTATTTTACTCTGTGGCCCTCAGGCCTGGTTTTAATTATTTTTGGTCAAACATTCTTCTAAGCCATATAGCACTGATCTGTACATTTGCTGTACAGAGGTAACTTGTGGTTGCTGTGATGATAAACACTGTGTCAAATGTGATAATTGTTATCCATGTTGGATAGTGTTTGATGGAGCTCCCTGATTGAAACAAGCTTGGAAGCAGGAGTGGCATCCACATCTGAAACAGCTTGCCCCCAGAAACTTTGTGAACTTGGAGAAACGATGAAATTTATACAAGTGTTCAGGTCTTTCATTCATAGGGTCACTATGAGTCATCTATGACTTGGTGGCAATTAATAACAGCAACAACAATCCATGAACAGCGAAAATGTTTCCGTTTATTTAGGTCTTTTATTGTGTCTTGCAGAAATTTTCTGTAGTTTTCTTTGTATAGTTCTTTTGTATCACTAGTTAGGGTCACTACCAAGTATCTTCATTTGTGTTTGGCTAATGTAGATTGTATCACTTTCTTAGTTTCCTTCCCTGAGTTCTCTTTGTTACTGTAGAGGAATCTCACTGATTTTTGGATATTGATTCTAAATCCTAACTACTAAATTGGACTACTAGCTCTAACAGGTTTTTTTGTTGAGTCCTTGAGATTTTCTGTGTACACTATCATATCATTTGCATATAATGACAGTTTAACCATCTCTTTGCTGATCAGAATGCTTTTTATTTCCTTCTTTTGCCATATTACCGTAGCAAGCTCTTCCAATACAATATTGAATAGAAGTGATGCCAGTGGGCATCCTTCTCTGGTCCCTGTTCACAAGGAAAATACTTTGTCTTTCTCCATTAAGAATGATATTGGGTTTTGGTTTTGCATATGTACTTTTCACTATGTTGAGGAAATTCCCTTCTATTCCAATTTTGCTGAGTGTCTTAATCAGGAAGGATTGTTGGATTTTGTCAAATGCCTTTTCTGCATCAATTACTAAGATCTTGTATGGTGAATTGTGTTGATTATTTTTCTTATGTTGGCCCATCCTTGCCTACCTGTTATCAATCCCACTTGGTCATGATGAATTTTTTTAAGTGTTTTTGGATTCTATTGGCTAGGATTTTGTTAAGGATTTTTGTATCTATGTTCATGAGAGATATTGGTCTGTAGTTTTCTTTTTTGTTATATCTTTGCCTGGTTTTGGTATTAGGGTTTGGTTGCTTCATAGAATGACTCTCAGAGTGTTCTTTCTTTTTTAGTTTTTTGAAATAATTTATGTAGAATTGGTAATACATCTCTAAATGTTTGATAGAATTCAGCTGTGAGGCCATCTGGTCCAGGACTTCTCTTATGAGGAAGTCTTTTTTTTTTCTTTTTTAAATTGGGAAAAACATATTGGGGGTACAAGGAGGTGAGGGTTGGGGGCAGAAGGGTGAGGATGGGCAGGGATGCAGTTGCAGAGCTGCGCAGTTTGGTCGGTGGGGGGAGCAGGTGAAGGAAATGATGAGGATCCAGTGGGGACCAGATGCTACAGAGGAATGACAAGCATTTTCCAATGGTAATTAAACCAACTGTCTTATTGATTTGGGAATTGGATGCCGACTCTCTGGCTTCTTCATGCTGAGCAGGGGCGTAGGGAGGACGCTTTATCACCTTACTGGTGGTCTTGGGTTAAAGCTGCTTGCCTTCTTGTTCTGTTAGAAGGTATTTTCCTGTCATTTGCTCCCCTCTGGACTGCAAAGTGTTTTCCCAGGTGGGTTCAGTGGGGATGGCTGGTTGAACCCAGAGGCTCCATCCTCCTTTGCTTCCTTAGCTGTCAGTTGTATTTCCTTTTTGTCACTGGCACTGGGTTCAGGGTCAATTCTGGAGTAAAACTCAGTGTTAAGGTTACCTATAGGAAAGGGAGCAAACCTAGAGAGAACAAACTTGTGAGTTACAAATAGAAGGGCTTTGAGGGTGTTGCTTTCAGGTTTACTGGGGGAGAGGGTGGCAGAAGGTGGCCTAGATAACATTCTCTAGATACCCTAGGCATTCTTTTTTTTTTTTCCTTCCCCACCCAGGGGTCAGATGGCACAATCTGGGGACTGAGGAGCTCACCGTGAGGGCCATGATGGCTCACCCCAAGGTGAGGGCCAAGGGCAGCCCACCCCGGGCAGGGGGCCGTGACGGCCCTCCCCAAGCTGGGGGCTGAGGGCAGCCCGTCCCAAGCAGGGCAACACCCCTAGGAGCTGGCTGGTATACTCCCCCTCCAATTGCCCCTACCCCAGTCTGGTCCCCTTGCCTGACTGAGGACTATGTGGTCATGGATAGTGTCTCCAATTCTAGCACCACCACTTTTACCCCCCCCCCATAAGTGGTCATACTATATTTTGAAGTAAGTGTCAACCTGAGAATTGTGAACAGACTCCCTCCAGGTCTGGCCATCTTTTGGCAGAAGCATTCAACAGAACAAAATATGTAGTGCGTTTAGGATGTCAGTCCTCTTGTGCGTGCTGCCACTGTTAAATGTCATCAGACTCACAGTGACTTTCAACAATCCATTGTATAGGTAATCATCTTCTTTGACCTGTCCAAGGAAACCCAAACCTGCAGATAGCACGCATCCCATCTCCCACCTCCCACGCAGACAGCTGGTGGGGGTGCAAAGCCCCCCCAAGAGCTGGCAGCTGTTGGGGGTGCACACCTCCCGCCTGCACTGGCAGCCGGTGGGCGCCCGCTTCCCCCACTGCCACCACCCTGGCTCCAAGAATTCTCTCCAGAATAAGTCCACCTTGTGGCAGTGTGGTGGCTTCACTGCACCAGTCTTGAGGAGGCCTGGTGCCCGGCATCCATCCTGGGTGAGGCAATCCATTGGCTCCAGCTGTGGAAGCCTCATGGAGCTGTGGCGGCTGTGCGGCACGGCACGGGCTCTGCAGGAGGGTGTTGGGAGCCATGAGACTCACCCATTCCTCCTTGGGAATCCTTGAATTCCTGTTGTTGAGCCTCGATCTTCTTTGAGGGCCAGTTATCAACTGTTTAACTGTTCAATTATCGATAAGCCAAAGTCTGTAGAAGGCCATAGTGGCCCTGCTTTAAGTGGTTCACTGCTCCCACAGCTCACCACGCTGTGTCTGCCTCCGCTGCCATGTTGGATCTCATGAGGAGTCTTTTTATGATCTGTTTCATTTCTACTTTTTTGTTAGATCTGTTCAAGTGTTCTATATCTGTCCTTGTCAGTCTGAGTGAGGCATGGGTTTAAAGGAATTTATCTATTTACTATAGGTTTTCAAATTTATCTGAGTATAGCTTTTTATAGTATTCTGATATTTCCGATTTAATTTCATCTGCTTCTGTTGTGATGTCATCTCTGTTACTTCTTAATCGAGTTATCTGTGTCCTCTCCTTTATTCTTTTGTTAAGTTTGCCATTGGCTTGTCAAGATCATTGACCATTTAAAAAAAACCCAGCTCTTGGTCTTATTGATGGTTTCAATTGTTTTCTGTTTTCTATCTTATTGATTTCAGCTCTTATTCCTATAACTTTCTTTCTTCTAGAGACTGTAGAATTAGATTGTTATTCTTTTTTGACTTGATGAAATTGTTGAGTTAGAACATTGATTTTTCTTCTTTTTTTCTTTTTATGTATGTGCCTATTGCTATGGACTACCCCCTGAGGACTTCCTTAGTTGTATCCCAGAGGTTTTGGTATATGCATTCTCATTTTCATTTGTTTCAAGGACCTTTTTTATTTTATTCTTTATTTCTTTTATAACCCAATCATGTTCCAGCAGAGAGTTATTCAGTTTTCACATAGATGGTTTTGTAAGCTTTACCTTCTTGTGGTTAATTTCTAATTTTATGGCATTGTAGTCTGAGAAGATACTTTGTATTATTTCAATGCTTTTGAATTTATTGAGGCTTGTTTTGTGTCCCATTATGTGATTATTCTGGAGAATGCACTATGTGCACTAAAGAAGAAAATTAATTGAGTTTGGGGTGCAGTACTCTGAATACATCCACAAGGTTGAGTTGGCTGTATAGTTTAGATCTTCTGCATGTTTGTGGAGTTTCTTTTGGAGTGACCTATCTTTTGGTGATAGTAGCGTGTTGAAATCTCCTACCACTACTGTGATGTTGTCTATATCCTTCTTTAATTCTGTTAACTGTTGTTTTATGTATTTTGCAGGTCTATCATTTGGTGAATAATGTTGACCAAGGTTATGTCTTCTTGATCTATTGTGCTTTTATCCAGTTTGTAATGCCCTTCCTTATCTTCCCCCCCCAAGGTAACTGAAATAACATAGCTTTATTTTTTTAATAGTTTATTTACAAAATTCTAATACAAATTTTTAAAAAATTCTTTCAATTTCCCTCACCTCCCACCCAACAAATTGTACAATCCAATGATTAATCCCCTCTTCCCCTGTACATCCACATCCCTCTGCTTCCAGCCTCTCCCACCCCTCCTGGATCCCTATACTCATTCTACAATAATGGTCTTAAACAATATTTATCCTTGTGGGACTGAGTTAGTTCGCTCGGCATAATGCTCTCCAGTCCCTCCCAAGTTAGGTAAAAATTTACAAAGTTATTACTCCTGCGTGCTGCATAGTAGTCCATTGTGTGAATATACCATAATTTCTTAATCCATTCGTTTGTATTTGGACATATGGGCTGTTTCCATGTTCTTGTGATGGGGAATAATGCTGCTATGAACATTGGTGTACAAATCTCAGTTTGTGCCTCAGTTCTCATAGTTTCAGGGTATATTCCAAGTAGTGGAATAGTTGGGTCATATGGAATTTCTATGTTCAGCTTTTTGAGGAAGCACCAAACTGCCTTCCAGAATGAATGCACCGTTTTACAATCCCACCAACAATGTATAAGAATTCCTTTCTTGCCATATCCTCTCAAACACCTATTACTTGCTGCCCTGTTAAACTTTGACACTCTTACTGGAGTGAGATGGTACCTCATTGTGGTTTTGATTTGCATCTCTCTTATTGCTGGTGATTTGGAGCATTTCTTCATGTGTCTGTTTGCCATTCGAATATCTTTCTGTGTGAAAATTCTTTCCATGTCTTTTGCCCATTTTGTAATTGGGTTATCAGTCTTTTTCTTGTGGAGGCCCAGGAGTATTCTTTAAACTTTTAAGACTCTTTTCCAAGATGTTATTATCAAATGTCTGTTTTCAGTCAGTAGTTTTTCTTTTCACCCTGTTGGAAAAAGTTTTTGATGTCCACATGATCTTAGCAATTGATGCAGAAAAGGCATTTGACAAAATCCAACAATTCTTCCTGATAAAGACTCTCAGCAAAATTGGAATAGAAGGGAATTTCCTCAATATAGTGAAAAGTATATATGCAAAACCAAAAGCCAACATCATTCTCAATGGAGAAAGACTACAAACATTTTCCTTGTAATCAGAGACCAGACAAGGATGCCCACTGTCACCACCTCTTCTCAATATTGCATTGAAAGTGCTTGTTAGGGTAATAAGACAAGAGAAGGAAATAAAAGGCATCCAGATCGGCAAAGAAATTGTTAAACTGTTACTGTATGCAGATGATATGATAGTGTACACAGAAAACTCCAATGATTCAACAAAAAAAACTGTTAGAGTTAATAGGCAAATTTAGTAGAGTAGCAGGATATAAGTTTAATATAAAAAAATCAATAGGATCCCTCTATAGTAACAAACAGAACTCAGAGACAGAAATAAAGAAAGCAATGCAAACTGGGGATGGGGATGGGGTGGGCGGGGAGAAAAGTGCAACAATGAATGAATGAAAATCCAAAATCTCTGTAAATGTGTTCATTGAAATGAATAAAAAAAGCAAAAAAAAAAAAAAAAGGAAAAAGAAAGCAATGTCGTTTACAATAGCCAGTCACAAATTGCAATACTTGAGAGTGAACGTAACTAGAGATACAGAGACCTGTACAAAGAAAACTATAGAACATTTCTGAAAGACACAATAAAAGACCTAAAGAAGTGGAAAAATGTGCCCTGTTCATGGATAGGAAGACTCAATATGGTGAAAATGACGATCCTACCAAAGGCAATCTACATATTCAATGCAATCCCAATCCAGATACCAAATTAATTTTCTAAGGAGATTGAAAGGGAAATTATCAAATTTTTTTGGAGAGACAAGAGACCCTGAATAAGCAAAACACTTCTGAGAAATAAAAATGAGGTTGGAGGCATAGCACTCTCTGACATCAAAACCTACTACACAGTAGTGGTAACCAAAACAACATGGTACTGGTACAATGACAGACACATCGACCAATGGAACAGAATTGAGAACCCAGAAATAGACCTAGCTATCTATGGTCAACTGATATTTGACAAGGAAATCAAAGCTATCAAATGGGGAAATGATAACGTCTTCAACAAATGGTGCTGGCATAACTGGACTTCCACCTGCAGAAAGCTGAAACGGAATCCACATCTGACACCATACTCAAAAATCAACTCAAGGTGTATCAGAGACCTGGGAATAAAGCCCAAAACCATTACGTTCTTAAGAGACAAACTGGGATCAAGCAAAGTATAAAGAGACTGCCAAATACAGCCAGAAATGCACAATCTAAAGAAGATAAAATTGATGCATGGGACCTTCTAAATATTAAATCTCAGTCTTTGATTTTGAGTCTGTCTTTCTGTTCTTTTTTTGAGTTGTGTCTCTTGCAGGCAACATATTGATGGGCTTTGTTTTTTTTTATCTGTTCTGCTAATCTTTTTCTCTTAATTTGGAGCACTTAATACATTCACATTAAGTGTGATTATTGTCAGGCCAAGTTATTCTGTTGCCATTTTGTTGTACTTTTTTCCTGTTGTTTCTGGTTCCTATGGTCCATCGACTTTCCTTTGGCATCTCCATGTAGTTTTGGTCTTGTTTTCACAAATTCCTGAAGTTCCTTCTTTTCCACAAAGGATCTAATTTCTCCTTCATGTTTGATGGAGAGATTTTCTGGATTTAGGATCCTTGGCTGTCAGTTGTTTTCTTTCAACCTTCTTTAAATGTCCTCCCATTGTCTTCTAGCTCACATGGTTTCTGCTGAAAAATCAGAACTTAATCTAATTGTCTTCCCTTTGTAGGTTAGTCTTTGCTTTTCTCAGTCTGCTTTTAGAATTCTCTCCTTATCTTTTAATTTGGATAATTTGGCTGTGTTATATCTTGATGTTTTTCTTTTTTGGGTTTAGTCTATTTGGTGTTCACTGTGCTTCTTGAATGTGAATTTCCCCTTTCTTCCAAATACCTGGGAAGTTTTCTTCTGGTACTTCTTCCTCAATTTTCTCAGTGATTTCCCTATCACTCCCATGTTCTGGAATTCCAATCATACATATGTTGTTCCTTTTGATGTCATTCCCACAGGATTCTAATATTTCTTCATTTTCTTTATGTCTCATCTCTCATTTTTCTTCTAGTATATTTCCATTGAGCCTTTTGCCTTCCAGCTCACTGACGCTCTGTTCCATCTCTTCAGTTCTACATTTTTTTGTCCTACCAACATGATGAATACTTCTGCCATTTTGGTCTTAATATTCTGGATTACATTTTCATGCTTTTCTCTTATTTCCTGTACTGTGTTGGCTATACTCTCTATGCCTTGAGATGATTATTTAAGTTCTTGTACCTCTTTATATATGCACTATCAATTCTTTCTTCCATCTTTTGCATTTTTTCCCATAGCTGCTCAAGTTGCTTCTCATCAATATATTTCTTCTGGATTGTTGTCTCTGGAGTATTTGCTCTTTTAATTGTTTCTTCTATCATTGGTATCTTCTTCTGTAGTTGTTCAATAACTCCACATCAACATATTTCTTCTGGTTGGTATTCACTGGGTCTGCATTTTTAGAAGAAGGGTTATTTTGGTTTTTTTCATGATAACTGAGGTGAATTGCTGCTTTCTTGATATTATGTGAATCTTTTCTTAGTTAGGTTGTTGTAACTATAGAGCAACCCCAGAGTATGGCAATGTTTTGTGAAGAACCTGTACATTTATACTCCATCCTTGGATCAAGGCCCAGAGGGGCAATGACCCAACAGCAGTGTTTCCCCCAAAGTACCTGAATGAAAAACCAGGAGGCCTGTTGTTCCTTTCCAGAAATGGTGTTTCCACCTGGCTTGAGCTGTCTAGATCCCTTCTGCTTGAGCTTAAGTGGTTCCTCATGGTATAGCTAGACAGCAGTATTTTTCCCAAAGTACCATGGGCCTTACACATTCTCTGCCCACACCTTGCATCTTCCACCTGTGCCCCTAATCTGTAATCTTGTTGAAAATCCTGAGATGCAGTTTTGAGGCAGAATTCCTTCCTTAAGGCCTTTATCCATGTTGGATAAAGCCCACACACATTATGGAGGGTGATCTCCTTTACTAAAAGACTATCCTTAGTGTTGGACTGAGTAACTGAGTACAGAGTGTAGCCACAGTTTCATAAATATTTTGTAATATATATCTATGTCTATCTATCTCTATCTCTATCTCTATCTCTATCTCTATCTCTATCTCTATCTCTATCTCTATCTCTATTTCTATCTCTATCTCTATCTCTATCTATCTCTTCCACCTATTTAACTTGTATGCTGAACAAAGCATTTGAGAAGCTGGACTTTATGAAGAAAAATATGGCAAGAGTATTGAAGAGGACTCATCAACAACCTGCTTGTCCTTGCTTGCTGAAAGTGAAGAGGACTTGAAACACTTGCTGCAGAAGAAAAAGAAAAGTCATCCTTCAATATTGAGTATATCTCCATATCAAAAAGACAAAAAGATAGGAATTGTCAATGATTTTATTTTACTCAAATCCACAATCAACACACGCAGTCATTACCTAACTGAAGTTATCATCTGGATGAGGAATAGCTTCTTATCTGGTTTCCTTACTATAATTCCTTTTCTATACGTAGACTGTACAAGTTGCTGGACCGCGGTCACTTTTGGTTGCTGTGAGGCTGAACACTGTGACACTGATGTGTCAAATGCATTAATGATTGGCTACCCAATGCGGACAGAGAGTGGGGTGGAGCTCCCGATTAAAACAAGCTTGGAAGGAGAGTGGCATCCACTTCCATAAGAGCTTGCCTCCGGAGACCCTATGAACCTGGAGAGAGGATGAAAGACACCCAAGCGTCGAGGACTCTCCTTCGTAGGGTCGCTATGACTCGCCTGCAACTCAACGGCACTTAACAACAATACATCAGACAGAGTGATCTTTTAAATATATAAAGAAGATCATGTCTGTACTAGATCAAAACTCTCCAATAGCTTTTCACTGCACCTAGAATAGCATAAAAACAATTTCCTTTGGCTAATATGGCTCTGTATTGTCTTGCTGCACACATTTCCTAAGTCATTTAGTCTTTAATTGTTCTCTCCATCAAGACTTCTTTCTGAAATTCCTTGATACATTAAGGAGGCTCTGGTGGCCCAGAGTGTTGTGCTGCCAACTAAAAGGCAAGTGGCTCTAATCACCCAGTCCATGGGAGAAAGTTGGACAATCTCCCATACAGACTCTGACAAAGCACTGGAGAGTCAGCTGTGAGTCAGCTCCCACTCAACTAATGAGTAATTAGTAATGATTGAGTGAATGCAGCAAGTTTTTCCTACCCTAAAGATCTTTGTCCATGTGTTTCACTCTGACTGGAATGTCATACTTATGGATTTTAATTGAATCCCATCTCTGGACCCCAGTCACTTGATCTGTAAGTTTATCTAAAAATCTCTTTATATTTCCAAGAGTCTATGAATCTTTATCTTCCTACAGGCTAAATATTTTCATTGTCTTCAACAGTAACAGTAAATAGTTTCCTTATCCCACTCTTACTGTGAACACATCCCATTTTGCTCTTTTAAAATATGGTGCCTGGAATTGGAGAAAGAAGTAAAGATAGGATACAAAAATACTGGAAAAGAGGGAGATAGAATAAAAACAGACTAAAATGGTAGAAGAAGGTAACAGAGGGTTGTGTGAAAGAGAGTAGAGGCAGGAGCAGCAGTATATGAAAAGAAGTAATTGTCTGGGCTTGTGGACGGTACTTCATCTTTCCTACCTCATCTTTTCAACTTATTTCCCTGGGATAAAAGGAAGATTTCCTTTATGGCTTTGGAGACAATGATGGGAATGAAATATGTGTTTAACCACAAACATTTGATCCTATCCTCTACCAGCTTTCCTACCCCTTTCTCCCTTTAGCTGGGTTGTAGGCCATTAATAGAAGGATGAGAAGGGACCTTGAACAGAACTAAATCCCCATCCAGGAGACAGGAGTAATCACCATAGTGGGAGGGAGCAGCAAACTGAGTAAAACAGTTTGAAGTTTCTCCCTGACTCCTCCTACTTTGTTGGCATGTGGGTGGATTTTTCTTCTCTCCTGCTCTCTGTTGTTTCCACAGAGATGTGGGAGTTAGCAAATTTGTTTTAGTGGATTAAAAAGGGCAGGAATTGTTTTGGGGGTCTTTATTAGAGACAGGAGAACACAAGACACTACAATTCTGACAGCAAAAAACCAACCAAACAACAACAACAACAAAAACCAACAAAAAACTAGAGCCCTGACAATATCAGTGGGAAAGGAAAAGCTCTCATTTTTTTTTTCTCCTTTACTGTTGATGTTGCAGAGATGCCTTCTCACCTCTACTCAGCTCTTGACTGTCAAATCCAACTCATTTTGTGACTGTAGAGGCCTCTCTCCATTTCCTTCCTTGTACTGCAAGCCCAAATGCCCTTTCTTCAGAGTTTTGGAAAAATTATGGACACCACGGAAACTCTTCAAACCAGAGGCTACTCCCAGCTCCAGTCTCTCTGGGATAATAGACAAACTGATTGAGTAGGCAAGGACATACTAGACAGGGTCAAAGGACAAAAAACTGGAACTAAACTCCTAGATTTGAATCCATGATTTTTTGTGTCCTCCCTCAATTATTAAGGAAGCGGTTTATGTGCAGTGGTGAATTCAAACCACATACCTTTGGCATTGCAGCAGAGTTTCTTACCAGTAGGCCACAATAGCTCCCTAGAGAAATAATAGGTCACAATTTGGGTTCAGGAACTCAGGACACAAACTAATATTTGAATCATTTGCACTTACAAAGCACTTATGAAGCACTTTCAAACATGTCTTTTGGTTCTCACAGTTACCCTATGAGGAAAGTAATCATTATCGTTCTTATATTCCTAAAATAAAAGCCCATTGCCACTGAGTCAAGTTAAACTTATAATGATCCTCCACTGAGTTTCTGAGACTAAATCTTTACGAAGACTTCAAATCTTTCTCCTTCAGAGAAGTTCGTGGATTTGAACCACTGACTTTTTACAACCTTTGCTCAGCCATGCTGAAAAAAAACAGGCCTCTCTCTTTGGCCCTTGGCCTGCAGCCTTGGCTTATGCTCCTATGCTCTGCTTGGGCAAGTGTTACAAAGCTCTTTTAGCTCATCTGTTTTTAAACACTCAGTTGCACCCTATTCTGCCAGTAGCCTATGTCTGAAGGCAGTAAACTAGCTTCATAGGTTTGACATCAAATTGTAGAGTGATGTTGAACAATGAAGTTACTTTTTTTCTACAATTTTCTTGCTCATTGGTGAAATGAGCTACGTGTCTAAAGCTCTACAGGTTTTTGGAGACTGAATTTTGATTCCTGGATTTTGTTCACATGTATGCAGAGTACATTGGATATCATCGAAGGGTAAGAAGACCAATCATCCCAGTTTGCCCGGGACTCGGATTTCTCAGGTTGAGGAACTTTCCGTGCTGAAACCAGGACAGTCCTGGGAATATTGAGACAATTTGTCTTCCTATGGAGAACCATCGGCTATTATTATCATCACCATCATAATTATGACCACTAGAGGGAAGCACTTTTACATCTGAGGATACATTTTACCCACCTCTTATTCCTCTTGGACTTGCTGTGGAAGGTCAGGGACTGCAGTCTTCAGTATGGATTGAGACTCAATATCAAGAAAACAAATATTCTCACCACTGGGCCAATTGGCAGCATCATAATGGATGGTGAAGAGATTGAGATTGCTCACAGTTTTGGTTTGCTTGGATCCACAGTCAACACTTCTGGCACCAGCAGCCAGGAAATTAAAACGACTGGAACAGTACATCAGCAGAGAACTGCCAGAAGTCCAGGCTGGGTTTAGAAGGGGTCGTGGTACTAGAGATATTGTAGCTGATGTC
>NW_006399989.1:1791179-1796419 GCF_000299155.1 Elephantulus edwardii
ATGCAGATGACACAACTCTGCTTGCTGAAACTGAGGAGGACCTGAAGCGCTTGCTGCAGAAGGTCAAGGACTGCAGTCTTCAATATGGTTCGAAGCTCAACATCAAGAAAACAAAGATACTCACCACTGGGTCAATTGGCAGCATCAGTATGGATGGTGAAGAGACTGAGATAGTTAACAGGTTTAGTTTGCTTGGCTCCACAATCAACACACATCACAATCATTGTAGTCTTTATTAATAGGGTAGCAGTAGAGTTATTAGTTGTCCTTCTTTGCCTGGGATAGCAGGTTTTCCTGGGGTACTGGAATTTCATTGCTAAAACTGGCATGTTGTTATTGTTATGCCATCAAGTCACCTGCAACTCATAGCAACCCTATGTACAACAGCCCTAAACCCTGCTCTATCCTATGCCAATCTTATTGTCTCTGATACACCTACCCCTAATTGAGTGTTTTCCTCTCTTTCACTGTCCCTCCACCCTTCCAAGCATGATGTCCCCCTCCAAGGACTGATCCTGCCTTGCAACATGTCCAAAGTATGTCAGACGGAGCTTCAGAATCCTTGCCTCCAAGGAGCAGCCTGGCTTCACTCTCTCCAGGACAAACTTCTTTGTTCTTTTAGCAGTCCATGGTATACTCAATACTCTTCTCCAACACCACAGCTCAAAGGTATCAATTCTCCTTCTATCATCCCTAGTCATTGTCCTGCTCTCTGATGCATAGTAAGTAATTGCAAAGACCATGGCCAGTATCAGGTGCACCTTAGTCTCCAGACTGACATCATTGCTCTTCACTACTTTGGAGAGGTTTCTGACAGCAGACTTTCCCAATGAAATTTGTCTTTTAATTTCCTGGCTGCTGGTACCAAGAGTCTTGATTGTAGAGTGAAGCAAATTGAAGCTGTTAACAATCTCAGTCTCTTCACCATTAATCATGATGCTGCCAATAGACCCAGTAATGAGAATCTTTGTTTGCTTGATATTGAGCTTCAATCCATATTGAAGGCTGCAGTCCTTGACCTTCTGCAGCAAATGGTTCAGGTTCTCCTCAGTTTTAGCAAGCAGGGTTGTGTCATCTGCATAATGCAAATTGTTGATAAGTCTACCTTATCAGGATTGCCTGATGCTTCATTTCTCCTCATAGAGCCCAGCCTCCCAAATAACCTGTTCTGCATATAGATTGAAAAGGTATGGAGATAGGACACATCCTTGGTGCACACCCTCCCCAATTTTGAACCATGCAATGTTTCTTTCTCTGTTCTGATGAGCGTCTCCTGGTTCAAGTATACATTTCGCATAAGCATAATCAAGTGTTCTGGGATTCCCATTCTTCTCAGAGTAAGCCACAATTTGTTGTGATCTACACAGTCAAATGCCTTTGCATCGTCAATGAAACACAGATAAACATTCCTCTGGTACTCTCTGCTTTCAGCCAAGCTCCATCTGATATTAGCTATAATATTCTTAGTACCACGGCCTCTTCTAAACCCAGTCTGCATTTCAGGCAGTTCTCTGTTGATGTGTTGTTCCAGTAATTTCTTTATAATCTTCAGCAGAATCATGCTTGCATGTGATATCGATGATATTGTTTGGTAATTTCCGCACTCTGTTGGATCACCTTTCTTTGGAATGGGAACAAATATAGGTCTCTTCCAGTCAGTTGGTCAGGTCCTCCAGATTTCCTGGCACAACTTAGTGAGCACATCCAGGACAGCATCTGTTTGTTGAAATATGTCATTTGGTATGTCATCAATTCCAGCGGCCTTGTTTTTTGCCAATTCTTGCAGAACAGCTTGAACTTCTTCCTTCATCACCACAGCCCTTGCTCATATGTTATTTCATGAAATTCTTCTGTATCTGCCAATTCCTTTTGGTCCAAGACTCTGTATACTCTTTCCATCTTCTTTCAATGCTTCCTAGATCATTTAATATTCTGCCCAAAGCGTCCTTTTTTATTATTATTATTTATTTTAATAGACATTTACAGAGGTTTTGGATTTCCCTTCATTCATTGCCGCACTTTTCTCCCTGCCCATCCCTCCCCACAAAGCATCCTTAAATATTGCAACTCGAGGATTGAATTTGTTCGTCAGTTCCTTCAGCTTAAAAAAATGCTAAGAGAGTTTGGGACTTTTTATTTTCTGACTCCAGCTCGTCGCACATTTCATTGTAATATTTCACTTTGTCTTCCCGCGTTGCCCTTGGAATCTTTCGTTCAACTCATTATCTTGAATTCTTCCCTTTGCTTTGGCTTCTTGGCACTCTAGTGCAATATTCAGAATTTTTTTCTGACATCCATTTTGGTCTTTTCTTCCTCCTCTGACTTTGCAGTGAGTGACCTTTTGCATTCTTCCTGGATGATATTCTGCACATAGATATGTCAAACAATTACATGTTAAATTCTCTTGAATGAATTTTGTTATAGAAAATATCATAGGCTGAGGATCAAGAGGCTTAGCTCTTTTTGGCAACTCAGTACAGTCTACTTACTGCTGACCACCAGGCCACTGTGGTCACCTTGAATACCAGTATGTTCAAGGTCTCAGACTGGTTAGGGATTGAAAGATAAACAAAACTATCTCTATCCTTAACCAGTACATGGTTAAGTGAAGTAAATAAAAGGAAGAGAATTCATTTCTATTCTCAGTGTTCCTTTTTATCCAATAAAGTGAAAACACTGGATTATATGATTTTTAAGTTTAAGCTTTGGTCTGTAGGGAGTTGCACTGTTAACCCAAAAGCAAATCCTCTCTGGGTATTCCAATTCCCCGTAACTTTTCATGGTAAAGATGAGAAATCTTCCCTCATGCAATTTACAGCCTCCTGAAAATCCTCTGGAAGTCAACTATGAATCATTTCCAACCCAATGGCAATGAGTGAGTGAGTGAAGTCTTGCTCTAACAATACTAACTTACTCTTTCATTTCAGTGGGGAACAATGAAACTGATTTTTCAATTTCTCTTTTCCTGTAAGACTTACATGGAATAGGATTAGGGAAATGTAGGCTTGGATTATATTTATGACTCATTCTTTTATTTTCTTTTAATGTGATATATTATGTAACAAAACATTTACTTTTTCAAGTGTACAATTCAGTGACATTAATTACTGTCACCATGTTGGATTACGAATTTTCAAATTCTTTTCATCCCCCTAAAAGAAACTCAATTAGAAAGAAAGAAAGAAGAAAGAAAGAAAGAAGAAAGAAAGAAAGAAAGAAAGAAAGAAAGAAAGAAAGAAAGAAAGAAAGAAAGAGAAAGGAAGAAAGAAACCCAGTACTTCTTAAACAGTAACTCCCCATTTCTATTCTCTTAGTTCTTGGTAACAAATCATAAACTTTTATCTCCATACATTTGCTTATTCTAAGTGTTTTATATATGTAGGTTCATCCAGTATTTGTCTGTATTATTCTTCCTTTTTTACAAGTACCTCAAAAGCAGTGAGAATATGCTCTTTTGGCTAGAATGTGTCAGCATTCAATAAACATTTCTTTTTGTCCTCCTCTTCATATGTAATTTTTCTTTTCTATAGTTAGGGCTATGTTTTGCATACATTAGAGGAAAAAAGGATCTTTAAAAGAATCTTATCCAACCCCTCCATCCAGTTTTACCACACTCTTCAAATGAGGCTATCTAGTTACTATTTGAAGTCCTCCAAGAGTGGTGAATTTAGCATTTCAATTAAATCTCAATGAGAGAGATTTTCTTCATCCTGGGATCTGTCTCCCTGTAGCTGTCAATTGTTTTTGGATGTACCATTTGGAGCTAAGAAAAAGAATTCTATTACATTTCCCCCTGACACCCATTTTAAGACAGTAATCACATCCTCTGAAATCAGCTGTTTTCTATGCTGAATATGATCTGTTCCTTCATATGGCCTTCATTGTTTGAAATTTCCTTAATATATACCTTTGTTAATATAGGATTTGTAACTCATCTACTGTAAAGAGAATCTTTACAGTTACAACGTGAAAGACAGTTAGGGATAAAAATGTGGCACAGACTACGTAAAAGAAGCACAAATAGTTATTGCTGTTGCTAGATTCCTAAAATGGACTTGATTATAATTGTATTCTGAAGTTGGCTCAGAATTTCATGGTAGCTAGGACAAAATTTGAAACACATTGAGTTTCATGTTCTGACAAAATAAAGTTTACAAATAATCTTAAGAGAGAGAAAGTTTTCTAAAATGAAACTCTAGACTAGTCTATTAAGATTATTTTCTGTGTGACTGTTTATGACTGACTGATAGGTACTTTGGATAAAGCTTACTAATGACAGCCATGGGTTTTGTTGTTATTGTTCCCCACTAGAGGAAGGATTGTGGAAAGATTAGTAATTAGTCAAGTGCTATTTCAGTTTTAAGTAGGCGTGTGACAGTTATATCCTTTCTCCATATCTTTTTAAATTAATTTTAATGAAAGTTTACAGAGACTTAGGGTTTCCATTCATTCATTGTTGCACTTTTATTCCTGCCACCCCCCTCTCCCCAATTAACTCTTCTCTTTGAAAAGTAAAAGAAAAATTATTTCATTGTTATGCAATCCCTCCCCCAAGTCCACTCCATTGTGCAGCATTCATTCTCGACTCCTGTCATGACAATAATACCCAATCATATATCCCTTTTAAACAGTTCACTCCCTCATCTGTTTCAATAAGTATACATCATTCATCTCATCCTTCTCTGTCTTCCCTCAACCCTGATATCAGTCCCGTTTTACAACAGTGGCCCTATACAATATTTGTCTTTTTGTGACTGAGATATTTCACTCAGCATAATGTCCTCCAGGGTCACCCATTTTGAATAATATTGCATGAGTTCCTTGTTTTTCAAGGCTGCATAGTATTCCATTGTGTGAATATACCAGAGATTCTCTAGCTATTCGTTTGTTGATGGACACTTAGGTTGTTTCCAACTCTTTGCTATTGTGAACAAAGCCACAATAAACATGGGTGTGCATATATCTGCTTGGGTGGCAGGTATGATTTCCTTAGGGTAAATTCTCAGTAGTGGAATTGCTGGATCAAATGGTATTTCTATTTGCAACTTTTTAAAAAAAATTTAGTTTATTTTTCATTTCAATGAACATCTACAGAAATTTTGGAACTCCATTCATTCATTGCTGCACCCCTCTCCCCGCACAAACCCCTCCTCCCTCCCCCCCCATTTGCTCCTCTCCTTGAAAAGCAAAAGAAAAACTCCCTCATTGGTACACAATCCCCCCGCACCTCCCCAAACCCC
>NW_006399989.1:1797335-1798863 GCF_000299155.1 Elephantulus edwardii
AGTCCTTGGTTTTAGTCCTAGGTCCATGATCCACCTTGAGTTGGTTTATTTGCAACTTTTTGAGAAAGCACCATACCGCCTTCCACAGTGGTTGCACCATTTTCACTCCCACCAGCAGTGAATAAGGGTTCCAGTTTCTCCATAACCTGGTGAACATTTGTTGTTTGCTGTTCTGTTAAATTTTGCTATTCTGACTGGGGTGAGATGATACCTCAACAGTTGTTTTTATTTGCATCTATCTTAGAGCTAGGAATTCTGAACATCTCTTCATATGCTTGTTCATTATCTGAATGCCTTCTTTGGTGAAGTGTCTGTTCGTATCCTGTGCCCATTTTTCAATTGGGTTATTTACCTTTATCTTGTTGTGGTGCTTGAGTATTTTATAAATTCTAGATTTAAGTCCCTTATCTGACATGTCATTACCAAATACTTTTTCCCAGTCTGTGGCTTCCCTTTTGACTCTGTTGGAGAAGTTTTTGGATGTGCATAGGGATTTGAGTCTTAGAAGGTCCCATTAATCTATTTTATCCTCTCCTGGTTGTAGATTTTCCAGGATGCTTGGAAGACTGTTTATGTTATGGATTAGGGCTTCTAGAGTTCTTCCAATCTTTTCTTTAATGAAGTTTATAGCCCTTGGTTTTAGTCCTAGGTCCATAATACACTTTGAATTGGTTATTGTATATGGAGTGAGGTGTGGATCTTGTTTGAGTTTTCTGCAGATAGTTTTCCAATTTTGCCAACACCATTTGTTAAAAAGGCTGTTGATTCCCCACTTAACTGATTTCATTTCCTTGTCAAAAATCAGTTGAACATATGTAGATGGGCTGATTTCCAGGTTCTCAATTCTATTTCATTGATCTATGTGTCTGTCATTGTACCAGTACCACGCTGTCTTGACCACCACAGCAGGGTAGTAGGATTTGAAATCAGGGAGTGAGATGCCTCATACCTTGTTTCTCTTTTTAAGGAGTTTTTGCTTATTTGGGGCCTCTTTCCATTCCAAATGAAATTGGAATTTTTCCATCTCATTGAAGAATGGATTTGGTATTTGTATTGAGATTGCATTGAACATGTAAATTGCCTTCGGTAGTATTGTCATTTTCCCAATCGAATCTTCCTAACCATGAACAAGGGGTATTCTTTCACTTCTTAAGGTTTCAAGTGGGTAAAGACACGTGTGCCAAGAGCAGGGACAACACTGATACAAATGGTTAACTCCACAATAAGGGATTTATCTTTCACTGTTCTGTAAAATGCTGGTCTGTCTGATACTTTTCTATATCTGAACATTCAGACTAAGACAAGCTAGGAAGAAGGATTGGCCATCCACTTCTAAAATAGCAGGCCTCCAAAACCCCTATGTACAACAGAACACATGTAGATAACAGAAAGGGCGACTGAGGTTGAGCTTTCAGGTATGAAAATACAAAGGAAGAGGAACAGTTGTAAGTAGACACTAGTGATTGGGACATGGAATGTGAGAACCATGAATGTAGGAAAATTAGATATTGTTAAGGAAGAAATGGAA
>NW_006399989.1:1799039-1800189 GCF_000299155.1 Elephantulus edwardii
TATCCATACGCATACAAGGAAGGCCAGTGAATACCACTATCATTCAGGTATATGCACCAACAACCAGAGCCAAGGAAGAGGAAATAGAATATTTTTACCAACTTTTACAGTCGGAGATAAATCGAACATGCAATCTAGATGCATTGATAGTAATGGATGACTGGAATGCAAAAGTTGGGAATAGAGAAGAAGATTCAGTAGTTGGAAAACATGGACCCGGTGACAGAAATGGAGCTGGAGAGAAGATGATAGAATTTTGCACAATCAATGTCTTATTCATCGCAAATACGTTTTTTAAGAGACATAAACACAGGTTATAAACATGGATTTCACGTGATGGTATGCATAGGAATCAGATTGATTACATCTGCGGAAAGAACCGCGGGGAAGTTCAATATCAGCTGTGAAAACTAGGCCAGGATCTGATTGTGGAACAGACCACAAACTACTCATATGCAACTTCAAAGTTAAGCTGAGGAAAATTAAACCAAGTCCACGGGAACCAAAATATGACTTCGAGTCTATTCCACCTGAATTTCAGAACTAGCTCAGGAACAGGTTTGAGGCCTTGAACATTAATGAGCGAAGACCAGATGAGTTGTGGGAGGATATCAAGGGTATTATCCAGGAAGAGTGCAAACGGTCACTGCAAAGACAAAAGAGGAAGAGAAGACCAAAATGGATGTCAGAAGAGACTCTGAAAATTGCACTGGTGCACGGAGAAGCCAAAGCAGAGGGAAGAATTCAAGATACTAAAGAGTTGTACAGAAGATTTCAAAAGGCAGCACGAGATGACAAAGTAAAATAGTACAATCAAATGTGCAATGAGTTGAAGTCAGAAAATCAAAAGGGACCTGAAGAACAAATTCAAACCTCAAGTTGCTATAATCAAGGCTGCTTTAGGAAGAATACTAAATGATCCAGGAAGTATTAAAAGAAGATGGAAAGAATATACTGAATCACTGTTTCGGAAAGAACTGGCAGACATGGAAGAATTTAATGAAACAACATACGAGCAAGAGCCTATGATGATGAAGGAAGAAGTTCAAGCTGCTTTGAAGGAAATAGAAAAAAATAAATCCCCAGGAATAGATGGTATATCAATTGACATATTTCAGCTAACAGATTTTGCCCTGGACGTGCTCACCAA
>NW_006399989.1:1800898-1803509 GCF_000299155.1 Elephantulus edwardii
ACTGGCAGCATCAGGATGGATGGTGAAGAGATTGAGCTTATTCACAGCTTCAGTTTGCTTGGATCCACAGTCAACACTCTCGGCACCAGTAGCCAGGAAATTAGAAGATGTATTGCCATGGGAAAGTCTGCTGTTAGGGACCTCTCCAGAGTACTGAAGAGCAATGGTGTCTCTTTGGAGATTAAAGTGCGCCCGATACAGGCCATGGTCTTTGCTATCACTTGTTATGCATCGGAGAGTTGGACAATGACTAGGGGGGATAGAAGGAGAATTGATGCCTTTGAGCTGTGGTGCTGGAGAAGAGTATTGAATGTGCCATGGACTGTTAGGAAAACAAACAGATTCATCCTGGAAAGGGTCAAACCGGGCTTCTCCTTGGAGGCAAGGATTCTGGGGCTCCATCTGACATCCTTTGACATGTTGCAAGAAGGGACAGGTCCTTGGAGAAGGACATCATGCTTGGTAGGGTGGAGGAACAGCGCAGAAAGGAAAGGCCCCCTATGAGGCGGATTGAATCAGTAGTTGGGGTAGTCAGGATGGGTGTGTCAGAGACGGTGCAATTGGCAAAGGACAGAGCAGAGTTTAGGGCTGTTGTACATAGGGTCGCTATGAGTCGCAAGCGACTTGGTGGCACATAACAACAGCAACAAAAATGTTTTGTAACATTCTTTGAATAGCTCCTTTGTGCTTCTGGTTAGGTTTACTCCCAAGTATTTAATGTTGTGATTAGCTATTGTGAAGAGTGTTGTCTTTCTTATTCTCTTTGTCACTGTAGAGAAATCCAATTGATTTTTGTAGGTTGATCTTGTATCCTGCCACTTTGCTGAATTGGCCAACTATGTCCAGTAGTTTTCTTGCTGAGTCTCTAGGGTTTTCTAAGTATACTATCATATCTGCATAGAGAGATAATTTTACCTCCTCTCTGCCAATTTGGATACCTCTTATTTCCTTCTCTTTTCTTATTTTCATCATTAAGACTTCCAATACCGTATTGAATAGGAGAGGTGATAGTTGTCTTTCTTGCCTAGTTCCTGTTTGTTCTTAAGGAGAATGCCTTTAACCTCTCTCCATTGAGAACAATGTTGGCTCTCTGGCTTGCATATATACTTTTTACTATGTTGAAGAAATTCCCCTCTAATTGTATTTTGTTGAGTGTTTTAATCAGGAAAGGGTGTTGGATTTTGTCAAAGGCCTTTTCTGCACCAATTGACAGGATCATGTGGTTCTTGTTCTTTGCTTTGTTAATGTGATGAATGACATTGATTGTTTTCCTTATGTTGAACCATCCTTGCATATCTATTATGAATCATACTTGGACGTGGTGAATTATTTTTTTGTTATTTATCATTGGATCCTATAGCCAGGATTTTATTCAAGATGTTTGCATCTATGTTTATGAGTCCGCTCTGCCAACCCCCACGTAGGGCAAAAAGAGCACCACAAGTGCCCAGAGCCCTCATACCTGCCTGCAGCTCCTCAAGAAGCCAGAGGCTGCATTTAGCTCACACTAAGTCTCCCAAGACCCTAGGTGTGGCGCGACCTTTCAGTATCTTACCATCTCGGCATGCCCAAATGCTGGCAAACTCTGGGCCCTAGATGGCACTTAACAACAATAACATCAAGATAGAGAGAGATCCCTTGGCCAAGTGGACAGAAAATGATGCTACCAAGCCAAAGGTGAGTGACTTTTAATCTGTGGCACTCAGGCCTGCCTTTTCATTGTTTTTGTTCAAACATTCCTCTAGGTCGTATAGCCCTGGTGGGTCCACTTGCCATACAGGGGTAACTTGTGCTTGCTTTGAGGCTGAACACTGTAACACTGATGTGTCAAATGCGTTAATGGTTAGTTACCAATTGCAGACAGAGAGCGGGGTGATTAAAATAAGCTTGGAAGGAGGAGTGGCAACCACTTCCATAATAGCTTGCCTCGGGAAACTCTATGAACCTGGAGAGAGGATGAAAGACACACAAGCGTTGAGGACTATCCTCCATAGGGTAGCTATTAGTTGCCTACAACTCGACAGCATTTAACAATAACAAAAATAACAGCAACAACAACAACATGTTTATGAGAGATATTGGCCTATAGTTTTCTACTTTGGTGGTGTCTTTATCTGGCTTTGTTATCAAGGGTGTTTGCTTCATAGAATGAGTCTGGGAGAATTCCATCTTTTCCTATTTTATGAAATAGTTTATGTAGGATTGGTGACAGTTCTTCTCTGAATGTTTGATAAAATTCACTTATAAAGCCATCTAGTCCAGGAGTTTTTTTGGCGGGAAGTTGTTGTATTACCTTTTCAATTTCTTCTATTTTAAATGGGTCTGTTCAGGTGTTCAATTTCGGTTGGTGTCAGGTTAGGTAGGTTGTGAATTTCTACGTATTTGTCATTTCCTCTGTTGTTGTTGTTGTTGTTATGTGCCGCCGAGTCGTTTGCGACTCATAGCGACCCTATGTACAACAGCCGTAAAACCTGCTCTATCCTGTGCCAATCGCACTGCCTCTGACACACCTTTCCCGATTACCCCAGTCACTGAATCAATCCATCTCATAGAGGGTCTTCCCCTCCTGCGCCGTCCCTCCACCCTCCCAAGCATGATGTCCCTCTCTAAG
>NW_006399989.1:1816405-1817542 GCF_000299155.1 Elephantulus edwardii
TTGTGCGGGGAGAAGGGTGCAACAATGAATGAATGGAATCCCAAAATCTCTGTAGATGTTCATTGAAATGAAAAATAAACAACCTAAATTTTTTTAAAAAAAAACACAGCACATAAAAATAAGACCCAAACATTAAATTGCTCCCTTCTTTATGATTTCATAACAAGAGATCATGGAATGAAAGGCTGAGGAGAGATGTAGCACTTGTGAAATCAGCCAACAAGACTAGCTGAGGTTTTCCACATAGGTCATAACCCAGCCAATATATAATTGGAATTCCTTCTGGTGGAAAGAACCTGCTGTTTCTGAGGTGAATTGGTTATCAAACTGGCCTCAATTCTTCCTAGCTTGTGTGACTGCCTCTTTGTAGTGTGACTTTGTTACTCCTACCATTAAAAGACACAAGCATACCTGTTATGAATCCCATTTGGTCATGATGGATTATTTCTTTGATGTATCGTTGAATTCTATTGGCCAGTATTTTATTCAGGATTTTTCATCTATGTTCATAAGAGATACTGGCCTGTACTTTTCTATTTTGGTGGTGTCCTTTCCTTCCTTTGGTATCAAAGATATGTTTGCTTCATAGAATGAATCTGGGAGAATTCCATCTTTTTCTATTTCCTGAAATAGTTTATATAGAATTGGTGACAATTCTTCTTTGAATGTTTGATAAAATTCACTAGTAAAACCATCTGGTCCAGGGCTTTTTTTGGTTGGAAGTTGTATTACCTTTCAATTTCTTCTTTTGTAATGGGTCTGTTTAGGTGTTCAATTTCAGTTACTGTTAGTTTAGGTAGGTTGTGCATTTGTAGGTATTTGTCTATTGCCTCTAGGTTTTCATATTTGTTTGAGTATAATTTTTCATAATACTCTAATATTAACTTTTTTATTTTCATTGGTTCTGTTGTGATGTTGCCTGACTCATCTCTTATTCACATTATTTGTGGTTTTTCTTTCTTTTCCTTTGTGAGTTTTGCTAATGGTTTTTCGATGTTATTGACCTTTTCAAAGAACCAACTCCTAGTTTTGTTGATAGTTTCAATTGTTTTTTTGTTTCCTATTTCATTTATTTCTGCTCTAATTTTTTAAAAAACAATTTTAATGAGCATTTACAGGGATTTTTAATTCCCATTC
>NW_006399989.1:1820824-1821641 GCF_000299155.1 Elephantulus edwardii
TGTCCTTTCCTGGCTTTGGTATCAAGGATATGTTTGCGTCATAGAATGAATCTGGGAGAATTCCATCTTTCTCTATTTCCTGAAATAGTTTATGTAGAATTGGTGACAGTTCCTCTTTGAATGTTTGATAAAATTCACTCATAAAACCATCTGGCCCAGGGCTTTTTTTTGTTCGAAGTTGTTGTATTACCTTTTCAATTTCTTCTTTTGTAATGGGTCTGTTCAGATGTTCAATTTCAGTTACTGTTAGTTTAGATAGGTTGTGCATTTGTAGGTATTTGTCTATTGCATCTAGGTTTTCATATTTGTTTGCGTATAATTTTTCATAATAATCTAATGTTAGCTTTTTTATTTTCGTTGATTCTGTTGTGATGTTGCCTGACTCATCTCTTATTCACATTATTTGTGTTTTTTTCTTTCTTTTCCTTTGTGTGTTTTGCTAATGGTTTTTCGATTTTATTGACCTTTTCAAAGAAACAACTCCTAGTTTCGTTGATAGTTTCAATTGGGTTTTTTTGGTTTTCTGTTTCATTTATTTCTGCTCTAATTTTTATAATTTCGGGTTTTTTAGAGGGTGTCGGGTTTTCTTCCTTTTTTTTCAATTTGCTGAAGATGTTGAGTTAGGGAATCAATGGTTAATTTTTCTTGCCTTTTCATGTGTTTGCTTATTGCTATAAATTGACCTCTTACTGCTTTGGCTGTTTCCCAGAGGTTTTGGTAATTGGTGTTTTCATTGTCATTTGTTTCAAGAAACTTTTTAATTTCAGTTTTTATTTCTTCTAGTACCCAGTCGTGTTCAAGCAAGGAGTTGTTCAGC
>NW_006399989.1:1824946-1826269 GCF_000299155.1 Elephantulus edwardii
TTTTTTCTTGTAGTGTCCTGTAATTCTTCAAGTTTGTCTTTCATCCATTGAAAATATTCAATCATTGTTCTTTTAATTTCTGCATCTGAAAGTTCCATGAGACTTTCTGGCTTCAGGAAATCCATCGATACTGTGTCACCCTTTGGGGGTGATATCTTGCTTTGTGCTTGTGTATTGTGTGGGACAGCTTGCTTTCTTCAAGACATTGATATGTTCTTGATCTGAAGACAATGCTCTAGAGATCAGTCGGGTAGCTATCCCACTTGTGTTTTTCTCTGAACATCTGACTCTAGGGAAATGTCAGTTCAGAGCCTGTGAGAGCAGCCTCTTGTAGGTAAGACAGGCCAAGGTGCTCTGGATTAGAGGCAGGTTGATTAACCAGACATGTAGATACAGGTGTGGAGCCAAATGGGGCAGGACATGCATGTGGTTGGGGCGATCACAAGGGCAGGTCAACCACTTGGGGGACCTCACTCAAGCCTCAATTGTCTGGGTGTGCTTACAATTGGGATCCCTATTCAAATTCCAGCTGTCCATCTCCCACCCAGTGGTTTTCATTCCCTGGTCCCTGTCCAGTGGTGCTCACACAGTTGCCCTTGCACTGTGGCCCCTGCCCAGGAAGGCTCCTGGGTCCAAGGAGACTCAACAAGATAAAGTCAAATTCCCACCAATCCACTCGCCTCTGGTTGGTCTGCAGTGTCCACAAAAGTTCAGCCAAACTATTTCCTGGGTCCAATGGGACTGAATAAGACAAAATCAAATTCCCACCAACCCATTCACCTCTGGATGGTCTACAGTGTCCACAAAAGTTCAACCAAATTATCACTGGCCCGCTCATTCCTGGGCAGTTGGCGTTCCCCTAGAGAGCTCAGCCAAATTCCCACCTTTGGGCTCACCTTTGGGAACTCTCTCAGACAATCGGCAGTGCCCAAGAAATCCCAATTAGGATCCTACTAGCCTTTCTCTTGGCAGATCTGTCCCACAGCAGCTGATTGGTGGCTTCAGACGATGGCTGGCTCTGCAGTGTGCCTTTGTGTGCTGTGCCTTTGTGTGCTGCCTCAGAATCCTACTGTCCACGGCTGTTGTTGTGCCGCATGAAGGAGTCTCTAGTGGCCCTGGAGCACCGCCAGGGAGTGCAGGGTTGTGGCGAGGCCACAAGGGTGTGCCAGAAGTGTGGGGACGCGGGATGGTGTTTGGGTGGTGTCCCTGGACACGGTGCTGTGGTGGGGATGGGGGTGCAGGGCTTGGGCAGCGCTGGGAGTTAGGGGTTGCAGTCTGTTCCCAGATATTAAGCTGCCAAGTCACCAGTCCTCAGCAAATAAG
>NW_006399989.1:1826549-1829497 GCF_000299155.1 Elephantulus edwardii
AATCTCTGATTTTTATTATTTCAGTTTTTTTAGAGGGTGTTGGTTTTTAGTGCTGTTCTTTTTTTAATTTGTTGGAGATGTTAGGTTAGAGAGTCAATGGTCATTTTTTCCTGCCTTTTGATATGTTTGCTTATTGCTATAAATTGACCTCTGATTACTGCTTTGGCTGTTTCCCAGAGGTTTTGATGAGTGGTGTTTTTATTGTCACTTGTTTCAAGAAACTTTTTAATTTCATTTTTTATTTCTTCTAATACCCAGTCATGTTCAAGCAAGGTGTTGCTCAGCTTCCAAATTATGTTTTTTTTCTCCTTTGTGCTCTTTATTAATTTCTAATTTTGTAGCATTGTGATCTGAGAAAATGCTTCATATTATTTCTATGTGTTTTAATATAGTGATGCTTGCCTTGTGACCTAAAATATAATCTATTCCGGAGAATGTTCCATGCACATTGGAGAAGAAGTTATACTGTGTTTTTGGGAGTACATTAGCCTATAAATATCTATGAGGTCATATTGGTTTATTGTGTGGTTTAATTCTTGAGCATTTTTGTTGAGTTTTTTTCTGGTAGTTCTATCTTTTCTTGAGAGGGGTGAATTGAAATCTCCAAGTACTATAGTGGTATTGTCCATTTCCTTTTTCAGTTTTGTTAATGCATGTTTTATGTATTTTGCAGGTCTTTCATTTGGTGCATACATATTTTTTATTATTATGTCCTCTTGTTCTATTGACCCTTTAATTATTATGTAGTGACCGTCCTTGTCCTTTGTAATGGTTTTTGCATTGAAATTTCTTTTATCAGAGATTAATATAACAACTCTTGCTTTTTTCTGATTGCCATTTGCTTCGTATATTTTCCCCCATCCTGTTATTTTTAGTCTGTCTTTATTTTCTTTTTTCAGGTGTGTTTCTTGTCGACAACATATTGATGGATTTTTATTTTTATCCAATCTGCTCCTCTTTTTCTCTTCAGTGGATCATTCACAAACCATTCACATTCAGTGTTACTATTGAAAGGCAGGGTGTTGGTTCCCCCCCCCATCATTTTCTTGAGTTCATTTTGGTGCTCTTGCTAGTTACTTTGGTCCATGCTGCTTTCTATGATACCCCTGTAAGAAGGACATCTCATTTCAGGGCCTGTGAGAGCAACCTCTTGTAGGTAAGTCAGATCAAGGTGCTCCAGATTAAAGGCAAGTTGATTGACTGGACATGTAGACACAGGTGTGGAGCTGAATGGGGGTGGGGCAGACATGGGGGCTGGGCGACCACAAGGCAGGTCAACCACTCAGACCTTAGCTGTCCAGGTGTGATCACAAGTGGGGTCCTTATTCAAATTCAAATTCCAGCTGTCCATCTCCCACCCAGAGGCTCTCACTCAACATTCTTTGCTTAGCGGACTCAGGTGCTTTCATGCAGTGGCCCAAGACCCAGCATGACCCTGGGTCCAGCGGACCCGAGAAGACTTAATCAAATTCCCACTGACCCCTTTGCCTCTGGCTGGTCTGCGGTGTTCAGAAAAGTTCAGTCAAATTCCCACTGACCCACTCATTCTTGGGCGCTTTCCCAGGCAGTCGACGGTGCCCAAGAAATCTCAGATAAATTCCTACCAGCCTACCTGTTCCTGGGCATTTGGAAGGGCGCAAGAGACCTCAGCCAAATTCCCACCAGCATGCTCACTCTTGAGTGCTCTCCCAGGCAATCAGCAGTGCCCAAGAAAAAACAGTCGAATTCCTACCATCCCTCCCGATCGTGGGCAGTTAGCAGGAGCACAAGAAAACTTAGTAGAATTCCAACAGTCCCACTCACTCTTAGTGAGGCTTAAGAGAACTCATTCAATTTTCTGTAGATGGGTCCCACAGCACCTCAGCTGGCAGCTTCTGACTTTGATTGGGCCTGTGGTGTGGCCCGCGGTGTGGCTCTGTGTGACTGTAGCTCAGAAACTAATTGTTCCAATGAAAGTTCTGATTCAAATTTCTACTGTCTACATTGTGCCGTGTTGGTCGGTCTCTGTGTGGCGTGAATGTCTCTCTAGTGGTTCATCTCTATACAGCTTGCTGCTCCTCCGGTTCTTAACACTGCTCTCTCCACCACCGCTATCTTGGAATACATATAAATTTAAAAAAAATTATTTTACTAAATTTAATGAACATTTACAGAGATTTTGGATTGCCATTCATTCAATGTTGCACTTTTCTCCCTGACCCCCCCCTCCTTTTGCTCTTCCCTTTGAAAACTAAAAGAAAAATTCCTTCATTGGTATACAATCCCCCTGCCCACCCCTTCCCAGAGTACCCTCCACTATGCAACCTTCATTGTGGACTCTTGTGATAACCATAATACCCTATCATATATTGCTTTTAAACTGTACTCTCCCTCTCTGTGCAGTATACATAATTTATCCAGTTTTTCTCAGTCTTACCCCAACCCTGATGTCAGTCCCATTCTACCACAGTGGCACTATGCAGTATTTGTCTTTTTGTAACTGAGATATTTCACTCAGCATAATGTCCCCCAGGGTCACTCATTTTGAATAATATTGCATAAGTTTCTTGTTTTTCAATGCAGCGTGGTATTCCATTTTGTGAATATACCACAGCTTCTCTATCCTTTCTTTTGTTGATGGGCATTTAGTTTGTTTCCAAATCCTTGCTATTGTGAACAAAGTCGTGATAAACATGGGTGTGTATGTATCTGCTTGTATGGCAGTTATAGTCTCTGGGATATATTCCCAGTAGTGCAATTGCAGGGTCAAATAATATCTCTATTTGCAACTTTTTGAGAAAGAGCCACACCACTTTTGACAGTTGTTGTTGTTATGTGCCATCGAGTTGCTTGCGACTCATAGCGACCCTGTGTACAAGAGACCTAAACACTGTTCTATCCTGTGCCAACCTCGCTGTCTCAAACACACTCATTCCCACCACTCCAATCACAAAATCGATCCATCTCAT
>NW_006399989.1:1837282-1844252 GCF_000299155.1 Elephantulus edwardii
CCCTCTATGAGGTGGATTGATTCAGTGACTGGGGTAATCAGGATGGGTGTGTCAGAGGCAATGAGATTGGCACAGGATAGAGCACAGTTTAGGGCTGTTGTACATAGGGTCACTATGAGTTGCAAATGACTCGACATCACATAACAACAACAACAACAAAAACAACTAATTTTTATAATTTCAGAGTTTTTTTGAATGTGTCAGATTTTCTTGCTGTTATTTTTCAATTTGCTGGAGATGTTGGGTTAGAGAGTCATTGGTCAATTTTCCTGCCTTTTGATGTGTTTGCTTATTGCTACATATTGACCTTTGATTACTGCTTTGGATGTTTCCCAGAGGTTTTGGTAAGTGGTGTTTTCATTATTATTTGTTTCAAGAAACTTTTTTATTTCATTTTTTTATTTCTTCTAGTACCCAGTCATGTTCAAGCATGGAGTTGTTCAGCTTCCAAATGCATCGTTTTCTTTCTCCTGTATCTTCTTGTTATTAATTTCTAATTTTGTAGGATTATGGTCTGAAAAGATGCTTTGTATTATTTGTATGCTCTTTAACTTATAGATGCTTGCCTTGTGACCTAGAATGTGATCTATTCTGTACAACGTTCCCTGCACATTGGAGAAGAAGGTATACAGTGCTTTTTTTGGTGCATTAGCCTATAAATGTCTATGAGGTCAAGTTGGTCTATTGCGTGGTTTAATTCTTAAGTATCTTTGTTGAGTTTCTTTCTGGTAGTTCTATCTTTTCTTTAGAGGGGTGTATTGAAGTCTCTAAGTACTATAGTAGTGTTGTCTATTTACTTTTTCAGTTTTGTTAATACTTGTCTTATATATTCTGCAGGTTTTTCATTTTGTGCATAGATATTTATCATTGTTATGTGCTCTTGTTCTATTGACCCTTTGAGGATTATGGAGTGACCTTCCTTGTCCTTTGTGACGGTTTTTACATTGAAATTTATTTTATCAGAGATTAATATTGCTACTCCTGCTTCTTTCTGGTTGCCATTTGCTTGGTATATCCCCACCCTTTTATTTTTAATCTTTCTTTATCTTCATTTTTCAGGTGTGTCTCTTGTAGACAATATATTGATGGATTTTTGGTTTTTATCCAATCTGCTACTCTTTTTCTCTTCAGCAGTGCATTTAAACCATTCACATTTAGGTGATTATTGAGAGGCAATGTTTTATTGCTATCATTGTGCTGAGTTCTTTTTGGTGTTGTTGCTAGTTACTTTGTACCAAGTTGCTTTCTGTGGTACCACTATAAGGAGGACATCTCTGAGTCTTTCCTGCAATGCTGGTCTTGTTTTTACACATTCTTTTAGGTTCTGTTTTTCTGGGACTATCTTGATCTCTCCTTCATATTCAATGGATAATTTTGCTGGGTCCAGGATGGGTTTAGAAGGGGTCATGGTACTAGGGATATTGTAGCTGATGTTAGATGTATCTAAGCTGAAAGCAGAAAATACCAGAGGAATCTCTACATGTGTTTCATTGACTATGCAAAGGCATTTGACTGTGTGGATCATAACAAGCTGTGGCTGACTCTGAGAAGAATGGGAATCCCAAAACACTTGATTGTGCTAATGTGAAACATATACTTGGAACAGGAGGCAGTCGTCAGAACAGAGCAAGGGAACACTGCATGTTTCAATACTGGGAACGGCGTACACCAGGGATGTGTCCTATCTCCATACCTTTTCAACCTATATGCAGAACAGATTATCTGGGAGGCTGGGCTCTATGAGGAGAAATGTGGGGTCAAGATTGGTGGACGATTTATCAACAATCTGCGTTATGCAGATGACACAACCCTGCTTGCTGAAACTGAAGAGGACCTGAAGCGCCTGCTGTGGAGGGTCAAGGACTGCAGCCTCCAATATGGATTGAGGCTCAATGTCAAGAAGACAAAGATTCTCACCACTGGACCAATTGGCAGCATCAGGATGGATGGGGAAGAGATTGAGATTGTACACAGCTTTAGTTTGCTTGGATCTGTAGTCAACACTCTTGGCACCAGTAGCCAGGAAATTAAAAGGCGCATTGCCATGGGAAAGTCTGCTGTTAGGGACCTCTCCAAAGTACTGAAGAGCAATGGTGTCTCTCTGGAGACTAAGGTGCGTCTGATACAGGCCATGGTCTTTACAATCACTTGTTATGCATCAGAGAGTTGGACAATGACCAAGGAGGATAGAAGGAGAATTGATGCTTTTGAGCTGTGTTGCTGGAGAAGAGTATTGAGAATACCATGGACTGCTGGGAAAACAAACAGATTTGTCCTGGAAAGGGTTAAACCGGGTGGCTCCTTGGAGGCAAGGATTCTGAGGCTCTGTCTAACATACTTTGGACATGTTGTGAGGAGACACAGGTCCTTGGAGAAGGACATCATGCCTGGGAGGGTGGAGGGACAGCGCAGGAGAGGAAGGCCCTCTATGAGGTGGATTGATTCAGTGACTGGAATAATCGGGATGAGAGTGTCAGAGACAGTGCGATTGGCACAGGACAGAGCAGAGTTTGTACATAGGGTCGCTATGAGTCGCTAGCGACTCGATGACACATAACAACAACAACAACAACAACAACTGGTACCAAGAGTGTTGATTGTAGAGTGAAGCAAACTGAACTGAAGCTCTTAACAAATCTCAATCTCTTCACCATCTATCATGATGCTGTCAATCAGGCCAGTGATGAGAATCTTTGTTTTCTTGATACTGAGCTTCAGTCCATATTGAAGGCTGCAGTCCTTGACCTTCTGCAGCAAGTGTTTCAGGTTCTCCTCAGTTTTAGCAAGCAGAGTTGTGTCATCTGCATAATGCAGATTGTTGATGAGTCTACTTCCTATCCTAAAGCCTCATTTCTCCTCATAGAGCCCAGCCTCCCAGATAACCTGTTCTGCATATAGATTGAAAAGACATGAAGATAGGACACATCCTTGGTGCATACTCTTCCCAATTCTGAACCATGTAATGTTTTCTTGCTCTGTTCTGATGACTTCTCCTGGTCCAAGTACAGTTTTGCATAAGCACAATCAAGTGTTCTTGGATTCTTCTCAGAGTCAGCCACAGTTTGTTATGATCTACACAGTCAAATGCCTTTGCATAGTCAAAACACAGATAGACATTCCTCTGGTACTCTCTGCTTTCAGCCAAGATCCATCTGACATTAGCTATAATATTCCTAGTACCACGGGAGTTCTCTGTTGATGTGCTGTTCCAGTCATTTTTGGATAATCTTCAGAAGAATCTGTTCAATAATTTCCACACTCTGTTGGATCAGCCCTCTTTGGAATGAGAACAAGTATATATCTCTTCCAGTCAGTTGGCCAGGTGGTTGTCCTCCAGATTACTTGGCAAAACTTACTTGGTGAGCACATCCAGGGCAGTGTCTACTTCTTGAAATATGTCAATCAGTATGCCATCAATTCCTGGGGCCTTGTTTTTTGCCAATTCTTGCAGAACAGCTTGAACTTCTTCCTTCATAACCACTGGCTCTTGCTCACATGTTCTTTCATGAAATTCTTCTGTGTCTGCCAATTCCTTTTGGTACAATGACTCTTTATATTCTTTCCATCTACTTTTAATGCTTCCTGGATCATTCAATATTCTGCCCAAAGCATCCTTAATTATTACAACTCGAGTTTTAATTTGTTCTTCAGTTTCTTCTGCTTAAGAAATGCTGAGAGAATTTGGCCCTTTTGATTTTCTGACTCCTGCTCCTTGCACATTTCATCGTAATTCTTTACTTTGTCTTCCCACGTTGCCCTTTGGAGTCTTCTGTTAAACTCCTTAATAGCTTGATTTCTTCCCTTTGCTTTGGCTTTTCAGCCCTCTAGTGCAATATAGGCTAGGTTTTATTGTTGTCACTTTTCTGTGTTCCTTTTTCTGTTTTGGTTACTTTAGTCCATCTACATTCTTCTGTTGTTCCTGTGTGAAAGACTCCCTTTATTATTTCTTGTTGAGTTGGTCTTGTTTTCATGAATTCCTTAAGTTCCTTCTGGTCTGAAAACGACCTAATTTCTCCTTCAAATTTCATGGGCAGCTTTGGTGAGTATAAGCTCTTTTGCTGACAATTGTTTTCTTTCAGTCTTCAGCGTATACAATCCCATTGTTTTCTTTCTTGTATGATTTCTGCTGAGAAGTTGGAGCGCAACCTAATTAGTTTTATTTTGGAGACAACTGTCTTTTTCTTGTGCTGCTTTTAGTATTGTTATATTTTGATGTTTTTCTTTTGGAGTCTAGTCTGTTTTGCACTTGTTGAGCTTCTAAAAATGTGTATTTTATGATACCCAGAAAGTTTTCTTGTACCATCTTCCACAATTTTATCTGGGTTCCTCCCCCGCCCACACTCCTGTTCTGGAATTCTGATCACTTGTCTTTTTTTTTCCTTTGCTCAAGTGGGACATCCTCCTCCAAACTAGCTGCAGGAGAGAATACAAAGGTAGGCCATTAATTGAAACTTGGAGACTACACTGTTGGGATCTTGCTGCTTCTGTGAGCCATTGTCTACTCAGGCAGAAATAACTCCCTCTTGACCAGCAACAGGAGAGGAGAAGGGTGGATAATTTGGCCAATAGCACCAACTGAAACTTGAAGGTTGTATTGTTGGGACCTTGCAACTTCCCTGGGCATTTTCACCGAGCAACAGAACAAACAGGCCTGTCCTGGAGAGGGTGAAATCAAGTTGCTCTCTGGAGGTGAGGGTTTTGAAGCTCTGTCTCACAAGTCTTTGGGCATGTTGCCAGAAGAGACCAGTCCTTGGAGAAGGACATCATGCTTGGAAGGGTGGAGGGACAATGCAGGCGAAGAATGCTCTGGATGAAATGGATTGACACAGTGACTGTGGTAATAGGACCAGTTGTGTCAGTGACAGTGAGACTGGCTCAGGATAAGACAGGATTCAGAAGTTTTGTGCATAATGTGAAAACAAAACAAACTCTACAAGAAATACGAAGGGAAGTCCTTCACATAGAAACATCAAAGGGGAGCATATGGATCAAAGTAATCAACAACAAAAAAGGGAACACTGAAAAATGGCAACAATAAAACCTAGCCTATAAACAAAAATCACACTCAATGTGAATGACAATGCACCAGTTAAGAGAAAAAGAGTATCAGAATATATTTTTAAAAACCTCATCTATATGTTGCTTATAAGAGATACATCTAAGTAATGAGGAATAAAAATAGACTAAAAATAAAAGGACAGGGGGAAAAATAACCAAGCAAATGTCATCTCTAAGAAAGCAGGAGAAGCAATACTAATTTCTGATAATATAGACTTCAGGATGAAAACAGACATAAAATAGATCAAGAAAGCATAACCTTGGTCAATATCTATGCACCAAAAGGGTAGACCTGCAAAAATATAAAACAATGATTAATAGATTTCAAGAAAGACATAAGCAGCACCACAAGAGTAGTTGTTGTGTACCTATGAGTTGGAACCAACTGACCCTCCAGCATATTTTCAGAAGCGATCAATCACACAGAAGGAAAGTGTTCACTTTTCTCCCGCAGGGCTACTGGTGAATTTAAACTGCTTGTCTTTAGGTTGGCAGCACAACTCTTTAAGCCACCAGAGTAGTAGGAAACTTTAACACACCACTCTCAACAAAAGACAAATCAACTTGAAAGAAACTCAACAAAAATGTAGAAGAACTAAACTATACAAGCAGCCAACTTAACCTCATAGACATATTTAAGGTACATCACCCAATTAAAACTCAACTTACTTTCTTCTCAAGTGAACATGATACATTCTCTAGAATTGATCATATATTAGGATATAAAACAAGTCTCAGTAAATTAAAAAAACATTGAAATATTACAAAGTAACTTCTCAGACCACAATATCATAAGACTAAAAATTAATAACTAGAGGGAAAAGGATAAAAAAACCCCACCCATGTGGAAGCTAAATAGTGCCCTTCTTGAGCACTACTGAGTCATAGAAGAAACAGAAAATGTAATAAAAAGGTCATTGAAACAAATTAAAATGGAATTACAACATATCAAAACCTCTGGGATACAGCTGAGGCAGTCCTCAGGGAGCAATTCATAGCAATAGACACACACACACACACACACACACACACACACACGCAGAAAGAAGCACAATCAATGACCTAACTCAACGCCTCCACCAAATAGAAAAATAAGCTAATCCCACAGCTTCTAGAAGAAAAGAAATTAAGACAAGGGCATAGAAATCAGTGGCATAATCTCAAAATAAGGAGAAGGGCAGAAATCAATGTCAGAAAATATTTTAAAAAATTGAAAACAAGACTAGGAGCTGGTTCTTCAAAAAGGTAAAAAAAATTATATAAACCCTTAGCAAACTTAACAAATGTAAAGAAAGAGAAGACACAAATAACTCAAGTAAGTTAAAAACGTATTTACTTTTTACTATGTTGAAGAAATTTTCCTCTAATCCGAAGGGTGTTGGATTTGTCAAAGGCCTTTTCTGCATCAATTGATAGGATCATGTGGTTCTTGTTTTTTGCTTTGTTAATGTGATGAATTACATTGATTATTTTTCTTATGTTGAACCATCCTTGCATACCTGTTTTGAATACCGCTTGGTAATGATAAAGTATTTCTTTAATGTATCATTGGATTCTTTTGGCCAGTATTTTATTCCATTTTTTTCATCTATGTTCATAAGACACATTGACCTATAGTTTTCTATTTTGGTGGTGTCCTTTCCTGCCTTTGGTATCAAGAATATGCTTCATAGAATGAGTCTGGGATAATTCCATCTTTTTCTATTTTCTGAAATAGTTTATGCTTCTTTTTTGGCTGGAAGCTGTTTATATTGTTGTTGTTATGTGCCATCGAGTCACTTGCGACTCATAGCGACCCTATGTACAAGAGCTCTAAATGCTGTTATATCCTGTGCCAACCTAGCCATCTCAAACGCACTTATTCCCACCGCTCCAGTCACAGAATCGATCCATCTCATCAAAGGTCTTCCTC
>NW_006399989.1:1846172-1867643 GCF_000299155.1 Elephantulus edwardii
GGTTTTGAAATTCGAGCGGGATAGACTTAAGATCAAATTTTGGTTCCCGTGGACTTGATTTAATTTTCCTCAACTTCAGCTTGAACTTGCATATGAGTAGTTGGTGGTCTGTGCCACAATCAGCACCCGACCTGGTTTTCACTGCTGATATTGAGCTTCTCCACCAAGTCTTTCCACAAATGTAATCGATTTGATTCCTATACATACTATCAGGTGAGATCCATGTGTATAGCCCGTGTTTATGTGTCTTATAAAAGGTATTTGCAACGAATAAATCATTGAATGTGCAGAACTCTATCATTCTATCTCCAGCCTCATTTCTTTCACCGAGCCCATATTTTCCAGCTGCTGAACCTTCTTCTCTGTTCCCAACTTTTGCATTCCAGTCGCCCATTATTATCAATGCATCTTGATTGCATGTTTGATCAACTTCTGACTGAAAAAGTTGATAGAAATCTTCTATTTCCTCCTCTTTGGCTCTAGTTGTTGGTGCATGTATTTGAATAATAGTGGTATTCACTGGATTTCCTTGTATGCGTATGGATATTACCCTATTGCTCCTATCCATCCTATTTCAGGATGGATCTAGAAATGACTTTTTTAATTATGAAACCAACCTTTTCAATTTCCTTTTTGATAATGGGTCTGTTCAGGTGTTCAATTTCAGTTTGTGTCAGTTTAGGTAGGTTGTGCATTTCTAATTAGTTGTCCATTTCCTCTAGGTTTCCATATTGGTTTGAGTACAGTTTTTCCATAGTATTATAATGTTAGTCTTTTTATTTTAGTTGGTTCTGTTGTGATGTTGTCTGATTCATCTCTTATTTGGATTATTTGTGTCTTTTGCTTCTTTTGTTAGTTTTGCTAGTGGTTTGTTGATTTTATTGACCTTTTCAAAGAACCAACTCCTAGTTTTGTTCATGGTTTCAGTTGTTTTTCAGTTTTCTATTTAATTTATTTCTGCTCTAATTTTTATAATTTCCGTTTTTTAGAGGGTGTCTGGTATTCTTGCTGTTCTTTTTCAATTTGTTGGAGATGTTGGGTTAGTAATTCAATGGTATTTTTCCCCCTGCTTTTTGATGTATTTACTTACTGCTATAAATTGACCTCTGATTACAGCTTTGGCTTTCCCCCCAGAGGATTTGGTAAGTGGTGTTTTCATTGTCATTTGTTTCAAGAAATTTTTAATTTCATTTTTAAAATTTCTTCTAGTACCCAGTCGTGTTCAGGCAAGGTGTTGTTCAGCTTCCAAATGTATGTTTTTTTCTCCTTTATCCTTTTGTTATTAATTTCTAATCTTGCAGCATTGTGGTCTGAGAAGATGCTTTGTATTATTATTTCTGTGTTTTTGAATTTATTTATGCTTACCTTGTGACTTAAAATGTGATCTATTCTGGAGACCCTTCCATGAACATTGGAGAAGAAGGTATACTGTGCTTTTTTGGGTGTATTTGCCTACAAATATCTATGAGATCGAGTTGGTTTATTGTGTGGTTTAATTCTTCAGTATATTTGTTGAGTTTCTTTCTGGTAGTTCTATCTTTCATAGAGGGGTGTATTGAAGTCTCCAAGTACTATAGTAGTGTTGTCTATTTCCTTTTTCAGTTTTGTTAGTGTTTGTTTTATATATTTTGCAGGTCTTTCATTTGGTGCATAGATATTTATTATTGTTATGCCGCCTTGCTATATTGACCCTTTCAGAATTATGTAGTGACCTTCCTTGTCCTTTGTGATGGTTTTTGTATTGAAATTTATTTTATCAGAAATTAATATTGCTACTCCTGCTTTTTTCTGGTTGCCATTTGTTTGATATATTTTTCTTCACCCTTTTATTTTTAGTCTTTCTTTATCTTAATTTTTCAGGTGTGTCTCTTGTAGACAACATATTGATGGATTTTGGGTTTTTATCCAATCTACTACTCTTTTTCTCTTCAGTGGTGCATTTAAACCATCCATATTCAGTGTGACTATTGAGAGGCAAGCTTTTGTTGCTATCATTTTGTTGAGTACTTTTTGGTGTTGTTACTAGTTACTTTGGCCCATCCTGCTTTCTGTGGCACTTCTGTAAGAAGGACGTCTCTCAGTGTTTCCTGCAATGCTGATCTTGTTTTTACCAACTCCCTTAGGTTCTGTTTTTCTGGGAATGTCTTGTCCTCTCCTCCATATTTGATGAACTGTTTTACTGGGTACAGTATTGTTGGTTGACAGTTGTGTTCTTTGAGTGTTTGATATATGTCATTCCATTTTCTTTTTGCCTACATGGTTTCTGTTTAGAAATTAGCACTTAAACTTATCTGCTCTCCCTTAGAGGTTACTCTTTGTTTCTCCCTTACTGCTTTCAGAATACTCAATTTTTTTTTCCTGTCAAATTTAACTATGATATGCCTTGGTGTTTTTCTTTTGGGGTAAATTCTGTATGGTGTTTGCTCAGCTTCTTGAATATATATTCTCTTATTATTCATTATGCCTGGGAAGTTTTCCTCTAGTAATTCTTCCACAGCTTTTACAGTGCCTTTACTTGCTTTCTCCTGTTCTGGGATTCCAATGGTGTGCATGTTATTTCTCTTGGTGGTGTCCCACATTATTCTTAGGTTTTCTTCTTTTTCCTTCCTTTTTATTCTGCTTTTTGCTCTAGAAGATCAGTGGTGACCATTCTATCTTCTATTTCACTGGCTCTGTGTTCTATCTCTTCAACTCTGTTCGTGTGTCCCTCCATCATGTTGACAGCATCTGAAATCTTGGACCTCATATTTTGGATTGTGGTTTCTTGTTTTTCCAGTGCCTCTAATGCATCGTTAGTTTTATCTACATTATTTTGGATTTTTTTTAAGCTCTTCCTGACTTTCGCTAGCAGTGTCCTGTAATTCTTCAAGTTTGTTTTCACCCATTGAAAATATTCAATCATTGTTCTTTTGAATTCCACGTCAGAAAGTTCCATCAGACTTTCTGGCTTCAGGAAATCCATTGCTGCTGTGACTCTTTTTGGGAGAGATATCTTGCTTTGGGCTTGTGTGCAGAATGAAGTAATCTGCTTCTTTTGGAACATTGCTGTGGGAGAGTGTTTTGTGCCTGGTTCTTGATTTGATGTCACTGCTCCAGAGGAGGGTTGAGCAGGAACACAAGCAGATGTGCATAGGGTGAGTGCATGTGCTGACACACACTTGGGTGGTGGGGGAAGGAGGGAAACGTGGATTCAGATGCACCCTGGAGGAGACTACAGCAAAGACCTCACTCAATCTCTTGCTGGCCTGCTTCCTCATGGCGAGTGGGTCCCACTTTTCTCCCCGCCCCCAGCTGGGGCTTGCTGCTCCCCACCATGACTCGTTGCACCCCACTGAGGTTCACTGTACCCTGCCAAAACACGCTGCACCCTGACAGTTCTTGCAGCTTACATGGCTCTGAAATGTCCACTTTGATACACAGCAATATTTTGAGTGCTTTCTTTTTGGACTGAGGCCTGCAAGGGTTTGTTCCCCAAAGTACCTGAGTAAACACAGAGAAAAACTATTGTTACCTTCTGGAAATGGCTTTTCACCTCTGTTGAGTGGCCCAGGACCTCCCTGTTGCCACGTGGTCAGGTTTCACAGCAGTTTGTTTCCCAACATACCTGAGTAAGCATAGAGGAAGCTTATTATTCCTTTGTGGAAGTGGCTTGTCACCTCCGTCGAGGGTTCCAGGACCTCCCTGTTGCCACGTCGTCAGGCCTCATAACAGTTTGTCCCCCATAGCACCTGTTTAGTTGTGTGGATTCACGGGATGTAGTCGCAGTGTGTCGTTGCGAAGAAGAGTGTAGTCCATAACAAAAGTTTACAGAATACTCCTGGGCATTCAGGAAAAAAAGTCTGATAACCCAATTACAAAATGAGCAAAAGACATAGAAAGACTTTTCACAGAGAAAGACATTCAGGTGGCCAACAGACATTTGAAGAAATGCTAAAAATCACTGGTAATAAGAGAGATGCAAATAAAATTCACCACTTACCCCAGCTGTTGTTAGGTGCAATCGAGTTGAGCATGACTTACAGTGATTCTATGAACAAAATATCTGAACCCTATTATATCATGTGCCATCCTCACACTTCCATTGTAGCAGTCACTGTATCAATCTACTTGTTTGAGGGTCTTCCTCTCCTTCACCAACCGTCCACCCTTCCCAACATCTTGTCCTTCTCCAAGGAATAGCACCTCCTGGCAACATGTCCAAAGTATGCAAGGCGAATCCTCATCATTCTTGCCTCCAAAGAACACTCTATAAGCATATCTGTTCATTCTCTTGGCCATCCATGAGAGGGATGTTCAGTGCTTTTCTCCAAAACTACAGCTCAAAGGCTCAATTCTTTTTCTCACCCCAGTAGCAATGGTAAAATTTAGCAGGGCAGCAAGTAATACATGTTGGAAAGGATGTGGAGAGGTGGGAATTCTCATACACTATTGGTGGGCTTGCAAAATGGTTCAACCACTCTGGAAGATAATTTGGCATTTCCTCAAAAACTTAAATGTACAAACTCTATATGATTCAGCTATTCCACTACTAGGAACATAACTCCAGGAAATTAGAATTGAGCTACAAACGGAAATTTGTACACCAATGTTCATAGCAGCATTATTAGCCATTGAAATGTTCATAGCAGCATTATTAGCCATTGAAAGAACATGGAAACAACCCAAATGTCCAACCACAACCAAACTGATTGAGAAATTGTGGTACATTCACACAATGGAATACTATGCATCACTCAGGAGCAATGATTTTGAAAAATACTATGTAACTTGGGAGAAGCTGGAGAGTATTATGCTGAGTGAACTAACACAGTCTCATAAGGACAAATATTGCATATCATCATTATTGTAAAAATAGAAGGATAACTAATAAAACATGTGCAGGAACTCAAAGGGGGGAGGAGCAAAGGGTGAGAATGGGTAGGGGAGAAATCACAGGGTTGCACAGTTAGGTCGGTGGAATGGGGGGAAGTAAATGGAAAGGATCTGGGCAAAAAGACAGAATAATGATGGGCATGGTCCAGTGGTGATTAATTTTAGAAAACATATTTTAAAAATTCATTAATTAATTCATTATTTGAATGAAGGTTTATAAATCATATTGATTTTTCATACAATCATTCATAGACATTTTGTTTTATAATATTAATTACAGATAAGAAAGATGAGACATCCCTCTGAGACATATAGCCTCAGAAAACCTGTTTGAGGATCAGCTAAGAGTTGGCTCTGACTCAACTGACACATAACAATAGCAACTACCATTGATGAGGAACATTGATTGTGTAGTATGTAAGGAAATACACCACTGACCTCAAGGCGGTCGTTTCAAATCAACCAACAGCTCTGCAGGAGAAAGATAGGCAGTCTCCTATGTGAGTTACAGGAGAGAGAGAGAAGGAGGGAGGGAGGGAGAAGGAAAGGGAGGGGGGAGAGAGAGAGAGCGTGAGCATTGACTCATTAATATTAATTACAGTGTTTAATAAACCCCTTGAATTCTGGTGGCCTAGCTGCTCTGAAAGAATTAGCAAAAAAACAAGGCCCCAGGAATTAATGGTATACCAAATGACATATTTCAACAAACAGATTCTTCCCTGGATCTGCTCACCAAGTTTTGCCAAGAAATCTTGAGGAGAACCATTGGACTGGAAAAGATCTATATTTGTTCCCATTCCAAAAAAAGGTGATCCAACAGAGTGTGGGAATTATCAAACAATTTCATTAATATCTCTTTCAGTCAGTTGACCATAGGCTTTTGTTCAGTGCAGGCTGGGTTTAGAAGGGTACTAGGGATCTCGTAGCTAATATGGATCTTGGCTAAAAGCAGGGAATACCAGAGAAATGTCTATCTGTATTTCATTGATTATACAAAGGTGTTTGACTGTGTGGATCACAACAAACTGTGGTTGAATGGGAATACCAGAATACTTGATAGTGTTAATGCAAAACCTATACTTGGACCAGGAAGCAGTTGTCAGAACAGAGCAAGGAAACACTGCATGGTTCAAAATTGGCAAGGATGTATGCTAGGGATGTGTCCTATCCACATACCTTTTCAACCTATATGCAGAACAGATTATCCAGGTCTCTGGGGTGTATGAGGAGAAGTGTGGCATCAGGATTGGAGGAAGATTCATCAACAATCTGTGCTATGCAGATGACACAACACTGCTTGGTGAAACTGAGGAGGACCTGAAGCACTTGCTGCAGAGGGTCAAGGACTGCAGCCTTCAATATGGATTGAGGCTCAATAACAAAGATTCTCACCACTGGGTCTATTGGCAGCATCATGATAGATTGTGAAGAGATTGAGATTGTTAACAACTTTATTTTGCTTGGCTTCACAGTCAACATTCTTTACACCAGCAGCCAGGAAATTAAAAGACTTATTGCGATGGGAAAGTCTGTGGTTAGAGATCTCTCCAAAGTACTTAAGAGCAATGATGTCACTCTGGAGACTAAGGTGTGCCTGACACAAGCTATGGTCTTTGCAATCGCTTGCTATGTGTCAGAGAGCTGGACAATGACTAGGGATGACAGAAAAAGAATTGATGTCTTTGAGCTGTGGTGTTGGAGAAGAGTATTGAGTATACCATGGACTGCTAAGAAAGAGAACAGGTTTGTCCTAGAGAGAGTTAAACCAGGCTGTTCTTTGGAGGCAAGGATTCTGAAGCTCCGTCTGACATACTTCGGACATGTTGCAAGGAGGGACCAGTCCTTGGAGAGGGACATCATGCTTGGGAGGGTGGAGGGACAGCACAGGAGAGGAAGACTCTCAATGAGATGGAGTGATTCAATGACTGGGGTAATGGGGGTAGGTGTGTTGGAGACAGTGAGATTGCCACAGGATAGAGCAGGGTTTAGGGCTGTTGAACATAAGGTCACTATGAGTTGTAGGTGATTTGATGGCACATAACAACAACAGTTGTTAAAGAGTTGAATTGTCAACCCAAAGGCAAGTGGTTCAAACCCAACAGGTTTTCTCAGAGAGAAAGATGAGCAATCTACTCCCAAGCAATTTACAGCCTTTGAAAATTAACTAGAGGGTCAGCTATAGGTCCATTCTGATTTGATGGCAACAGGAGAGAGGGAAAGTGAGAGGGAGAGGGAGAGGGAGAGGGAGAGGGAGAAAGGGAGAGGGAGAGAGGGAGAGAGAATGAATGAGAATCAGTCCTATTGCTTTCACTCAATTTATTACTTTTTACTTCCTTTTCATTATTCTTAACCTTGATAAATTTTCAAGATTGACTCTGAGTATAAATCTGTCCTTTGCTTCTCCCATACAATTATTCCTACACACTGTGTTTTATAAAGTTAATAACCATTGTACCATGCCTTTGCTTTCTATAATAGTGGTTTTATATGATAATTGTCCTTTTGTGACTAAATCACTTAGCATAATTTGTTCTAGATTCATCCATGTTGTGCAATAGTTCATGGAAACTTGGACATTTTTTTAGCGATGCTTAATACTCCATTGTGTGAATTACCAGTTTCTTTGGCTATTTGACCATTGATGAATACTTGGGTTGTTTCCAATTCTCTGAAATTGTAAAAAATGCTGTAACAAACATGGGTGTGTGCATGTTGGTTTGTGTTACAGACTACTTCTTTGAGATTGCTGCATCAATTTGGATTTCTATCCCTGATTTTCTAAATAAACGTCTACTTTCTATAGTGGTTGCATCATTTCTCATTTCCAACAGCAGTGTATGAGTTCTGGTCTCTACACTCTTGCCAGCATTTATTGTTTAGTGTCTGATTGAAATATTGTTGCTTTGGTGATATGTTATCTTATTGGTATTTTAATTTGCATCTCTCTAATAGATTTCAGTTGTCTGAACAGAGCAAGGGAACAACACTCCATAGCTTAAAATCAGAAAAGGTGCATATCAGGGTTCTATCCTCTCTCCATACCAAAGAATATTCCGTTGTGTAGATTTGCCACATTTTGTTCATCCATCCATTGATCAATTGATGGAATTTTGCTTTCCCCCCTCCATTTTGTGGCTATTATGAATTATACTGCCAGTTATTCAGTTTCCATTAATTTATAGATTTTCTGCCTCCCTTTTACCCTATCATCTTTGTTTTATGGTAAACAATGATAATTTGGTTTCACACAGGTAATTCTTTAGAAGAGCACTGTATTCATAAATGATAGACTGTGTTATGTTGTTAGATGCCACTGAATCAACAGCACCTCTTAGTGACTTTATGAATAACAGATTGTAACCATGCCCTATCCTGTATCATCTTCACAATCTCTGCCATACCCAAGCCCATTGTTAGAGTTACTGTGTCTGTAATACACATTTTGTTGAGGGTCTTCCTTTCTTTTGCTGACCTTCTTTTTCCAAGGACTGATCTCTTCTCATAACATGTCCAAAGTAGGCGAGATGAAATTTCACTATCTTTGCCTCTGAGAAGCACACTGATTGCACTTCTTCCAAGAAGATATCTTTGTTTTTTGGCAGTCCATGTTCATGGCAGTACTCTTCTCCACCATCACAATTCAAAGGCATTGATTTTTCTTCTGTCATCCATATTCATTGTCCAACTTTCAGATGCATAAGAAACAATTAAATATATTACGGCCTAGATGAGACACACCTTAGTATTTAAACTAATATTCTTGCTCTTTAGCACTTTGGAGAGGTGTTTGACAGAATAATTTTGTAATGCATCATGTCTTATTACTGTGTCGATTGTGGATCCAAGTAAAAGGAAGTCCTTGATAATGTCAACCTTTTCTTCTTTTATCATAATGTTGCCTATTGGTTCAATGGTAAAGATTTTTTTTTCTTAATACTGACTTGTGATCTATATTGAATACTACAGTCTTTGATCTTTTTCAGTAAGTGCTTCAAGTCTTCTTTAGTTTCTGCAAGCAAGGTTGAGTCGTCTTCATAATGTAGGTTGTTAATGAACAACCTCCAATCTTGATGACACCTTCTCCTTCATATAATCTAGTTTTTCAAATGATTTGTTCAACATAAAGATTGAATAGGTATGGAGAAAAGATACAGCTCTAATGCACACCTTTCCTGGTTTTAAACAATATTCTCTGTTTCTGTTCGAACAACAGCTTTTTGGTCTAAGCTTGGGTTTTACATTAGCACAATTAAGTATTCTGAAATTCCCATTCTTCTTAATGCACAGTCAAATACCTTTTTTATAATCAATAAAACACAGATAAGCTCCTTACTGCCAAGATCCATCTGACATCATCAATTATATCTTTATTTCCATTACATCTTCTGAATCCAGCTTGAGTTTCTGGAAGTTCCCTGTTGATGTACTGTTCCAGGCATTTAAAAATAATCTTCAGCAATATTTTACTCAGGTATGATATTAATGATAGTTTTTTTATAATTTTCACAATCTGTTGGATCACCTTTGTTTTTTGAATGGTTATTGTTGTTGTTAAGTGTTGTTGAGTTGTCTGCGACTCGTAGCAACCTTATGTAAAATAGCTCTGAAGTCTGCCCTGTTGTAAGTCAGTCTCACTGACTCTGACACACCTACCCTCATTGCGCTAGTCACTGTATCAGTCTATCTCAATTGGGGTCTTCCTCTCCTGCGTTGTTCCTCCACCCTTCTGAGCATGATGTCCTTCTCCAAGGATCAGTCCCTACTGGCCATGTACCCAAAGTATGTAAGATGGAATTTCAAAATCCTAGCCTCTAAGGATAATCTTGATTTCACTCTCTTCAAGACAGACTTTTTTTTCTTGGCAGACCATAGTGTGTTCAAGACTTTTTTTCCAGCACCACTACTCAAAGGCATCAATTCTTCTTCTATCATCCTTAGTCATTATCCACCTCTCTGTTGCATAGCAAATAATTGCAAAGACCAGGGATTGGATCAGGCACACTTTTGTCTCTAGACTGACATCATTGCTTCTTAGTACTCTGCACTTTGTTTTTTGATCTCCTAACTGCTGGTGCCAAGACAGTTGATTGTGGGGCCTAGCAAGATGTAACTGCTAAAACCCTCAATCTCTTCTCCATCCATCATGTTGCTGCCAATCAGCCCAGTGGTGAGAATCTTTCTCTTCTTGATGTTGAGCTTCAATCCATATTGAAGACTATAGTCCTTGACTTTCTGCAGCAAGCACTCAGGCCCGCCTCATTTTCAGCAAGCAAGGTTGTGTTATCTGCATAAGGTAGGTTGTTGATGAGTTTTCCTTCAATCCTGATGCCACATATTGCTCCTCATAAAGCCCAACCTCCCAAATGATCTGTTCTGCATATAAATTGAAAAGGTATGGAGACAAGATGAATGCCTGACACACTCGCTTCCTGATTTTGAACATTTCCCTGATCTGTTCTTAGGACTGCTTCCTGGCCCAAGATAAGTTTTGCATAAGCACAATCAAGTGTTCTGGGATTCCCATTCTTCTCAAGGTTAGCCACAATTTGTTGTGATCCACATAGTCAAATGCTTTTACATAGTCTATGAAACACAGATAGATATCTCTCTGGAACTCTGGTGCTCTTTGCTTTCTGTCAAGATCCATCTGACATTGGCGATAATATCTCTAGTATCACGATCTCTTCTAAACCCAGATTTTATTTCTGGTAGCCCTCTGTCAATGTACTCTTCCAGTCATTTCTGGATAATCTTCAGCAGGATTTTGCTTGCGTGTGATATTATTGTACAATAATTTCCACATTGTTGAGTCACCTTTTTTTGGAATGAGAATAAATATGGATCTCCTCCAGTCAGTTAGCCAGGTAGTTGTCCTCCCGATTTCTTAGCACAATCTGATGAGCACATCCAGGGCAGCATCTGTTTGTTGTCAAATGTCAGTTGGTATTCCATCAGTTCCTGGGGCTTTATTCTTTGCCATTTTGTTCAGAGCAGTCTGAACTTCCTTGTTCACCACCATTGCCTCTTGATCATTATGTTGTTTCTTGAAATTCTTCTGTGTCAGCCAATTCTTTTTGGTACAGTGACTCCTTCCATCTTCTTTTAATATTTCCTGGATCATTCAATATTCTACCTAGAAAATCTTTAAGTATTGTGACTTGAGGCTTGAATTTGTTCTTTAGTTCCTTCAGTTCAAGAAATGCCAAGTGAGTACGATGGCCTTTTTGATTTTCAGACTCTAGTTCTTTGTCTTCCCGTATTGCCCTTTGAAATCTTCTATTCAGCTCCTTAACGTCTTGATTTCTTCCATTTGCTTTGGCTTCTCAGCATTCTAGTGTATTATTCAGAGTCTCTTCTGACATCAATTTTGGTCTTTTCTTCTTCTGTCTTTGTAATGACCTTTTGCATTCTTCATGGATGATACTCTTGATATCCTCCCACAACTCCTCTGGTCTTTGTTCATTAGTGTTCAAGGCCTCAAACCTGTTTCTGAGTTGGTTCTTAAATTCAGGGGTAGGATAGACTCAAGGTCAAATGTTGATTCCTTAGGATTTTATTTGACCTTCTTTAGCTTTAATTTGAACTTGCATAGTAGTTGATGATCTGTTCCACAATCAGCACTTGGCAGCATATTCACTGCTGATATTGAACTTCTTCAGTGATTCCTTCCATGGAGTGGTAACAAATATGAATCTTATCCAGTTGCTTGGCCAGGTAACTCTCTTCTAAATTTCTTGGCATAAGCTAATGAACACATCCAGGATTTATCTGTTTACTAAAATACCTCAATCAATATTCCATCACTTTCTGAAGCCCTATTTTTTTTTTTACAAATGCCTTCGGTGTAGTTTGGACTTCTATCAATACTATTGCTTTTTTGATTATGTACTACTTTCTAAAATGATTCAATGTTTGCCAATTCCTTTTAGTACAGAGACTTCCATCTTCTTTTGATGCTTCCTGCATCATTCAAGATTTTACCTACACAATTTACAACTTTATCTGGAAAAGAAAGAGATCCCCAAATAAGCAAAGCTTTAATTAGGAGGCATCACACTCTCTTATCTTAAATCTTACTACAGAACATAGTACTCAAAAGAGCATGTAACGGTACAATGACAGACATACAGATCAATGGAATAGAATCAAGGACCCAGAAATCAACCCATCCACCATCAACTGATCTTTGACCAAGAGACAAGATCAATTAAAGGCCAGCCTCTTCAACAAATGATGCTGGCAAAACTGGACATCTATTTACAGAAAGTTGAAATAAGACCAACATCTCACACAATCCACAAAAACCAACTCAAGATGGATCAGAGACCAAGGGTTAAAACCAAAACTTTGAAGTTCACCAGAGAAAAAACAGGAATAAATTTAGAAGCTCTAATCCATGGCATGAATAGATACTCAGTTGTAGCGAAAAAATACACAACCAGGAAAGGATCAAATAGATGAATCGAACCTCATAAAAATAAAATTCCGTGTACATAAAACCCCCACCAAATCCATTCTCTAACACGGTAGTAAGAAAGCTCACAGACTGGGAAGAATATTCGGCAATAAAATATCTGACAAGGGACTCATATAAAATTTGTAGAATACTCCAGCACCTCAAAAGTAAAAGACAAGACAACTCCATTGCGAAATGGTTAGGAGGTATGAAAAGATGGTTCACTAAAGAATATACTTAGATGGCAAAAAAAAAAATCACATTAAAAATGCTCAAAGTCATTAGATGTTGTTGTTGTTAAGTGCCGTCAAGTCGTAGGCGACTCATAGCGACCCTATGAAGGAAAGCATTTGACACTTGTGTGCATGACTTACATCCTTTCTCCAGGTTCATAGGGCTTCTGGAGGCAAGCTATTTATTGAAGTGGATGCTACTCCCGCTTCCAAGCTTGTTTCAACCAGGGAGCGCCACCAAACACTGTTCACCATGGGTAACCGTTATAGCATTTGACACATCAGTGTCACAACATTAGATAGAGAAATAAAAATCAAAACAGTAATGAGACCTCACTCCAGCAATAGCAAAGTTTAACAGGACAGCAAACAACAAGTATTGGTGAGGATGCAGATAGTTTGGAACTCTCGTGCACTACTGGTGGTGATGTAAAATGTTACAACCCTATGGAAGACAATCTGACATTTCCTCAAAAAGTTAGAAATAGCATTTGATTCAGCTACTCCACTACTGGGGATATACCCTAAAGAAATCAGAGCCACAACAGGAACAGATTTAGTGGTAAGAACTTGAGCTACAATCCTGAAAGCATGTGGTTCGAATCTGCCCCCTATTTCAAGAGAAAAGAATGGCCAATATTCTCCCGTGAGATTAACTGCCCCTGAAAATCTGCTGGAGGATCAGCTATGGGTTGGTCCCGACTTGATGTTACTAAACAACAACATGTGTATTGCAGCATTATTCACAATAACAAGGAGAGGAAAGTAGCCTGAGTACCCATCAACAAATGAATGAATAGGGAAACTGTGGTTCATTCACACAATGGAATATAATGTAGTATCAAAAAATAATGAACTCATGAAACACTACACATTTAAAGGACATTATGTTAAGTACAATAACTCAATCACAAAATGACACACACTGTATGAAACCATTGTTATTAAAAAATAGAATTATTATTCGTGGCGGGAGGTAGGGGAAGGCAGTCTCCTGATCACCTGACTGCTGGTACTGAGGATGTACATTGTGAATTCAAGTAAGATGAGATCATTGACAGTTTCAATCCTTTCTCCATTTGTCATGATGTTGTCTATTGACTTGGTGGTCTATTGACCTTTGTTTTCTTGATGTTAATATGTAATCCATGTTGAAGGTTGTAGTCTTTGATCTTCCTCAGCACATTCTTCAGGTTCTGAAGCAAGTTCTTCAGCAAACAAAGTTGTGTCATTTGCATAAGGTATGTTTGATTTTGGGGGATTTTTTTTAAACATTTCCACCTTGGATTTTATTGAGAAGTTAGTTACAGTAGTGTTGACCTGGTTTGCATGCACGCAGTTAGCTGGGGTTGAGGGTGACTCTCTGCAGAGCTGAGGTGCAAGTTAAGGGAGCCACGTGGGTCAGAGGACCTTCCAGCCTTCTCAAGCTTCTGGCTATGTTCTCAACGTTAGTCTCTTTGGCATGATTAGGAACACTATCACAGAAACACTCAGTGGGACTACCCATACATTTTGTCTCAGCAGCATCCATTCCCCCCCCCACTCCCAATCCAACTCTTGACCCAATACAAAAATGATTGTTAGCAGGATTTCTTAGTTATTATTATTAATTTTAATGAAAGTTTACAGAGACTTTGGATTTCCAATCATCCATTGTTGCACTTTTTTACCTTCCCACCCCTCACCAGTTGGGTCTTCTCTTTAAAAAGTAAAAGAAAAATTCTTTCATTGTTATGTAATCCCTCCCCCCAAGTCCACTCCACTATGCAGCCTTTATTCTGGACTCCTGTCATGACAATAATACCTAATCATATATCCCTTTTAAACAGTTCTCTCCCTCATCTGTTTCAATGCAGTATACGTAGTTTATCCTATCTTTCTCAGTCTCCCCCCAACCTCGATGTCAGTCCATTTTACAACAGTGGTACAATACAGTATTTGTCCTTTTGTGACTGAGATATTTCACTTAACATAATATCCTCCAGGGTCACCTATTTTGTATGATCAAAGCAGCATAGTATTCCAATGTGTGAATATACCACAGATTATCTATCCATTTGTTTGTTGATGGGCACTTAGGTTGTTTCCAACTCTTTGCTATTGTGAACAAAGCCACGGTAAACATAGGTGTGCATATATCTTTAGTAGGATTTCTTCTCTCAGGAAAGCTGACTTGGAAGTTTGATGTAAGAGGAAGGAATAGGAAGAGGGATCGGGCAAGATGTCATGTCTAGAAACTTTGCACTGCAGGCCCTTCCAGTATCTAGGAACTAAAAGCAAGGAACAGAAGCAAACTCAAGTCCCTTGCCATCCTCTCTGCCTTTTGGCATTCCCTTTAATGATCTAAGGAAATAAGTTTACGTTTATAATTAGAGGATAATTTGGAGAATATACACTATTTACAAGGGCCAGACCAGAGGACTGCTGGATCCAGAACAGAAAGTTTAGGGAGTTCCTAGTTCCATTCACTCTGGTTTTTGCTATGTTCCCCCTTCAGCTCCCAGTAGCAGAGTAACCAGAGTCTCCTGGGGAACTAGTGGCAGAGAGACCAGTTACCAGAGCTTTGCTGTCTTCAGAGGCCCCAGTGGCAGCTAATGTGCCACTGTTGCCTTAGCATCACCAGGAAAGTTGGAGCCAAGGAGCTTAGAAGGTTGGTGACTGCTGTTCTCACTCAGAAGGTTCGAGGGACACTGGGCCTGGACTGCCTGCCTACATGAGTGCTCCAGATGGGTAGCCTGAGCAGCAAGGGCATGACCAGGTCCCTATCACAGCTCATGAATGAACTGAGACCAGCTGCTGTTGTCAGGGCCCAGTAGGTCTTCCTCCAGGCCAGGAAAGCTGATGTCCAGCAGGATCTTGCTGAGGCTGTTGTTCATTGTGTCCAGAACCAGACCCTCTGTCAGAGAGTGATTACCTGAAATATTGGCAAAGATTGGTTCCGGGGAGCCTGGCTTGAGGGTATCCATATCTGAGGGGCACAGCTGCTGAAGGGGTCAGAGGTAAGGTCAAAGGGTTCTGAACTGAGGAACTTTCAGGGGTGTCAGAGAGGGGAACACGTTTCAGTAGTGTGGTGTTGAGGAGGGAGTCAGGCAGGGGACCAAAGGCACCCTGGGGGAGGTTCTTATTGGGCTGAAATCAAGCCCCCCTTTCTTGGCTGGGCATGGGGTGAGCTTTCAGGATTCAGGAGTCACGGGGAGGACAGATTTGCTTGGGGTGGAGGAGACGGGTAGCACCTTCTTAATGGGCATCTTGAAAGGTCCTCCTTCCACCTGAGAGTAGCCAAGCTGAGAGGTCTGCTCAGAGGGATCTGCTAGGAAAGGGAGCTCAGCTCCTCGGGACATGCTGGGGCCCTCTGAGAAGAGCAACTCGATTCATCTGCACAGGGTGGCAGGAGGTGCTATTTGCTGTGGGACTGGCTCCTCTCCCTCCTCTCTCTCCATGCATTTCAGACACACACTGGGCTGGGGACTTGAGCCCACTGTAGCGTTTCTTGGACTTTGGAGTGGGAGAGCCAGACGAGTTCTCCCAGATGTGAGGTGATTCTTCTTTGAAGGAGGGGCAGGGCCACTCTTCCAAAGGAGGGCTCTCTACTTTGATGTGTCTGGCAAAGTATGGCGTTTCCTCCCCAGGCTGGATCTCTTCCTCCTTGATGGACTGGACTGAGAGCAAAGGGAATAGCCCTTCTCCAGAGAGGAGCTTCTCTTCTTTCACTGGGCCTGCAGTAGGAAGGGGGGCTATCCCTTCTTCAGCTAACTGCACCTTCAGGGCGATTCGGACTCGCTTACTATGGCAGGCCAGCTCTGAGATTATGAGTTAAGGCGCCAGTGGCAATAGCACCTTCACAGAGGGCTGCAATACCAGTGACTGGTTCACCAGGAACTGGATGGGTACCAGGTACCAGCTGACTCGTGGAAGCAGTGGCTTTATCTTCCAGCGTACACCCAGTGGGAGTTCAGTTTCCATGGTCACATTCCAGCAGAGCTCAGGCTTGGGTCGTTTCTGGTGCTTAAACACTTGGTCTAATGTCAAGTAGTGATTAGCACTGGGGTGAATGGTCCAAAAGGAGACTTTGCCACTAGTAGACGTCTCTCGAACAAACATATCATGGAGAGAAAGGTTGTGGCAAATGGAATTCTTCCAGCCTGGCTTGGCAATGTACTTAAAGTAGAGGAAGTAGTCCTCAGTCCAAGTATAGATGCCCTTCAAAGTCTTATGCTTCCTTTCAGTGCTATTGATAGCAAATTGGCCACTCTAACACAGAGTCCTGCCAGGATGTTGATGCTAGTGGCTCCTCAACCTTAACCTGGTCCATGTGACAATTTTCTTTTCCCTCCATTTCTTGCTTGATGTCATAGGAACCCAGTCCATCAGAACTCATCTTGCCAAATCACTGGATGTTGGTCAAACTGTTGTCTGGAGTGCAGCCTACTGCCTCCCTCACTGCTGGAACAGCAATCTCATCTCTGCCTAGGAAGGGCTCCAGGTGGTTTGGGAAGAGTCGTATTCCTAGTTGTTGGCTTTGGTCCCAAGATCTCAGGGATCACTTCTGTCTTCTTGACATCATTGCTGTCTTGGCATGGAAGCTGGGGTCCCAGAGGGTGCGTGGGGGCTCCCCCACAGCTGATGAGGATGAACTTGTTGAGCCCACTGCTGCCACTCTCTTTTCCTTTGGCCGTGATGATGCTCTGGATGTCAGAATTGTTGGGGACATGGTGGGGTTTTTAATAATCTTGATTCCAGCTGGAAATTTGCAGGCGTTAGACTCTGCCATCTCTTTGGAGGCCTTTGCCTGGTCAGGCTTTTGTTGAGCAGGAGATCTCTTCCATTCCTCTTCTGATATTTCACTTGGGGCATTTTGAAGAGGAAGGGGCACCCTCCATCTTTGGAGAATCAGTGGTCGGGGCTAGTTTTCATGATGAATCTATGCTTTCACTCTCCATTGAGAATCACAAGAATGGACCCTCCTGACTTCAGCTGCTGCTGCCGCCTCTGGGATAGGGCTCCTAGGGCGGGCTCTGCACTTTTCCAATCTGCAGGCCGACAGGGATTCACATCAGGCCAGCCAGGTCCCCAGCGGTGCGGGAGGGGTGGGGAATCCCCATAAAGTATGTTGTTGATGACTCTTCCCCAGAGCCTGATGCCACATTCTTATTCATAGAGTGTGACTTTACAAATTATTTACTCAGGCTACAGATTGAATAGATATGGAGAAAGAATACATTCTTTGTGCACACCCTTCCTGACTGTAAAATATAGAGTTCCCTTGTTCTGCTCGGATAACATCTTCTTGGTTTAAGTATAGATTTTGTATGAGCATGATTAAGTGCTCTGGCATCTCCATTCTTCTCAATGTTAGCCATAGTTTGTTATGATCCACCCAGTCAAATGCTTTTACATGTTCAAACATAAACGGATATTCTTTTGGTATTCTCTCTTTCAGCAAAGATCCACTTGACATCAGCAATGATATACCTGATGCCACATCCTCTTCTAAATCCAACTTGAACTTCTGTTAATGTACTCTGCTGACCATTTTTGGATGATCTTCAGCAATATTTTGCTTCTTCTTGTTGTTGTTATGTGCCATCAAGTCTCTTTTAATTCATAGCAACCCCATGTACAATAGCCCTAAAACTTGCTCTATCCTGTGCCAACTTTACTTTCTCTGACACACCTACTCCTCATTATCCCAGTCACTGAATCAATTGATCTCATCGATGGTCTTCCTCCCTTTCTGTGTCCATCCACCCTTCCAAGCATGATATCCCTCTCCAAAGACTGTTTCCTCCTTGTAACATGCCCAAAGTATGTCAGATGAAGCTTCAGAATCCTTGCCTCTGAAGAGCAGCCTGGTTTCACTCTCTGTAGGATGAACCTATTTGTTCTCCTGGAAGTCCATGGTATATTCAGCACTTCTCCAGCATCACAGTTTAAGGCATGAATTCTCTTTCTATCATCCCTAGTCATTGTCCAACTCTCTGGTGCATAGCAAGAAATTGTGAAGACTGGTCTGGATCAGGCACACCTTAGTCTCCAGACTGATGTAATTGCTCTTCAATCACTCTGGATAGGTCCCTGACAGCCAACCTTCCCAAATGCAATTTGTCTTTTGATTTCCTGGCTGCTGGTACCAACAGTGTTGATTGTGGAGCCAAGCAAACTTAAGCTCAATTTTTACCATCTAGTATAATGCTACCAATCGGCCTACTGGTGAGAATCTCTGTCTTCTTGATGTTGAGCTTCAGTCTATATTGAAGGCTACAGTGCTTGACCTTCTGCAGCAAGCACTTCAGGTCCTCCTCAGTTTCTGCAAGCAGGGTTGTGTCATCTGCATAACTCAGGTTGTTGATGAGTCTTCCTCCAATCCTGATGTCACATTTCTCCTCATACAGCCCAGCCTCACGGATGATCAGTTCTGCATATAGAATGAAAAGGAATGGAGACATGTTACATCTCTGACCTATACCAACCTGATTTTGAGCCATACAATGTTTCCTTGCTCTGTTCTGATGACTGCCTCCTGGTCCAAGTATAGATTTCGCATAACCACAAAATCAAATGTTCTGGGATTCCTATTCTTCTCAGAGTCAGTCACAGCTTGTTGTGATCCATAGTCAAGTGCTTTTGCATAGTCAATGACACACAGATAGACATTCCTCTGGTACTCCCTGCATTCAGCCAAGATCGATCTAACCTTAGCTATAGTATGCCTAGTACCACGGCCTCTTCTAAACACAGTCTGCACATCTGGCGGTTCTCTGTTGATGGTCTACTCCAGTTGTTTTTTGATAATTTTCAGCAGAATATTGCTGGTTTGTGATATTAATGATATTGTTTGATAATTTCCACACTCTGGTCACCCTTATTTAGAATGGAAACAAATATAGATCTCTTTCAGTCAGTTGACCAAGTGGTTGTCCTCTAGATTTCTTGGCATAACTTAGTGAGCACATCTAGGGCAGTGTCAGTTTGTTAAAATACATCAATTGGCATGCTGTCAATTCCTGGAGCCTTGTTTTTTGCCAATTCTTTCAGAGCAGCTTGAACTTCTCCCTTCATGTGATATTAATGATATTATTCAATAATTTCCACATTTTGTTGGGTTAGCTTTCTTGGAAATGGGAACAGATAAAAATATCTTCCAAATGGGAACAAATAGAAATCTTTTCCAGTCAATAGGCCAGGCAGCTGTCCGCCAAACATTTTCTCATAGACTGGTGAGCATGTTCAGGTTGTATTTGTTAGTTAAATCATATAAATTGGTATCCTAATTATTCCTGGGAATTTATTATTTTGCCAGTGTCTTCATTGCAGCTTGAACTTCTTCCATTAAACCTCTTGCTTATATGGTTCTTCCTGAAATTTTTCAGTGTGGATCAACACTTTTTGGTACAGTGACTCTATTCCTTTCCATCTTCTTTTAATGCTTCCTGGATCATTCAAGATTTTGCCCATGGTATTGCAACTGAGGCTTGAATTTTTTTTTCAGTTCTTACAGCTTGAGAAATGCTAAGCAAGTTCTTCCCTTTGTATTCTCTGACTACAGCTCTGTATACATTTTGTTGTAATACTTTGCTTTAACTTCTCAAACTACCCTTTTAAATTTTTTGTTCAGATCCTTTCTTTTTGCTGTTAAAGTGTAAGAACTCTTTACATAGTCTAAATCTTATCAGATGTGTCACTTGCAGATCTTTTCTTCTGTTCTAGGGGTTGTCTTTTTTGCACAAGATGTTTTTCCAAGAGTTTTCTCAATACCACTGCTGTGAGGTAGATGTTATTGATATAGAAATGGAAGTTTAGAGAGAAGATGTGATTTATTTTTTAAATTTTATTTTATACTGGTTTACATACAAAGTTACTAAAGTTCGTATACATTGTTTTTCACACCAGACCTTTCCCCTTTCCTTTACCAATCCCTCCCTCCAGCAATCAAATTGTGTGACCCTATATTTAAGCCCACCCTTGGATCCTTGTATACCATCTACAATAATGGTCCTATACAGTATTTGTCTTTATGAGACTCAGTTAGTTCACTTAACATAATGCTCACCAGGCCCTCCCATGTTAGGTAATAACTTACAAAATCATTGCTCCTGCGTGCTACATAGTATTCCATTGTGTGAATGTACCATAATCTCTTAATCCATTAGATTGTAATGGGGCATTTGGGCTGCTTCCATGTTCTTCCTATGGTGAGTAATGCCGCTATGAGCATTGGTGTACAAGTCTCTGTGCCTCAGTTCTCATTTTCTCAGGGTTTATTCCAAGCATTGGAATAGCTGAGTCATATGGAATTTTTATGTCTAGCTTTCTGAGGAAAGGCCAAATTGCTTTCTGCAGTGGTTGTACCATTTCATAATCCCACCAGCAAAGTATAAGAGTTCTTATCTTGCCATATCCTCTCCAACATTTATTACTTGCTGCCCTGCTAAACTCTGCCACTGCTACTGGGTACCATAAGATGGTAGTTCAGTGTGTTTTTTATTGGCATCTCTCTTATTGCCAGTGATTTGGAACATTTCTTCATGTGTTTTCTGGGCATCTGAATGTTCTCCTCTGGGAAAAGTCTTTCCATATCTTTTGCCCATTTTGTTATTGCCTTTTCTTCTGGAGGCCCTGAAAGATTCTGTAAACTTTTGTTATGAGACTCTTGTCTGAAACGGTATTGACAAATGTTTGTTCCTAGTCAGTAGGTTTTCTTTCCACCCTGCTGGAAAAATATTTTGATGAACACAGAGATTTAATCTTTAGACGGTCCCATTCATCAATTTTATCCTCTTCAGATTGAGCATTTCTGGCTGTATTTAACCTCGAGTTGCTATAATCAAGAATGCTTTCGGCAGAATGTTAAATGATCCAGGAAGTATTAAAAGAAGATGGAAAGAATATACTGAGTCACTGTATCGAAAG
>NW_006399989.1:1869252-1870307 GCF_000299155.1 Elephantulus edwardii
ACAACAACAACATTATATCATAGACTGGGCTTTGTAAACTTGGTCCCTGTTTGTCTCTTTTGAGCTTTATGGTTTTAGGCTTTATTTCTATATCTCTGATCTACCTAGAGTTAATTTTTGTGTATGGTGTGAGATATGGATCCTACTTTAGCTTTCTACATGTAGCAGTCCAGTTTTGCCATTTGTTGAAGAGGTTATCATTCCCCTTTGGATAGGTTTTATTTCCTTGTTGAATATCAGTTGACTGTAGATTGATGGATCCATTTCTGGGTTCTCAATTCTGTTCCATTTTTCTATGTCCCAGTCCTTGTACCAGTACCCTGCTGTTTTCGTTACTACTGTTGTGTACTAGGTTTTGAGGTGAAGGGATGCTATGCCTCCCAGTTCATTCTTATTTTTCAAAAGTAGTTTGTTTATTTGAGGTCTTTTCCCTCTCCATATAAACTTAACAATTTCCCTGAAAAATGAATTTGGTATATGTATTGGGATTGCATTGAACATGTAGATTGCTTTTGGTAGGATTGCCATTTTCACAATATTGAGTCTTCCTATCCATGAACAGGGAACATTTTCCCTATTTATTTAGGTCTTTTATTGTGTCTTGCAGAAATATTCTGTAGTTTTCTTTGTATAGGTCATCGTATCTTTAGTTAGGCTCATTCTCAAGTATCTCAGCTTGTGGTTAGTTATTGTAAATGGAATTACTTTCTTAGTTTCCTTCTCTGAGTTCTCTTTGTTACTATAGAGGAATCTCACTGATCTTTGTATATTGGTCTTATATCCTGCCACTCTTTTAAATTGTTCTACTAGCTCTAACAGGGGTTTTTTTGTGTTTGTTTTTGTTGAGTCCTTGGGGTTTTCTGTGTATACTATCATATCATCTGCCTAGAGCAACAATTTAGTCATTTCTTTGTCAATCAGGATGTCTTTTTATTTCCTTCTCCTGTCATATTGCCCTAGCAAGTGTTGTTGTTGTTATGTGCCATCGAGTCGCTTGCGACTCATAGCGACCCTATGTACAACAGCCCTAAACTCTGCTCTGTCCTGTGCCAATC
>NW_006399989.1:1871874-1900342 GCF_000299155.1 Elephantulus edwardii
TCCTTGATTATAGCAACTCGAGGTTTGAATTTGTTCTTCAGTTCCTTGAGCTTAAAATATGCTGAGCGAGTTCGGCCCTTTTGATTTTGTGACTCCAACTCCTTGCACATTTCATTGTAATATTTTGCTTTGTCATCTCGCGCTGACTTTTGAAATCTTCTATTGAACTCTTTAGTATCCAATAAAATATTGGATAGCAGTGGCAAAATAGGACATATTTGTCTGCTCCCTGGTCACAGAGAAAATGGTTTTAGTCTTTCTCTATTCAGAAAGATATTGGTTCTCGGTTTTGCATGTATACTTTTGACTATATTGAGGAAATTCCCCTCTATTCCAATTTTGCTGAGTGTCTTAATCAGGAAGGGGTATTGAATTTTACCAAATGTCTTTTCTGCATCAATTGCTAGGATCATATGGTTTTTGGTATTTGTTTTGTTAATGTAGTGAATTACATTGGTTATTTTTATTATGTTGGACTATCCTTGCATACCTCTTATGAATCCCACTTGGTCATGAAGAATTTTTTTAAGTGCTTTAGGCTAGGATTTTGTTAAGGGTTTTTGTGTCTATGTTCATGAAAGATATTCGTGTGTAGTTTTATATTTTGGTAACATTTTTGCCTGCTTTATAGAACAACTCTGGGAGTGTACCTTCTTTTTCCTATATTTTGAAATAAGTAGAGTTGGTGATAAATCTCTGGATGGTTGATAGAATTTAGCTTTGAAGCCATTTGGTCCAGGACTTTTTTTTGTGGGAGTGTCTTTTTATGGCCTGTTAAATTTCTTCTTTTGTAATGGGTCTGTTCAAGTGCTCTACATCTGATTGTGTCAATCTGGGTAGGGCATGAGTTTAAAGAAATTTGTCCGTTTCCTCTAAGTTTTCAAATTTATCTGAGTATAGCCTTTAATATTCTGATGTTATAGATTTGATTTCCTCTGGTTCTGTTGTGATGTCATCTCTATCATTCCTTTATCGAGTTATTTGTGCATTCTCCTTTTTTCTTTTGTTAAGTTTGCCAATGGTTTTTCAATTTTATTGTTCCTTTCAAAAAGTCAGCTTTTGGTCTTATTGATGGTTTCAGTTGGTTTTGTTTTCTGTCTCATTTATTTCAGCTCTTATCCTTATAATTTTCTTTCTTCTAGAGGCTTTGGGTTAGATTGTTGTTCTTATTCTATTTGATGAAGGTGTTGAGTTAGATCATTTATTTTGTTTCTTTCTTAGTTTGTTATGTGTTTGCCTATTGTTATGAACTTATCCCTGAGGAGTGCCTTAGCTGCATCGCAAAGGTTTTGGTATGCTGTGTTTTCATTATCATTTGTTTTGAGGAATTTTTAAAATTTCATTCTTTATTTCTTCCCAATTGTGTTCAAGAAGGGTGTTATTTAGCTTCCACATTGATGGCTTTATAACACTTATTCTTTTGTGGTTAATTTCTAGTTTTAGGAATTTCAGTCTGAGAAGATACTTTGTATTATTTCAATGTTTTTTAATTTGTTGAGGCTTGCTTTGTGTCCTACTATGTGATCAATTCTGGAGAATGTACCATGTGCAAATGAGAAGAAAGTTAATTGAGGTCAAGTTAGCTGACCGTGTAGTTTAATTTTCTGCATCTTTGTTAAGTTTCTTTTTAGTTGACCTATCCTTTGATGAGGGTGGTGTGTTAAAGTCTCCTACTACTATTGTAGAAATCTTCTGTTTCTTCTTCTTTGGCTCTGCTTGTTCGTGCATATATCTGAATGATAGTGGTATTCACTGGACTTCCTTGTATGTGTATGGATATTGTCCTGTTACTTACAATATTGCATTTTAAGATGGATCTAGAAATTACTTTTCTAATTATGAAAGCAACCCCATTTTTCCTCACCTTTTCATCTCTGAAGTAATAGATCATATGATCGTCTGACTCAAAATGTCCCATGCTAGTCCATCTCATCTCTGCAATACCTAATATGTCAATATTTATTCTTCCATTTCTTCCTTAACAATATCTATTTTTCCCGCATTCATGGTTCTCACATTCTATGTTCCAATCACTAGTATCTACTTACAGCTGTTCCTCTTCCTTTGTATTTCCATACTTGAAAGCTCTGCCACAGTTACCCTATCTGTTAGTCTATGTGTATTCTGTTGTACATAGTGTTTTCAGAGGCCTGTTATTTCGGAAGTGGATGGTCAATCCTTCCTAGTCTGTCTTACTGAATGCTCAGATTTAGAGAAGTATCTGACAATTATTTTACAGAAAAAAACAGAAGAAAGATATTTTCCCAATTTTGAAATTAACCATTAGTTTCAGTGTTGTCTCTGCCCTTGACACAAGTGACCCACTTATTTCCCTGCTCCACCATCCACCACCATCCCCCTCCACTTCCATCTACTTCTTTCAACACCTATCTCCAGTTGTCCAGCCTTTGATCTGATAGATGTATCTCAAGCTTTATGGGCTTCTGTGATTGCAAACACTCCAGCTGCTGACAATTTCTTATGCTGTGGCCAGTGTCTCTCGAGTTTAGTGGTAATGTTTCCCAAGTGAGGGTGATGTGTCCTGTAGATCGGGTGTACAGATTGTTTTCCTGGCCTGATACCGGCCATGGTCTTTCCAGTCACTTGCTATGCATAGCTGGACAATGACTAGGTAGGATAGAAGGAGAATTGATGCCTTTGAGCTGTGGTGCTGGAAAAGAATGTTGAATATACCATGGACTGCTAAGAAAACAAACAGGTTCATCCTGGAGAGGGTGAAGCCAGGCTGCTCCTTGGAGGCAAGGATCTGACATACTTTGGACATGTTGCAAGGAGGGACCAGTCCCTGGAGAAGGATGTCATGCTTGGGAGGGTGGAGGAACAGCACAGGAGAGGAAGACCCTCTGTGAGGTGGATTGATTCAGTGACTTGGGTAATGGGGGTAGGTGTGTCAGAGACAGTGAGATTGGCACAGGACAGCCCCGGGTTTAGGGCTGTTGTACACAGGGTTGCTATGAGTCACAGGCAACTCGACAGCACATAACAACAACCACTATTGTGGTGCTGTCTATTTCTTTCTTCAGTTCTGTTAATAGTTGTTTTATGTATCCGGCAGGTCTATCATTTGGTGCAATGTTATGTTCTCTTGGTCTATTGTGCCTTTAGTCACTATCTAGTGCCCTTCCTTATCTTTTATGGTGATTTTCATTCTGAAGTCTATTTTGTGACTCCTGCTTTTTTGTGAATGCCATTTGCTTGGTATATTTTTTTCCAGCCTTTGATTTTGAGTCTATCTTTCTCTTCATTTTGCTTTTTTATCCATTCTGTTACTCTTTTTCTCTTGATTGGTGCATTAAGTCCATTCATGTTAAGTGTGATTATTGATAGGCCAGGTGTTATTGTTGTCATTTTGCTGTGTTTCTTTTTTTGTTGTTGTTGTTTCTTGTTACTATGGTCCATCCACTTTCCTTTGGTGTCTCTGTGTGTAGGACTTCCCTCAAAAGTTCTTGTAGGTTTGGCCTTGTTTTCACAAATTCCTTAAATTCTTTCTTTTTTGCAAAGGATGCAATTTCTCCTTCATATTTGATGGAGAGCTTTGCTGGGTACAGGGTCGTGGATTGGGTTGGCAGTTGTTTCCTTTCAACCTGTATATGCCAACCCATTGTCTTCTTGCTTGCATGGTGTCTTCTGAAAAATCAGAACTTAATCTGATTGCTTTTCCTTTGTAGGTGACTCTTTATTTTCCCCATGCTGTTTTCAGTATTCTATCCTTATCTTTTATTTTGGAGAATTTGACTAAGATATTTCTTGATGTTTTCCTTTTTGAATTTAGTCTATTTGGTGTTCACTGAGCTTCCCAAATGTGTATTTCCTTGTTCTTCACAATACCTGTGAAGGTTTTTTCTAGTAACTTTTCCACAATTTCCTCAGTGATTTTCCTATCCTTCTCATGTTCTGGAATTCTAATCATATATATGTTATTCCTTTTGATATCATCCCACATAATTTTAATATTTTCTTCATGTCTTATCTCTGATTTTTCTTCTAGTATGCTTCCATTGAGGGTCTTATCTTCCAGCTCACTGACTCTCTGCTTCATCTCTTCTGTTCCACTTTTTTTGGTTGTGTTTGTTTGTCTGGGTTTTTAAAAAATTAATTTTAATGGAAGTTTACAGAGACTTAGGGTTTCCATTCATTCATTGTTTCACTTTTCTCCCTGCCCACCCCTCCTCCTCAATTCGCTTTTCTCTTTCAAAAGTAAAAGAAAAATTCTTTCATTGTTATACAATCCCTCCCCCCAAGTCCACTCCACTATGCAGCCTTCATTCTGGACTCCTGTCATGACAATAAAACCTAATCATATATACCTTTTAAACAATTCTTTCTCTCATTTGTTTCCATGAAGTATACATAATTTATCCCATGTTTCTCAGTCTCCCCCCCCCCAACCCCAATGTCAGTTACAACAGTGGCACTATGCAGTATTTGTCCTTTTGTGATGGAGATATTTCACTCAGCATAAAGTCCTTCAGGGTCACCCATTTTGAATAATAGTGCATGAGTTCCTTGTTTTTCAATGTAGCATAGTATTCCACCGTGTCAATATACCACAGCTTCTCTATCCATTTGTTTGCTGATGGGCACTTGGGTCATTTCCAACTCTTTGCTATTGTGAACAAAGCCTCAATGAATATGAATGTGCATATATCTGCTTGGGTGGCAGTTATGGTTTCTTTAGGGTATATTCCCAGTAATGGAATTGCTGGGTCAAATGGTATATCTATTTGCAACTTTTTGAGAGAGCACCTTATTGTCTTCTCTAGTGGCTGCACCATTTTACACTCCCACCAACAGTGAATGAGATTTCCATTTTCTATGCAACCTCACCAGCATTTGATGTTTTTCATTCTGTTAAATTTTGCTATTCTTACTGGGGTGAGATGGTATCTCATAGTTGTTTGGATGTTCTACTTTTTTGTACTTCCAACATCTTGAACATTTCCACCATTTCAATTTTAATGCTCTGGATTGCATTTTGATGCCTTTCTGTTATTTCTAGTACTGTGCTGGAAGTATCCTCTCTATTTTGTGATGATTTTTAAAGTTCTTGTTTCTCTTTAGCTATAGTTTTAATTCTCCCTATTTTGTATTTTCTTCTGTAGTTCTGCAAGTTCCTCCTCATCAATATATTTCTTCTAGCTCTGTGTCTCTGGAGCATTTGCTTTCTTGATTTCCATTGCTTCTTCCATCGTTTGCACTTTCATCTATAGCTGTTCAAATAATTCTTCAATATATTTTTTCTAGTTCTCTACTTATTGTTTATATCAACACATATCATCTCCCTTCTTGACTCTGGGGTATCATGAGGTCTCTGATATTCTCTGGATGGGTTTTTTCCCTTAAAAAAGGGCTTAATTTGTTTTTTCATGGTGTTTGAAGCTGTCAATTGCTTTCTTGACATTATGTCAAGCTTTTCTTGTATGTGTTAGGTTGTTTCTATTGTGTTCCTAAAAGTTAGGTTGTTTCTATTGTGTTCGTAAAAGTTGTTGTTGGTTCTTGCCTTTAAAATATTAATAGTTAGTTGTCAATTTAAGATGTGGTTAGGTACTCACCCCAGTGTAAGTCATTTCAGGGAAAATTTGCCTTTCTTAAAGTCCTTGAAGTTCTCTCTGTTCTGCACTGTAGGCCTGTAGGAATCTTGCCTTGAAATAATCTCCTGAAATCAACTCTGTAGGCCTCCTTCATATATGAAGTGGCTGAGTGGTATGAGATGAGGTGCTTTAGTCAAGCAGTTTTTTAAGCTCCTTTTCTCCTGGACCTTAATATGTTCCTTTGTCTCTGCAGTTGTGGGAGATTAGAGGTCAGGGCTGCTAGCTCAAGTAGTTTATGTGCAAGGCGTCTTAAGTCAGCCCTCTGACTCTCCCAGAGAGCTAAAAAAATCCTTTCCCTCTGACTGAAGTTCTATGTACTAAAATATCTTGTCCTGTTTGGTCCCTGGGATAGCCCCACAATCACAGAGGCAAGGACTCCCGGTGGAGGTACCTACAGTCTTGGGAATGCTTCAGTTCTATCTCCCCACAGGCAATGGAGAGTGCTCACTTTCATCACAGAGCCCCTACCTCTCCTGACCTTTTCTCCTGTTGCTTGGTGTGCTCCTTTGTCTGTAGAAGAAGATGTAATTTAAATCCAGCTTTGTCTGATTGTTAAACTCATGCTTTCTTCTCTACTATAAGCTTTCCACAAAGATAAATTAAGCAGTGTTTCTAGCTTTAAAAGGAGCTTTGGTATCACGTTAAGCACTAGACTTATTCCCCCCCCATTCATTCATTGTTGCACTTTTCTCCCTGCCCATCCCTCCCCTCCAGTTCATTCTTCTCTTTGAAAAGTAAAAGAAAAATTCTTTCATTGTTATACAATCTCTCCCCCGCCCCGCCCCCGCCAAGTCCACTCCACTATGCAGCCTTCATTCTGGACTCCTGTCATGACAATAATACCTAATAATATACCTTTTAAACAGTTCTTTCTCCAATCTGTTTCCATGAAGTATACATAATTTATCACGTTTCTCAGTCTCCCCCACCCAAACCCCTATGTCAGTCCCGTTTTACAACATTGGCACTATGTAGTATTTGTCCTTTTGTTACTGTGAAATTTCACTTAGCATAATGTCCTCCAGGGTCATCCATTTTGACTACTGTTTAATGAGTTCCTTGTTTTTTCAATGCAGCGTAGTGTTCCACGGTCCATTAGTTTGTTGATGGGCACTTAGGTTGTTTCCAACTCTGTCATTGTGAACAAAGACACAATAAACATGGGTGTGCATATGTATATGTTTGGGTGGCAGTTATGGTTTCTTTGGGATATATTCCAAGTAATGGAATTGCTGGGTCAAATGATATTTCTATTTGCAATTTTTTGAGAAAGTGCCATACTGCCTTCCATAGTGGCTGCACCATTTTACACTCCCACAAACAATGAATAAGGGTTCCGGTTTCTCCAAAACCTCACCAGCATTTGTTGTTTTCTGTTCTGTTAAATTTTGCTATTCTTACTGGGATGAGATGATATCACATATTTGTTTTGATTTGCATCTCTCTTAGAGCTAGGGATTTTGAACATGTCTTCATGTGTTTGTTGGCCATCTGAATGTCTTCTTTGGTGAAGTATCTGTTCATATCCTGAAGCACTAGACTTCTAACTGAAAAGTTGCTGGTTTGAGCACCATTCCTTAGGGAAAATAAGTGGAAATCTACTCCAGTGAATTTTCACAAAGGCAGTGAGTTTTTTTGTTTTAAGGAGCTCAATTTAGCTGAGGACATAAAACAAGAACACAAATGTGCTGTAAAAACAGCTCTTACAAGTACTTCAAGCAAGGGATCGAGGAAGTGCAGTGGGAGGTCAAGAGGAGAGTGTGGAAATTGAGTTTGGTTTCAGTGAGATGACATTTGTGTTAAGTCCTAAAAGAGTTGAATGAATGAATGGAGACTTGATCCCACAATTGAATTTCATTGGAGTGTGGTGGGTGGAGGAACATACAACTACCCCAAAACACGTGAAAATTATACTCCTCCTGAAGGAAGACCTTACAGGAAATCAACACCAGCCCCCCAGTGTTGCCCAATTCAGGGTGAAGTAGGTAGAGATAACTTTGCTCCTAAACATTATATTCTTTTAGGGTCTGGAATGGAGGAAGAATGTAGCAATTGCCCGCAGGCCTGATTACTCCTTGAAAAACCTGGTAACATCTAAGGCAATCAGAACACAGACCAAAGCAAACACCATAAAAGAAACCAGACCAAAGACCAGACCAGACAATGGATTCTGATAAAGCTCTAGGCTTGATCTCAAAAGCCCAAACTAAAGTTAATTAATAGTCCCAAATTCCTAGAAAAATACCATCTTCTCCAGTCCTCCCTAGAACCCCTATAAGAAGAAATTGCCTTTAACTGCCCTTGCACCATTTTTACTTTCTCCACTCTTGGTCATTTGGCATCTCTCTCAGACCATGCAATAAAGGCCTGTTCATTTCTTGGGACCAGCTTCTTTCTTTCTCTCTCTTACCCTTAACCCTTTTTCTTTCTAACATATGGTTCCTTGACCAGGAATCTACATAGTTGGAAAGAATGCATAGTCATAGGCTGAAACCTCCTTTCTGTTTCTCCACAACTGTCCAACCTGGAGAGCAAGACTTCCCATCAAGGTTATTACAGCTTATCGTCTTCTGGAAAGTGACCTGAAGCCTACCTGCTTTCTTAAGCAGTGGCTTGTGCAGCCTATGCCAAGTGACTGATGTGAGCCTGCCTGGGCTCTTTATTGGTCTGGCTTGTACCCTCTGAAATAGGCCAAACTTTTCCGTCTCTGTCTCCTCTCAACTTTCTTACTGATCCCAAAAGTCAAAGGCCATTTGCCATTTAAATTCAATAACAACCAACACTGGCTCCAATTATCAACTGCCTAAGGCCATTCCTCTGCCTACTCTGATTGAGGAGTCCAGGGTCACTGCTTGAGGCACCCAGGGACTGATCACTCCCCTTTCCCTTTCCCTCCTCCCAGCCGGGCCCTGGGGCCCCCCTCCTGACACTGATAGGAGGATGCTTTGGCTGTCAGAAGGGTCTGTTGGCTGGCAGTTGGAGATGTCTGATTCTACCAGATTTTACATGCCGGGCTCTGGCTCTATTTTACCTCAGTATACCAGCAGGACATGTTCCCAGGACCGTCTTTTCTTCTGCCTCCTCTAAAACCCTTGCATCTTTGGCATAACACCTAATTTAAAAACAATTCTTTGTTCTGCCTCCTCTAAAATTTGTGCACCTTCTATACTGTGCCTAGTTTAAAGCATCCTCAATTTTTTTAAACTAAATTTGGCTCATTTAATCCATCTGTCCTTCAAAACATAAGTACTGAAATGACCTGAGGTTTCCTATACTCAAACTTTCTTTACTTTCCACTTTCATATCTCTCTCTCTCTCCCTACTTGGAAGTCTGCCCTGATTCCATATTGAGGTTCTCTGGAAACTCTGCAAAACTGGCTCTGCCTCTCCTCTATGTAGCCTGTCCCTCTCTCTCTGGCCTAAGGCACCTAGGATGTGCTGGATTGCCTTAATTCTTTTCACTTCTCCATGGGCTTGATCTGCCTCCTGACTGCCCCTCTTTGAACTGCCTTCTTTGAACTCTCCTTGAGAACACCCTTCTCTGGGGCTTTCTGCATTTTGCCATTGTTGGCCTACTGAACAACATCAGACCAATGTGGGGTAAGAGGCAGTGGTTCTCCTCTCTTTGGTCTCCTGCTCTGTTCAGACTCTAAAAGTCCTAGTGCTAGGCCATGCAGTTCCCTCGACCACCTGGGCAGGTCTCTCCTGATGCTGAAGACGTCCACATTGTGAGCAGAGTTTCTTCTCATGAGAACAAAAGGTAATTAAGGGACTCCTTATTCCCTTAAGTCTCTCTTTTGGAACTCCCACTACTTAGTCCTCCTCAATCATGGGAGCCAACCAATCCTTCCCTCCTTGATACACTCCACTGGGGTGTCTCCTCTGCTCCCTTGATACTCTTACATTATTACCTGACCAAAACGCCCTCACTTTTAATCTCACTGATCTCTCAGCACCTCCTGCCCCCCTGCTCTCCCACCTTTGCCATAAGCAAAAGTCATCTCACCACAGGAGGCCCTCTCCACACAGGCCACCTGAATTCAAAGCCTGCCTCCCTTTCTCTCCTTCCTGCCCCTCTCAGATTCAGCCTGAAACTGCAGCCAAACTTTTTCACTCTTGGCTTTTCTCTCTGGCTCTCTACTTATCCCACTCAGCATTTAAACTCATAACAAACCTCCCAGTTAAAAAGAAATCTTAAACAAATATTCTGCAACTAAAACATCGCCTTCTCTAACCTGCAGATAAAACATCATCTATCTCCTTTGTCCTGACCCCACTCAGTAGACAATCCCCCATACCATTCTCCCCTAGCATCCAGACCAAACCTCAGACAAAAGGGCCAAACTCCTCTGGCCCTCCCATCCCTCTTCCCAATCTGCCCCTTACCCCATTCCAGTACATTACCCTCTCTAAAAATTCAGCCAACCGGTCCTAAAAATATAAAATCTGTCCAGCAACAAAAAACCCTTCCCTTCTTTCCTTTTCTTGCCAAAACCCATTTTTAATCCTTTCAAGGTAAATTCTAAAACACAGTAAAGTAAAAAAAGTCTTAAATATTATAATTTCTTCTGTTTTTCTAATTCATTCTCTGTACTGATAAGCTAATGCTTCCTCTCAGTAAAAAATAATTTAAAATTTTTTTGCTTTATTAAAATAGGTTTAAGAATTTTATTTTGTTTCTTTTTTTCCTTAAAGCATTTCCTACCCACTTTAGATTTTCATCCAGAGTTCAGAATGAAAAAAGTGTTTCCAAATTTATCTTTCCCTTTTTGTTTTAAGTTTAATATAGCAATAGTTGAAGCTCATGCATTCTATATATTTTACAATTATAAATGAAAACAAAGAATTGGACCTAAAAATAGCTGCTAGAAATTATACACAAACCTGTCTCATTAAAAAAAAGATATTCAGGCAGATTTAGTAAACTACTCTAAATTAGCACAAATAATACAAATAATGACAACCCTGCAACTTAAAATTCACTAACTTAGACCCTAAGTCTTCTAGAGAAAGAGTAGTAATAAATTCTCATTCTATCAATCAGTCTGTCCCTGCTATTAAAATAAAATCCTGAGGAAAAAAACTTTAGACCACCAAAGTAACTCAAACTATTTTTTTTAAATGTTGCTATTTCAGTGTTCAACAATAGCAGCCTGGAAAAGAAAAAGAAGGACTAGCTAAAAGCCAAATTTCTTACAACTGCTATCGCAGAATATTGAAAACCTTTTCATCCAGAAACATGTTCAAAGCCTCCAATTTAAAGACTTTAACTTTCAGTGTGGAAAGCCTAGTCACCATCACATTCATAAATATCAAAAGATGCTATGAGAGAGTAAAGGGGCAGAAGGGAAACCTCTTGCCACTTGCTTTAAATGCAATCCTCATAAACACCTGGCTCAGCAATGCCCCAAGCCAGTCTTGATAGCAATCAGACTGACAGTGCCCTAGCTGCCTCAGGGGTGTTACAAGTGACCAGCATGGATAGCATCATTATAAGCCTAGAGAAGCCTTGAGTATGCATGGACATTACCAGTAAAAAGAATTTACTTGAGTCATTTTGTCTTAGGATTTTTAGTAACCTTCTGCCAATTTACTATTGCAGATTTTTAGAAAAACCTGTACAGTTACCTTCCTCCTCCCAGCCATCTTTATGTACCTCTTATTCTGAGCTGTTATTCTACATAGAGTGCCTAATCATGCATTCCTTCTAAATAGTTCTTTCCTTTATCTGTTCCAATGTAATGGTCGTTGTCTCTCCACTCTTGTCCTGTTCACCCAACCTCCCCTGTCAGACTTGCTTTATAACAGTAATACTATTTAGCATTTATCCTTTTGTAACTAGAATATTTCACTCAGCATAATGTCCTCCAAGTTTCCCATGTTGTATAATGTTTTATAAGTTCACTATTTTTCAGTAATATGTAGAATTCCATTATATAAACATGCCATCTCCTTATAATACTCTCTTCTTATGAGCCCAAAACCCAAATAATAAGCAAAAATTAATCCAAAACTTAGAACCTATCAATAGTACTGCATCCAGTACTACCTAATCTCTACACTCTAATAACCTAAGTACCCCAAAGTCTAACTATCTCTCAATATTAAATGATATAGTTACTACATCTCTCCACTCTGACTCTCTTCCTTTAAGCACTAAGAACCAGTCAATATAATTAAGAAAAGGATTTTAGCTAAGTTGTTCTAGCAAACCTAGTCTAATAAAAATTACCCTATTTCTGAGTACCCTGTTGTATATTAGAGCCGTTCCTCAACAATATCCAAATTGTCAGCATATGATATCTGTTTTTCAAACTCATACAGAAGTTATCATTTAAAGCATGTCATAAATTTATATAAAAGTTTAAAAATGTTACATAGATCTGTAGTAATCATAGCATGTTTAAACCTGACCAAGTGCACTTAAAATATACACTAAAAATAATAACGCCCCCCAAAAAACCCCAATTCCATTGTGTAAAGACTTAATTCAAATAATTCTTCAAATATAGATGGGAAAGTCTGTGGTTAGAGACTTTTCTAAAGTGTTGAAGTGCAAGGATGTCAGTCCGGAGACTAAGATGCACCTGATACATGCCATGGTCTTTGCAATCACTTGCTATTCATCAGAGAGCTGGACAATGGCTAAGGATGATAGAAGGAGAATTGATGCTTTTGAGCTGTAGTGTTGGAGAAGAGTATTTAATATACCCTGGACTGCTAGGAAAACAAACAGATTTGTCCCGGTGAGGGTGAAGCCAGGCTGCTCCTTGGAGGCAGGGATTTTGAAACTTCATCTGACATACTTTGGACATGTTGCAAGGAGGAACCAGTCTTGGAGAGGGACGTCATGCTAGGGAGGGTGGAGGGAAAGTGCAGGAGAGGAAGACCCTCGATGAGATGGATTGATTCAGTGACTGGCGTAATAGGGGTGGATGTGTTGTTGATGGTGAGATTGGCACAGGATAAGGCTGTTGTACATAGGGTCAGTATGAGTTGAAGGCAACTCGACTGCACGTAACAACAACAACAACAACAACAACAACAACATAATTAAAACAAAACATCCACTCCTCCTCAAGTCCCCATCATCAGACCTATTGTCCTAAGCCACATACCTCTGATGCAAACCACACCTCCCTACCCCATCTATGTCTGTCCAGACAACCTTTTCTTCCTTGAAAAATTCTTCTAAAGTCATACCCCTCTGACAAATTTCTTGTCCTAATCCCTTCCCCCTTTCTAACCAACTCATACTCCACAACTACCAAAAAACCAAAACCTATAGAAAGCTTCCATCATCCTCACCTATGCTAAACTCTTACCCAACCTAACATCACCAAACCCAACACAAACTCACTCTGCCTTCAGCTCAAGATGTCCAGACATCACTTAATAGAAACTCTCTGCAACATCAAGATTGGCATTCTGTGCTGTAACAAACTGTCTTGTCTATTCGTCTCTTCAACAAAGAGACTGGCCTTAGAGAAACCAATACCTTCCACCAAAAATCTCTCTTCAACTTCTAATGCTTGCATATTTAGCTGTATCTTTCAGGTCATACAAAGAAGTGAAAGGAGACTGGGTTCTGCTTCTCTTCAGAGTCAACTTTTGGCGATGTCTGAAAGCAGGAAGTGGTTTCTTCTTTGCCTATGGAAACAATGTCTACTCCAGCCTGCAAACCAAGCCAACTCCAAACTAATACCTAGCCTTCTAACTCAGCACCTCAAACATGAACAAATCATACTAAAGCTCCTCCCTTTATTATCCAGCCAAGAGCTACTACTAACACTGCAGGCCTAGACATCTCCTTAGAAAATTCCAGCATCTCTCAAAAACTTTCCAAAAGTCATTACATTATATTGCAAGACCAAATTAACTCCCTCATGGCAGTTGTAGTACAAAACAAAAAACTTAACCTATTAACTATATAAAAAGGTAGTCTCTGCTTGTTACAAAACAAAACAAAACAAAAAAAAACACCCCTATTGTTTCTGCAAACTACAGTCAGGAACTTAGTGACAATCAGCAATTCCCCCTTGGCTACTCCACATCCTAACTCCCTTTCTAATCATTCTTCTTTTTTATAACTCTTGCACGGTTTTAAAACTCTTTTTCAGAAATTTTTAATAAACCATTTCACTGCTGTCTCACAAACCAAGAACACATATGAAAATGAAACTCCTCCTTCAGACCTTAAAGGAAACAAACACCCACCACCCAATTGTAGTCCCAATTCAGAAGGGAAGTACCTAGAGATAACTTTGCTCCTAACCGTTATGTGTTATGTTCGTTAGGGTCTGCAATGCAGGAAGAATGTAGCAGTTGCCCCTATGTCTGATCTCTCCTTGAGAAGCCTACCAGAACAGAGACATTTAAGCCTACCAGAACAGAGACCGGACCAGAAACCAGACAAAAGACCATACCAGACAGTGGATTCTGATAAAGCTCTGGACCTGATCACAAAAGCCCAAACCCAAACCACAACAGCCCCAAATTCCAAGAAAAATACCATCTTCCTTAGTCTTCCCTAGAGCCCCTATAAAAAGAAACCACTTTTAACTGCCCTTCCATCAAATCCACTTTTCATCACTTGGCATCCCTCTCAGACCATGCAATAAAGGCCTGTTCATTTCTTGGGACCAGCTTCTTTCTCTCTCCTGCTTCTTTCTCTCTCAACTCTTTTTTTATCTAACAGTGGGGCATTCTGGGAAGGCCAGAGATGAAAGATCTAAGGATTGAATAAAATGAGGAATCCTGGACTTGGGATTGTGGCTGTAATGACTTCCTTGGACGAGGGAGGTACAGACTTGCCGGGTTGGAGGGATTCAGTTGGATAGGAGGTAGGTTAGTAGCCTGAGATAGGAAAACCAAGGGTTGCCTGTAATTTGAATTGGGATCAGCAGACCTAGTGATTGAGATGAGGAGTCTGTGAGTGGCCTGGACCTGGAGCTGCCTAAAATGGGGATTTCAGGGATGACTTGGAGTGTGCTAGGAAAGAAAGCTGTATTTAGGTGAGTACCCTGGAACCGGTGGAGGTGAGATCTACAAAAGGCTTCAGGCTAAGGATGTGGGTGGAGGCGTCTGGTGGGATGCTTGCGAATGGGCTAGGCAAATCGAGTGGGGGTAGGAGCAGGAGGCGGGCCGGTGGCCGGGGCGGTCCCGCGCGGCCGCGCTGCGCAGTGACTCCGCAGCGGGCGGAGCACTGTGGGCCGTGATTGTCCGCCGAGCCTTGGTGGTGGGTGGCGGCAGTGGTGGTGGCTTTGGCGGCAGTAGTGGTGGTGGTTGCGGCGGCAGCAGCAGCATCAGCTTCAGCTCCTGGTTCCCGTGCTACCGGCCCTAGCGCTGTCTCCTGGGCCCCCTAGGGCCCCCGGGCCCTCGAGCCCGGTGCGCGCCCTCGCATCCCACCGGCCCCCTCCCCCGGCTGGGCCCGGGGGAGGGTGGCGCCGTGAGCAAGTGGGGACCGGGCTTTCCTGCCCTTTCCCCTGTCCCTGGGCTGCCAGGATGGAGGCGGGGTCAGGGCCCCCGGGAGGCCCAGGATCCGAGAGCCCGAACAGAGCAGTGGAATACCTGCTGGAGCTGAACAACATTATAGAGAGCCAACAGCAGTTACTAGAGACCCAGCGACGGCGCATTGAAGAGCTGGAAGGCCAGCTAGACCAGCTCACTCAAGAGAATCGCGACCTGAGGGAAGAGAGCCAGCTGCACCGCGGGGAGCTGCACAGGGATCCCCTTAGTGCTCGGGATAGCCCCAACCGCGAAAGCCAGTATCAGAACCTGCGTGAGACGCAGTTCCACCACCGAGAGCTACGGGAGATCCAGTTCCACCAGGTGGCTCGGGACGTGGGTTACCCAAACCGGGATGGAGCCTACCAGAACCGGGACGCTTCCTACCCACTCCAGGACAGTACCTTCCCACCCCGTGAGCACGACATGGCCCAGTGCCACCTGCACCAAGAAAATCCAGTCCTAGGTCGCGAGCGTGGAGGGCGGGATGCCGGGCCAGCGCACCCTGGCCGTGAGAAGGAAGCCAACTATTCGGCTGCAGTAGGCATAGGGTCGCGGCCACCACGGGAGCGGGGTCAGCTGAGTCGTGGCGCATCCAGGAGCTCAAGTCCTGGTGCTGGTGGAGGCCACAGCACCAGTACCAGCACCAGTCCCGCCACAACACTCCAGAGAAAGTAAGGAACGTGTGTTTGTACCTCTTCCCCCTTTCCTTTAGATTCATCTCCAACTTGTCCAGTTGATAAAGTAAGAAGCCTGTGCCTGATTTTATTTCCTTATCTCCCTCGCTCACGCTATCTTAAATCATGCAGAGACACTGGATGACATTCCTTCCCTAGCCATTACATACTGGGATGACCAGATGAGTGCAGGTGTCTTACCTTTCCTAAAGCCAAGTCCAGCGAGGGACTAAGAGCAGTCACTATCTACCCCCAACCTTCAGCCCTTGTCAGAGGATGGCTTTCCTTTTATTTATTTATTTTGGATGTACCGGGTGGGAATTTTATTGTCATCTCAGGGACCCCAAAGGGAGGGACCCCCCTTTTTTTTTTGTTGGTTTAGGTTTCCATTGAAGGATTTGAGTGCAGGCCTGATCTCATCTCCTGGCAGCTACAGCTCCATCCTTTCCCAGAGAGGCAAGTGGGGACCAGAATGGCTGCTGGAGACTGAATCTTCTAAGAGAAACTGCAGCACATCCTGGCTCAAAGGATCAAAGATAGGGGAGCAAAGATGGAGGCCAGGTGGTTGTCTAGTTCTTCAAAGTCAACCCCCACTCTACCCTTAAAAAACCACCACCACCAATTAAAGATCTGTACCAGAAAGAGAAGTCTACAGATCGTTCCTCTTGTTGAAACCTTTTCAGTTTATGTGCTGTGTGTCTGTTTAGGATACCTTGATAATATCTTTGGCTTAGTGGATTATATGGGGCTGGTGCCACTTTTCCCCACATAGATACCATCATGAACTGAGAAAGTCAAGAGCACCAGCTCAAAGGGTTTCCCTAAAGTCTGCCTTATTTATTTTCTGCCATATTGGAAAGAAGATTGAGTTGGGAGTTTGGAGACCTTGGTTCCCCTTCCTGTTGACCTGCTTCAGATTAGCCTTGTGACCTTGACTGAATCCCTTCCTCTCTCAGCCCTTCATTTCCTCCATATCTTTTTAAGAGGCAAAGGATGCTCCTTAAGAGCCCCTCCAGTTTAGATTTGATGGTTCTGTGACTGATTAATCCAGCCATACCACAGAGCAAGTATGAAATCTTTTAGCGAATGGGCAGCCCCCCCCCCCACATATCGCCCCACTCCCCACCTCACAGCTCAGCTGGTCCTCCCATGTGCCAGAACCAGTGAAGTGTCTCTTTGGAGGCTGGGCTGGGGGTGGGGAAACCTTCTGCTTCAGGAAATATGCTGGGAGACAGCTTTCTGCAACTCCCCCATGGTGAGGCAGCAAGCTGAGGTACTGAGGGGCTGAGATGTCTGGGCCCTAGGAGGGGCAGCTGCAGCTTGAGGAATGGAGCTGTGTTCCACTGCAGCGAACCCTTAGTTGGGTGTTGGTATGGGCTGCCTCACAGTAGTCTAGAGATGAAAGGGACAGGCTTACTTGTCCAGGTAATGATGCTAAGAGACTATCCCTAGAGGACTGTATGCAGTTTGGGATACCACACTGGATGAGGGATTCAGATTGACAAAGCCCCATTCAGAAGAAAGCCATGATGGGATAGGGGCAGAAGAATATTGGAAGAGGCAATGTGATCCTTAGCCTGACTGCAGAAAACTTTTCTAGAGAAGTAAGACCTTTCATATAGAAAGCAACTTCATGCTTTAGGGCTCCAGAAGGCAGAACCAGAGGCAAAGGGAAATTTTAGAGATAAAAATTGTTCCAATCTAACTGTCTGGTGGACTACCTTAAGTGGTGAAGGTGGGGTTAACTAGACATGTCCATCAGTGACCAGGTTGGGGGCTCTGGAAGAGCTAGAGAAAGCATAATTCTTAAATCAGGTATAAAATAAAATGAAATGACCTGGGTTTTCCTAGATCCAAAATTCTGTTATCCTTAGATTCTCCTTTTGTGTGTAGGTCTGATCTCTGGGATGGCTGGAAGCCTATTTGCCCTTGAGTCTTGTGCTTCTGCCATCCATGCAATCCTGTTTCTTGGCTCTTCTCTCCTTTTGTGCACCTCCCAGGTTGTTGGATTTTCTTCATGTTTCATCCTGGAAACATGGGGGTTTACCTTATATACGGCATTTCTCCCAACCACATATTAAGAAATATTGGTATATCTATGCCTTAGCTCTTTTGGCCTTCACAGCAGGCCCTGTGCAGCAAGCATAATCAACTCCATTTTAGAGATGGAGAAACTAAGGCTTCAAGATGAAATATGTTCAAGCTTATGCAACTAATTACTAAATGGAACTAGCACTAGAACCCAAGTCCGTTTGTCTCCAAGGTCTGATATTTTCCACTAGAGCTTTCTGATCCACAGGGATTTCTTGATCTTAGGACCTAGAAAGACATTGAAGAGGCCAAAAGAGCCTTCATGAACTATCTAGAGACTTTTAGCAGGAGATGACTCTGGAATCAGTGCAGGGATTTGGTAGGGGTGGGAAGAAAATAGTGTTTCCCTCCTTTGACTCCCTCTTCTGGCGATACATTGTAAAGACCTTGTTGATACAGTAGACATTGCTACCACCAGTGCTGCTGCACTTGACTTCCCTGCTAGGCCTGTTCTGGATTTGGTAGGAGTGGGTGAGAAAGAAGGCTGCCTATGTAAGTTAGGGCAGGCAGAGTGGGAGTTTAGCAGCTGAGTCTGCAACATTGGGGGAGGTTAAGTAGAACTAATACTGACTAGGCGTTCTTGGTTGATAGGCTCCCTCTCGTGGATGAAGAGGGGAGTTGGAAAAATTGAGACCTGGGCCAAGCTACACAGCTAAGTTGAAGGTCAGCCCTTCCTAGGGACTTTATTTAGTCCTCACAATAATCTTGGACATCTGTTACCAGAATTCACCTTTTACAGTGGAGGATGCTCAAGTGAAATAACGCACTTGGAATTTTTGCTCCCATTTATCTGATTAGAGAATGTTGTTGATCTTAGCCTGACCTTCCTTATGGTTATAGCACCTAAGACCACAGCTGAGTTGCTCTGTTTTGAAGAGAGCTGCCTTTCTCATGCTTGTTGCGTGGTCTCGACTCAGGCTCTGCCATGATGGGCTGGACCTGGTATGGCAGTAGCTCTCCAGCTTTTGTCCTCACCCCACGTTACAAGCTAGCTCACATTTGAGTACAGTGGTTAGAGGGGCCAGCTTGATATTCTTGAATCGGAGCAATACGTGACATAATGCATGATTTCTGTGCTGTCTTTTTACATGCAGTGGAGCACTCTGATGCTTCTGGCAGGGTTTGAAGGTGTTGAGAGGGAATGAGTGAGAGAGAGAGAGAGAGCACTAAGGGGATGGGAATCTGGGGAAATGTATCTTCTTTGAGGCCCATGGTAATTTTTTCCAGTTACTGCTTCTGTCTATTGTGTTGTGAATATTTTATGTGTGGAAGGAAATAATGAGTTTAATGTAAACCAGAGCAGTCTTGCTTCTCTGCCTAAATCTGGAACAAGAATGGGGCTGCTATTATCCACAAACATTACTTTGCAATATGCAAAGAGCAACATCGGCCACTAGATCTTTGCATTCACAGATGCCCCTTCTTTTTATTCCCCCAATCAGAGAGACAGAGTTCTAGATCATGCCATAGAGATGGTGATGAGAGGTGGTAATTCTCAGAGAAAGGAGAGAGTCAAGGTAGGGCAAGTTGACAACTGTGAGTTGGAAGGTAAGTGGGGTTTTAAAGGAGAGTTAATCTCTTGATTTCCTATGGAGAAAAAAAGTGGGAAGAAGCAGCCAAAATCAAGCTTACTCTCTGCTACTCTTTCTTTATCTGTCTGACTCCTATCTAAGATGGCCTCTGAATTTCCCCAAAGCGTCAGAAAGGCATAGAGCATGGAGAAGAGACCACACAGGTTTTGAATGAATCTTAGCCTTCTGTCTGGCAGGTACCACTCTATGTGGCTTTATGTAATAATGTTGTTGTTTAAATAATAATAATAATAATAATAATAATAATAATAATAATATTTAATGTGTGCCATGAATTTTCCACACAGTTATTATGATTAACTCTGGTTTTCAGATGAATAAACTTATATCCAGAGGGGTTAAAGAACATAGCCAAATTTCAACAGGTGGCAGAACTGAAAAGGCACTTTAAGGAGCCCAGCTAGTCAGGCGCTGTGTCTCATAATAAGAATAAGATGCAGCCCCTCTGGTTTATTCTCTTACAAAGTAATAATCACTGGTTACAAGAGTGATGAATAAACACACCTTTCTTCTTTCTGGCGAACTTGTAAGATAATTTGTCCTAAGTTACTTTAACTTTCTCACGCTCTTTGACCTTTCCAAGTATCTAAGCTGAAACACTCACATGGGGAAATCTGTTGCCAAGCACTTTGTAAATTAAGCTCTCTGGGACCCTAGCATTTAGAGAAAGTGTACTGTTTAGATAGGATGTTTTAAAACTTTAAAAAAATTTTAACTTTCAGAGCCAAGGTTTTCTTAGGAAGTAAATGAGGACAAAATAAAATTTTATGATATGTAAAAAATTCGTTTTGCGGTCCATAAAAATCTGATGTTTTCTCAGCTGCTCAACACATGCATCAAATTCCTGACCTGGATGGAAGGAATATGTGGATGTGGTGGGAGTAAAGGATGGCAAATAATAGATAAAGCTGCCCTACTCCTAGAGGTGGAGCATAGCAAACAAATCAACCAAGAAAAGATCAAAGCATTGCATTCTTTTCAAAACAAAATGACCAGGTTTATCCCTTGAACATTTTAGATTTATTACCATTCCCGCTTGATAAGCACCAGTTTACCAATACCAATGTTTTTCACTAATATAATGCAGCTATATAACTTTATAACTTTTTAGGGGAGATAGGTTAGAAAATGTAGGCCTTGTAATATCATACTGGATTCCAGGATAAAATACTGTATTCACTTGAACAAAACACAATATTTTCCTCTAAATAACCACGTTAGAATTACTTTTTTGCAATTTAAATTATTTTTATTGTGATTTAAGTGAAGATTTACAAAACAATTTAATATTTTATTCAACCTTTTTTTAAAAAATTATTTTATTATTTCTGTGTGAGTGTACCGTCAAATCAGATCTGACTGGTACAGGAGGAGATTGTCCCTCCTTCCCCGGCAGTGCATCTGGTGGAGTTGAACCATGCGCCTCTGGGATTGTAGTTGCAGCTCCTTGCCACTAGGCCACCAGAGCTCCCCTTTATTCAACCTTTTATACATACTTTTTTCTAGAATATTAAATTCAATGCCCACAATATAATTACACTTTCCTACTTCTTCCCTGTAATTCTGATTTCCATTAATCCTTCCATACCTTTCTATGTATTCACTTTCTTTAGTGATTTGATTTTGTACTGATCATCCCTTTATTGAATATTGGCTTTCTCCTCACTCAATGTAATGTGTACCTGTTATATACTTCTAGCAATTTTTTATGATCTTCAGTCTTTTGCTTGCATGTGATATTAATGTGTTCAACAATTTCTACATTCTGTTGGATCACCTTTTTTTCTGGGAATGGGAATAAATATGGATCTCTTCAGTTATCCAGGTAGCTGTCTTCCTAATTTTTTGGCACAGACTGGTGAGCACATCTGTTAATTGAAACATGTCAATTGATAGCCCATCAAATTCTGGGGACTTATTTTTTGCCAATGCAGCTTGAACGTCTTCCTTCATCACCATTGGCTCTTTATCATATACTACTTCCTGAAGTATTTCAGTGTCGACCAGTTCTTTATAGTACAGTGACCCTGTGTATTCTCTCCATCTTTTGATCTTCCTGGATAATTCTTAATTTTCCCCATAGCATCACGCACTATTGCAACTCAAGGCTTGAATTTGTTTTTCAGTTCTTTCAGCTCAAGATATGCCATGTGAGTTCTTCCCTTCTTATTCTCCCAAAATGACTAGAACAGTACATTCATAGAGAACTGCCAGAAGGCCAAGCTAGGTTTAGAAGAGGCTATTGGCATCAGAAATATAATTGATGATGTCAGAAGGGTCTTGGCTGAAAGCGAAGAATACCAGAAGAATGTCTATTTGTGTTTTATTGACTATGCAAAAACATTTGACTGTATGGATCATAACAAACTATGGCTAATATTGAGGAAAATAGAAAGCCCAGTCCATTTAATTGTGCTCACATGAAACCTTATAGCTAGATTAAGAAGCTATCATCTAGACGGAGCAAGGGAACACTTCGTGGTTTAAAATCAAGAAAGGTGTGCATCACGGCTGTATGCTTTCCTGTTCAATCTGTGTGTTGAACAAATCATTTGAGAAGCTGGAATTTATAAAGAAAAATGTATCAAGATCAGAGGAAGACTTATTAATAAAATGTGTTATGCAGATGACACAACCTTGCTGAAAGTGAAGAGGACTAGAAACACTTGTTGCAGAAGATCAAAGTGTCGCACAATTTGATGGGTAGAAGGATGGGTAGGTTACGAAAAGAAAAAAAAGACTACAGCCTTCAATATGGGTTACATCTCAACATCAAGAAAGCAAAGATCCTCACCACTGGGCAAATATACTGCATCATGATTGATGGAAAAAAGATTGAAGTTGTTAATGATTTCATCTTACTTGGATCCACAATCAACGCAATTGGTAACAGCAGTCAAGAAATCAAAAGGCATATTGCTCGAGGAAAGTCTGTTGTCATGGACCTCTCCAAAATGCTGAAGAGTAAAGATGTCAGCTCAACAATTAAGGTGTGCCTGAGTCAAGACATAGTCTTTTCAATCACCTGCTATGCATCTGAGAGCTGGACAGTGAATAAGGATAATATGAGTTGTGGTGTTGGAGAAGAGTGCTCAATGTCTCAAGGACTGTCAAAAGAACAAACAGATATGTCTTGGAGAAAGTATAGCCAGAGTGATCCTTGAAGGCAAGGTGGTAAAGCTCTGTCTAACATACTTTAGGCATGTTGTTAGGAGAGGCTATTCTTTGGAAAAAGACATCATGTTTGGAAAGGAGGAGGGTCAATGAAAGAGAAGAAGACCCTCAACAAGATAGATTGACACAGTGGCTGCAGCAATAGGACCAAATATATCAGAGATGATAAGGATGGCACATGATAGGACAGTGTTCAGATCTGTTAGTCATATTTGACTTGACAGCACTTAACAATAACAACATTATATATTTACTAATTTTTATTCCTCTTCTCTCCCTTCCCAACCCTGCTAACTGTCTGAGAATGATTCTATGTGTAAACCTTTTTATAACAGTATTGTGTACTATCAAGTTGGAGCCTAACCGTAGTTGACCCTCCAGCGTGTTTTCAGAGGCAGTTAATTGCATGGGAGGAGATTGCCCATCCTTCTCCCGTAGAACAGCTGGTGACCTTGAACTTTGTGCCTTTGGATTTGCCCCTCAGCTTCTTGACACTTAGACCTCCAGAAATTTGTGAGTTATTTAACTTAGCATAATTTTCTTTTGATAAATCCATCTGTTTTATGCAATGTTTCTTAAGTTCATTTTTTAGTGTTGCATCATAGTCCATTGTGTGAATGCACCTTAATTTCTTTATCCATTCATCCATTGATGGACACTGGGGTTGTTTCTCTCTCTTTGCTACAGAGAACATAGGTGTGCATATATGTGTTCATGTCCCAGCTCTTTTTTTGGGGGGTATATACCTGGTTGTAGGACTGCTGGATCAAATGGTATTTTATATTCCCAGTTTTCTAAGGAAGTGCGAGATTACTTTCCATAGCGGTTGCACCATTTTACATTCCTACTAAGAGTGTATTCCAGTCTTTCCATACAGCCTCACCAACATCTTTTGTTCTCTTTCTTGTTGGAGTTTGCTCTTGTTGCTGGGGTGAGATTGGACTAATGATCTTTTGTGTTTGTTGGCCATCTGAATGCTTTCTTTGATGATGTGTCTTTTCATGTTCTCTGCCCAATTTGTAATTAGGTTGTTTGTCTTTTCTGATTGAAGCGTTGGAATTTTCTATAAGTTTTACGTTAGTTCTGTATTAAGTATATCATTGGCATGTATTTCCCCCATATTATAGGTTTTATTTGTACTCTTTTGGAGAAGTCTTTAGATATATATAACGATTTAATTTTTAGGAGGTCTCAATTGTCTAGTTTATCCTCTGATGTTGGTGCATTTTCAGTTATATTCAATAGTCTATGCCATAGATTAGCACTCCTATGTTTCCCCCAATATTTTTCTTTGATTATCGTTACAGTTTTTTAAACTTTTTAAAATTTATTTTATTTCATTATTTTTTGTGTGTACCGTCAACTCAGATCTGACTGGTACAGAAGGAGATTGTTCCTTCTTTTCCAGCAGAGCATCTGGTGGATTCAAACCGTGCATCTCTGAGATTGCAGTTGCAGCTTCTTGCCACTAGGCCGCCAGAGCTTGCCTTATCTTTATAGTTTTAAGTTTTACATTCTAAGTCCTTGATCCATCTTCAGTTACTTTTTGTATATGATGTGAAGCAGATATCTTGTTTCAATTTTCTGCAAATAGATACCCAGTTTTACCAGGACTATTTGTTAAAGAGGCTAACTTTCCCCTTATAGATTTCATCTCTTTGTCAAAGTTCAGCTGTTTCCCCCCCCCCTTTAAAAATTTTTTTTATTAAATTTTATTAATTTTAATGAACATTTACAGAGATTTTGGGTTTCCATTCATTCATTGTTGCACTATTTTCTCTACCCTCATCCTTGTTCCTCTTTTTTTTCTTCCCCCTTGAAAGTCTGTTTTAATTGTCCCATTGCCACAGTGCTTGTCAAAGCCAGTTCTGATTAATCTCCTTTGTCAGTGTGTCCTTTGCCATCAAAGTTCAGCTGTTTGTAGATGGATGTACTTATTTCTGGGTTCTTAATTCTATCCAATTACTCTACATGTCTGTTGTTGTACCAGTATCAAGCTTTTGATTATCATGGCTGTGGTAGTAGGCTTTGCAATCAGCAAGTCTGAGACCTCCTACTTTTTCTTCTTTAGTATAACTTTGCTTATGGTCTCTTTTCTTTCCATTTAAAGTTGACCATTTTTTTCCATTTCTTTAAGGAATGATAACGAAATCTAGATTGGGATTACCTTGTATCTACAGATCAAAATATTGACATTTTCACACTTCTAAATCTTTGTTGTTACATGCCATCAAGCCAGACTGACACATAGCTGACCATCCAGCAGGTTTTTGGAGGCTGTAAATTGTGTGGGAGGAGATTGCCCATCTTTCTCCCATGGAGCAGCTGGTGGATTCAAACCAAGTGCCTTTGGGTTTGTAGTCAAACTCCTTAACCACTAGGTTGTATATGAGTGTGCATATATCTGTTTGGATGGCAGCTCTGGTTTCTCTAGGGTATATTACCAGTAGTGGAATTGCTGGGTCAAATAGTATCTCTATTTCCAACTTTTTAAGAAAGTGCCATACTGCCTTCCGTAGTGGTTGCACCATTTTACACTCTCACCAACAGTAAATAAGGGTCCCAATTTCTCCACAACCTTGCCAGCATTTGTTGTTTGCTGCTCTGTTGAACTTTGCTATTATTGCTGGGGTGAGATGATATCTCACAGTTGTTTTGATTTGCATCTCTCTTAGAGCTAGGGATTTTGAACATTTCTTCATGTGTTTGCCATCTGAGTATCTTCTTTGGTGAAGTGTCTATATATATCCTGTGCCCATTTTGCAACTGTGTTGTTTACCTTTATTTTGTTGAGGTGCAACTTTGAGTTTCTTGCAGTGGTATTTTAATCTTCTTTGTATGTGATTTTTGTATCTCAGGCTCAATTTATTCTTAATTATTTTATCTTTTGAGTGACTGTTGTAAATGACGTTGTTCTCCTTATTTCCTTTTTATAGTTCTAATTGTTACTGTAGAGCAATTTGACTAATATTTGTATGTTGGTTTGTATGCTGCTTTATGGAATCAGTTAGGACCAGTGCTGAGTTCTTGGGATTTTCTTTATATAGTATCATACCATCTGCAAATAAGGATAGTTTTATTTCCTCTTTGCCAAATTGAATATCTTTTTATTTCTTTTTCTTATCTTAGTGATTTCACAAGGACTTCCTCATAATTTTGATTTGGACTTGTGATAATATTGAATAGTAGTGGCATCTTTTTTTCCCAATGTACAAGGGATTGAAAATAATGTTTTGTATAAATGTTTTTAATTATGTGGAGAGATTTCCCTATTATTCTTATTTTGTGGAGCTTTGTGTTTGATTAGGAAATTCCCTCTGCTGTCAAGTCAGAACCAATTCATAGATGATCCTGTATTGGGTTTCCAAAGCTATAAATTGTACAAGAGGAGATTGCCCATCTTTTTCCCAAGTAGTGGCTGCTGGATTCTAACCATAAACAGTACAACTTCTTGTGGACTATGCCACCCAGAGCTCCCTGTTTATCAGGAAAGTATGCTGAATTTTTCCAAATTCTCTTTTCTATATTGATTGATATACTTATGTAGTTATTTTCCTTTGTTTTATTCATATGGTGGATTATATTGATTATTTTTCATATGTTGAGTCATCTTTGCATACCTGTTATGAATATAATTTAATCATGGTGAATGTGTTTTTAGTATAATGTTGAATTCTATTGGCTAGGATTCTGTTGAGAATTTTTGCATCTATGTTCATGTGGGATATTGGTCTGTAATTTTTTTTGGTCATGTCTTTGGCTAAAATATGCATAATGTGGAAGCTATGTAATGATACTGATAAACCAAATAGCTGTAGTAGGAGTAAGGGTGGAGCCAAATATTTCCTAAATCCATCATGTCCCTAATTGAACGTAAAGGACGTTCCTCTAGGGTGTGACCTCATTCACCCACTCAGCCATTCACTGCTGTTGAGTCAGAATGAACTAACAGCTGACTTTCCAGTCAGTTTTCTGAGGCTGTAAATCCACAAGAGGATAGGGACCACCAGAGAGGCACACTTTTTGGGTTAACAACTCAACACTTTGTGGACTAAGCCACCAGAGTTCCCCAGGGTGTGATCAGTAAAATCTTTGTTGTTGGTTGCTTCAAATCAAGCACGACTCATAGGTACCCTATGAACAAAAGGCCTGAAGCCCCTCTACAACTATCGACATTTATCAAAGTTCATAGAGTTTCTGGGGGCATGTTGTTTAGGAAGTGGATGCACTCCTGCTTCCAAAGTCTTGGACAAAAGTAGCAGTAAGGTGAACAAAAATAATGTTGTTGTTGTTATGTGCCGTTGAATCGCTTACAACTTATTGTACAAGAGCCCTAAACCCTGCTCTATTCTGTGCCAACTTCACTGTCTCTGACACACCTACTCTCATTACCCCAGTCACTGAATTGATCTATCTCATTGATGGTTTTAATCTCTTGCACTGTCCCTCCACCCTCCCAAATATGATGTCCCTCTCCAACGACTGGTCCCTCCTTACAACATGCCCAAAGTATGTCAGACGAAGCTTCAGAATCCTTGCCTCCAAGGAATAGCCCGGTTTCACCATCTCCAGAACAAACCTGTTTCTTCTCCTAGCAGTCCATGGCATATTCAACCCTCTTTTCCAGCACCACAGCTCAAAGGCATCAGTTCTCTTTCTGTCATCCCTAGTCACTGTCCAGCTCTCTGATGTATAGTATGCAAGGATGGTGAAACTTGGTCAGTCCTTAGAAAAAAGATATCATGCTTGGAAAGGTGGACGGTAAGAGGAAGAGAAGAAGACCCTCAATAAGATGGATTGACACAGTCTGGCTAGGGTAATATGGCAAGAGAAATAAATAAGAGGCATCCAGATCAGCAAAGAGATAGTGAAAAGGTCTCAATATGCAGATGATATGATAGTGTAGACAGAAAATCACAAGAACTAAAAAAAAGGTGTTAGAACTAGTAGACCAATTCTGTAAATTTTTATTAAAATGAATAATAATAATACTAAAGACCAAGTTGTACCTGATCCTAACTGGTATTTTCAATTACTTCCTTTGTATCTGAAAGTCACACAATGAGTAAGGATGACAGAAGAATCGATGTCTTTGAATTGTGATGTTGACAAAGAGTTTTGAATAGCTTATGAACTGCCAAAAGAATAGACAGGTCTGTCTTGGAGATAGTGCAACCAGGATGCTCCTTAGAGACACATACTTTGGACATGTTGCTAGGAGTGGCCAGTCCATGGAGAAGAACATCATACTTGTTGTCAGGTGGGGTCAGTCCATAAAAAAAACACATCATGCTGCGAAAGGTGAGTGTCAGAGAAAGCGAGGAAGACCTCCAATAAGATGGATTGACACAGTGACTATAACAATGAGCTTGTACATATCAGAGATCCTGAGGACAGAGCAATATAGGACAAGGTTCAGATTTGTTGTTCATAGGGTTGCTATGCATCATTTTTTCAGTTGTTTACTATGTATCTGAGAGTTGGACAATGACTAAGGATGACAGAAGTAGAATCAGTATCTTTGAGTTGCGGTGCTGGAAAGGAGTACTGAATGAATTGCCAGGAGAGAAAACAGGTCTTGGAGAAAGTGCAACCAGAGTGCTCCTTGCAGGCAAGGATGACAAAACTCCATATCACATACTTTTTGAAAAAAAATTTTTAAATAATTTTAATGAACATTTACAGAGAATTTGGATTTCCATTCATTCATTGCTGCACTTCTCTACCCGCCCAGCCCTCTCCCCTCACCCCCCAGTTCGCTTCTCTCTTTCAAAAGTAAAAGAAAGACACCCTCCCTGGTACACAATCCCCCCGC
>NW_006399989.1:1900827-1902543 GCF_000299155.1 Elephantulus edwardii
GGAATTGCTGGTTCAAATGGTATCTCTATTTGCAACTTTTTGAGAAAGCGCCATACTGCCTTCCACAGTGGTTGCACCATATATCACACACTTTGAGCATGTTGCTAGGAGTGACTAGTCTGTGGAGAAGAACATCATGATTGGAAAGATGGAGGGTCGGCATAAGAGAGGAAGGCCTATAACAAATGGATTGACACAGTAACTGAAACTATGGGCTCATGCATGTCAAAGATAGTGAGGATAGGGGTTCATAGGGTCACTATGAGTTGCAGTAGACTCAGTGGCACTTATCAACAACAAACTGTAAGAATAAAATTCCTTTTGTTCCAGCCCAAAGTGACCACAGCAGAAGGAAACCTTCCCAGTTATGACCAGCCTTATCACTGCTGTGCTTGATCCTGGCTGTGCTGGATCTGTTGGTCCATCTTCCTGAGGGTCTTCCTATGTTTGCTGACCCTTTCCTTGTCCAATTCCAGGGACCAGCCTATCTTCATAACTAGTGCCCTTCTTAGAAGCGAAAATGGAGACCTTGACTTACATATTTTGACTATTTTATCAAGAAGGATGCTAACACAGTGCGTCTAAGAAATGAGAATCAATCTTGACACATATTGAAATAATTTACATTAAAGTCTGGCATTTACTCCTGAAAAGAAATTCCCTTTGTTAACATGATCCACTTGTGATATGTCTGTATACCAGCATTAGATTGAAACAGGCAAGAAAGCAATTAAAAAATCCTACAATCCTACCCTAAAGAGGAATGTTCTTTTTGTCTAGAAAGACAATTTCAAAGAAAACTTCCTGATCAAGTTTAACTCCTTTAACTGTTGTAGTTGCCTCTTTTCCCTGCATCACTCCCTCCTATAAGCATAATAGAACCTTCTGACCTTGTATCAAAGATGACCTTCTTCAATGAATAAGAAGGAAACTTTTAAGTTTTAGATTTTAACTGAATTATTTCTAGGTTTGTTCTGAACCACAGACTTTCTTTCCCTCCTTTCCCTCTTTACATGATTTGCTGAATTATTTTCCCTTGATAGAGTTCAGATTAGAAAAACCAGAATTAAGCTAATGCAGACATCACAAGATGCATGAACACTCTAGATGTGTAACCTATGCATCTCCAGGTGTTTGTTGCCTCTTAACAACTTTTAACTCTGCTAAGGGCTCTCAGGTACCATGTGAGTTACTCCTGTATGACCTTCTAGAGAGAAGCCATCCTGTAAATAAAGCATGTTCTGTAATGACCAAAACTCTCACCTAGACGTTGTTGTTGTTGTTGTTATGTGCCGTCGAGTCGTTTGCGACTCATAGCAACCCTATGTACAACAGCCCTAAACCCTGATCTAACCTGTGCCAATCTCATTGCTTCTGACACAACCATCCCGATTACCCCAGTCACTGAATCAATCCACCTCATAGAGGGTCTTCCCCACCTGTGCTGTCCCTCCACTCTGCCCAGCATGATGTCCCTCTCCAAAGACTTGTCTCTCCTTACAACATGTCCAGAGTATTTCAGGTGAAGCCCCAGAATCCTTGCGTCCAAGGAGCAGCCTGGTTTAACCCTCTCTATGATGAATCTATTTTTTCCTTTTTTTGGCAGTCCACGGTACATTCAATACTCTACTCCAGCACCACAGCTCAAAGGCGTCAATTCTCCTTCTATCCTCCCTAGTCATTGTCCAACTCTCTGATGCATAACAAGTGATTGCA
>NW_006399989.1:1917563-1922393 GCF_000299155.1 Elephantulus edwardii
GGAGTGTCAGAGACAGTGCGATTGGCACAGGACAGAGCGGAGTTTAGGGCTGTTGTACATAGGGTCGCTATGAGTTGCAGGCGACTCGACGGCACATAACAACAACAACAACAACAACAAGAACAAGATGAATCCGTTTGTTTTCTTCGCAGTCCATGGTACATTCAATACTCTTCTCCAGTACCACAGCTCAAAGGCATCAATTCTCCTTCTACCCTCCCTAGTCCTTGTCCATCTCTCTGATGCATAACAAGTGATTGCAAAGACCATAGCCTGTATCAGATGCGCCTTAGTATCCAGAGTGATACCATTGCTCTTCAGTATTTTGGAGGTCCCTAACAGCAGAGTTTCCCATTGCAATACATTTTTTTTTTTATTCCCTGGCTACTGGCGTCATGAGTGTTGACCGTGGAGCCAAGCAGATTAAACCTGTGAATAATCTCAATCTCTTCACCATCCATCCTGATGCTGCCAATTGGTCCAGTGGTGATAATTTTTGTCTTCTTGACACTGAGCCTCAATCCATACTGAAGGCTACAGGCCTTAACCCTCTGCAGCAAGCATTTCAGGTCCTCCTCAGTGTCAGCAAGCAGCGTTGTGTCATCTGCATAACACAGATTGTTAATAGATCTTCCACCAATTCTGATGCCACACTTCTCCTCATAGAGCCATTTTCCCCCAATCTATGGCTTTACTGTTTACACTGTTGGGAAAGTTTTTATATGTGCATACAGATTTGATTCTTCTATTTTATTCTCTCCTGGTTGTACATTTTTCAGGTTGCTTGGGAGACTGTTCCTGTTGTGGATTAAGGCTTGTAGAGTTCTTCCAAGCTTTTCTCTGAACAAGTTTATCGGCCTTGGTTTTAGTTGTAGGTCCTTCATCCACTTTGAGTCGGTTTTTGTGTATGGAGTGAGGTGTGGGTCTTTGCTTGATTTTTCTACAAGTAGTTTCCCAATTTTGCCAACTCTTTTGTTAAAGAGGCTTTCATTTCCTCACTTAAATGATTTGGTCTTCTTGTAAAAAATCTGTTGACCATAGGTAGATGGGCTGATTTCTAGGTTCTCAATTTTATTCTCTTGATCTATGTGTCTGTCACTGTACCAGCACCATACTGTCTTGACCACCATGGAAGTGTAGTAGGATTTGAAATCAGGAAGTGAGATGCCTTCTACTTTGTTTATCTTTTTAAGGAGCGCTTTACATATTCAGGGCCTCTTTCCATTCGGAAATTGCCTTTTCCATCTCATTGAAGAATGGAATTGGTATTTGTATTGAGATTGCATTGAACTTGTAAATTGCCTTTGGTAGAATTCTCATTTTCACGATATTGAGGTTTCCAATCCAAGAGTATGATATAGTCTTCCATTTCTTCAAGTCTCTTTCTGTTTCTTGTAGTAATAATATTTTATAATTTTCTTTGACTAGATATTTGATGTTTCAAGTATTTAATCTTGTGATTAATTATTGTGAAGGGTATTGTTTTTCTTAACTCCGGTTCTATATTCTCTTTGTCACTGTAGAGAAATCCAACTGATTTTTGTATGTTGATCTTGTATCCTGCCACGTTGATGAATTGGTTTACTATGTTCAGTAGTTTTCTCGTTGATTCTTTAGGGCTTTCTAAGTATACTATCATATCATCTGCATATAGAGATAATTTACCTCTTCTTGGCCACTTATTTCCTTCTCTTATTGCTTTGCTAAGACTTCCAAGACAATATTGAATAGGAGAGGTGCTATTGAGTATCCTTGCCTAGTTCCTGTTTTCAAACAGAATGCTTTTAATCGCTTTCCATTGAGAACAATGTTGGCTTTTGTGTTTGCATATATACTTTCTACTACGTTGAGGAAATTCCCCTCTATATTCGCTTCCTAAACAACTTTCCTCTGGAAACTCTATGAACTTTGAGAAATGGCAATAGTTATATTAAAGGCTTCAGGTCTTATGTTCAAAAAGTCTCTGTGAGTCATGCTTGACTCAATGACAACAGCAACAACCTATTTTGTTGAGTGTTTTGATCAGGAAAGTGTGTTGGATTTTGCCGATGGCCATTTCTACATCAATTGATAGGATTATGTGGTTCTTGTTCTTTGCTTTCTTAATGTGATGAATCAACTGATTTTTTTTAAATGTTGAACCATTCTTGCATACCTGTTATGAATCCTACTTGATCATGATGACTTATTTTTTTTTAAATATACCGTTTGATTCTATTGGCCAGGATTTTATTCAGGATTTTTTACATCTGTGTTTATGAGAGCTATAGGCCTATAGTTTTCCATTTTGGCTTTGGTATCAAGGATATCTTTGCTTCATAGAACAAGTCTGGGAGAATTCCACCTTTTCCTATTTTCTGAAATATTTTATGCAGAATTGGTGACAATTCTTCTCTAAATGTTTGATAAAATTAACTTATAAAACGTTCTGGTCTAAGGCTTTTATTTTTGGTTGTTCTTGTTGGAAGTTGTTTTATTGCCTTTCAAATTTCTTCTTTTGTAGTGGGTCGGTTCAGGTGTTCCTTTTCAGTCTATGCCAGTTTAGGTAGGTCGTGAGTTTCTAAGTATTTTTCCTGTTCTTCTAGGTTTTTATATTTATATGAGTATAGTTTTTTTAATATAGTATTTCATTGTTAACCTTTTTATCCTAGTCAGTTCTGTTGTAACATTGCCCCTTTCATCTCCTACTTGGATTATTTGGCTCTTTTCTTTGTTTTCCTTTGTTAGTTTTGCTAGTGATTTGTTGAATTTATTGGCCTTTTTAAAGAACCAACTCCTGGGTTTGTTGATGGTTTTAATTGTTTTTCTGTTTTCTATTTCATTTATTTCTGCCCTAATTTTTATCATTTCCATTTTTTTTAGATGATGTTGAGTTTTCTTTTTCAATTTGTTGGAGATGTTGGATTAGAGAGTCAATGATAATTTTTTCTTGCCTTTCAATGTATTTGGTTGTTGTTATAAATTGACCTCTGATGACTGCTTTGGCTGTTTCCCAGATGTTTTGGTAAGTTGTGTTTTCATTGTCATTTTTTTCAAGAAACTCCTTAATTTCATTTTTTTATTTCTTCTACTACCCACTCATGTTAAAGCAAGGTGTTGTTCAGCTTCCAAATAGTTTTTCTTCTTTATCCTCATGTTATTAATTCTCAGTTTTGTAGCATTTTTGTCTGAAGAGATGCTTTGTATTATTTCTATGGTTTTTTAATTTGTTGATGCTTACCTTGTGACCTAAAATGTGATCAATTCCGGAGAATGTTCCATGAATATTTTTTTAGTTTTTTAAAAATAATTTTCATTAATATTTACAGAGAATTTGGATTCCATTCATTCATTGCTGCACTTCTCTACCAGCCCAGCCCTCTCCCCCACCTCCCAGTTTGCTCCTCTCTTTCAAAAGTAAAAGAAAGACTCCCTTCCTGGTACACAATCCCCCCGGACCCCTCCCACCACCCCAAGTACATCCCAGTATGCAACTTTAATTGTGGATTCTTGTGATAACCATAAAACCCTACCATACATTGCTTCTAATTATTCAGTCCCTCATCTGTTTCAGTGCAGTACACACAATTTATCCAGTTTTTCTCAGTCTTACCCCTACCCTGATATCAGTCCCATTTTACAGCAGTAGCACCATGAAATATTTGTCCTTTTGCGACTGAGATATTTCACTCAGCATAATGTCCTCTAGGCTCACCCATTTTGAATAATATTGAATGAGTTCCTTGTTTTTCAATGCAGCATAGTATTTCATTGTGTGAATACACCACAGCTTCCCCATCCATTCGTTTGCTGATGGGCACCTGGGTTGTTTCCAACTCCTTGCTATTGTGAACAGAGCTGCGATAAACATGGGTGTGCATATATCTGCTTGGATGTCAGTTATGGTCTCTTTGGGATATATTCCCAGTAGTGGAATTGCTGGTTCAAATGGTATCTCTATTTGCAACTTTTTGAGAAAGCGCCATACCACCTTCCACAGTGGTTGCACCATTTTACATTCCCACCAACAGTGAATAAGGGTTCCAGTTTCTCCACAACCTCGCCAGCATTTGTTGCTTGCCCATGAATATTTGAGAAGAAGGTATACTGTGCTTTTTTGGGGGTGTATTAGCCTATATATTTATATCTAAGTGATCAAGTGGTTTATTGTGTGGTTTATTTCTTTAGCATCTTTGTTCAGTTTCTTTCTGGTAGTTCTATCTTTTCTTGAGAGTGGTGTATTGACATCTCCTACTATAGTGGTGTTGTCTGGTTGGTGTTTTTTTTCCCCAGTTTTGTTAATGTTTGCTCTGTATATTTTTTAGCTGTATCATTTGGCGCATAAATATTTATTATTGTTATGTATCTTGTTCTACTGACCCTTATGTAGCGATCTCCCTTGTCCTTTGTAATGGTTTTTACATTGAAATCTATTTTATCAGAGATTGATATCACTACTCCTGCTTTTCTCTGGTTGGCGTTTTCTTGGTATATTTTTTCCCCACCCTTTTATTTTTAGTCTTTCTTTGTCTTCACTTTTCTTTTTTTTAATTTTATATATTTTTTAGATGAGCATCCTTCATACACAAACAAACAAATTAAACATAATAAACTCAAAGAAATACTTTCCGAAATCTCCATATGACCAGAATGATTGAGGTTGAATATTCCTTGAAAGTCTGTTTTAATTGTCCCGTTGCCACAGTACTTGTCAAAGCCAGTTCTGATTAATCTCCTTTGTCAGTGTGTCCTTTGCCATTCCCTATCACTCCTCCATGAGAGAGACTTCACCTTGATTCATAAGGATAAGGAGATGGCGTATTCTCTTAGCTACTTCCTGCTGAAAAGGGA
>NW_006399989.1:1924403-1930503 GCF_000299155.1 Elephantulus edwardii
CTCTCTTAGAGCTAGGGATTTTGAACATTTCTTCATGTGCTTGTTAGCCATCTGAATGTCGTCTTCGGTGAAGTGCCTGTTCATATCCTGTGTCCATTATCTTGTGGTGTACAAACTCTTTTTCAATCTGCTTTTCTGAAAATATCTTGATCTCTCCTTCGTATTTAATGGACAGTTTTGCTGGGTACAATAGTCTTACTTTACAGTTGTATTCTTTGAGTGTTCGATATATGCCACTCCACTTTCTTCTTACTTGCATTGTTTCTGTGGAGAAATCGGCATTTAATCTTATTTGCTTTCCCTTACAGGTTACTCTTTGTTTTTGCCTAGCTGCTTTCAGAAGTCTCTCCTGATCTTTGGTTCTGGCAAATTTGACTATGATATGTCTTGGTGTTTTTCTTTTGGGGTCTTTTCTTTATGGGGTCAACTTCTTGACTATATATTCTCTCATTTTTCATTATGCCTGTGAAGTTTTGTTGTAGTAATTCTTCCACAACTTTCTCTGTATCTTTACCTGTTTCTTCCTGTTCTGAGATTCTGATTATGTGCATGTTATTCCTCTTGATGGTGCCCCACATTATTGTTAGGCTTTCTTCTTTTTCCTTCCTTTTTGTTTCTGCTTTTTGTTCTAGCAGGTCAATGGTGACAATTCTATCTTTTATTTTGCTGATTCTGTGTTCCATCTCTTCCACTCTGTTCATATGTCTTTCCAACATGTCGCATCTGAAACATTGGCCCTCATATTCTGAATTGTGGTTTCTTGTTTTTTCCATAGCTTCTAATGCCTCATTTGTTTTATCCACATTGTCTTGGATTCTTTTTAAGTTCCTCTTTGTTTTTGCTTGCAGAGTTTTGTAATTCTTCAAGTTTGTCTTTTACCTATTGAAAATATTCTATCATCATTCCTTTGAATTCTGTGTCCAAAACTTCCATCAGACTTTCTGTCACTTTTTCAGGATGATATCTTGTTTTGAGTTTGTGTAGAGTTTGAGGTAGTCTGCTTATTCTGTGACTTTGCTGTGGTAGAGTTTTTCCATGCCTGAGACCTTAGCAGGCTTTGGGTCTGAAAACCTTGGCTGAGGAAGCCACTGCTCCAGACAAGGGCAGGGTACCTACCCTGCCTGAGTTTCTCTCTGAGCTTTTGACTCACAGAAAGACTTGCTTCAGTTGGGGAGAGATATGGCCTGTGAGATAGCAGTCTTCTCTGTCAGGGTGCAGGTATCTAGGCATGTCCAATGTTCCCAGAGCTAAAGGTAGCTCAAGCCCTGAGAGGGAAGAGGAAATGAGATTACCTGTGATATTGCTATCCCTGGCACAGTTCAGAGGGGTGGCAATGGGTTGTCCTCCAGATGACAGGATGGGGCTAGATCCTCCAGGTGGTGGGGATGGGCTTCCATGAGGTGGGTGGGAAAAATCTTAGCGGTGAGGCTGCAGGGGCAGAGCCTCCAGGCAATGGGGCAAGGGCATCCAGGTGGCCATTGGGATCATATATACTGCAAGGCCAGATGCCCCAGGTGACAGGTTTGGGGGTACCTGGGGCAGGGCTGGGGCCACTAGGTGGAGAGGTCTCGGGGGTCTCTAGGCAGCAGGGCCAGGGACTTCCAGGCCGCAGGGCCTCAGTCTAGTGCTCCAGGTAGAAGAGGAGTCCAGGGCACATTAAGAAGTTTTTAATACAGGTACCTAGTTAATAAACTGGAACCAATCTATGGCTGCTGACGACATGAGCGGCTGCTGCGTGCAGTGGCTGCTGACAACACGTGTGGCCCCAAATTTATTTTTCAAAGAAATAGAAAAAGCAAATGATAAGTATATGTTAAGAGGAAAGAGAGCACAAATGAATGAGCAAAGCTCTTATGAAAAACAGAAATGAAGTAGGAAGCCTAATACTCTCTGATCTCAAAACCGACTATATAGCTATAATAACCATAAGAGCATGGTATGGTATAATGAGACCAATGGAACAGAACTGAGAGTCCAGACATTAACCCATCTACCTATGGTCAACTGATATTGGACAAGGAAACAAAACTACTCAAATGGGGAAATGACAACCTCTTCAACAAATGGTGGTGGTAATAATGGACTGATAAATACAGAACGCTGATACAGGAGTCATATCTCACACCATACACAAAAATCAACTCAAAGTGTATCAGAAACCTAGATGTAAATCCAAAAACCATAAAGGTCATAAAAGACAAAATGGAACCAAGCTTAGAAGGCCTAGCCTATGGTATAATGATGCTGACAAATACAACCAGAAATATACAATCAGGAGAGGATAAAATTTATGAATGGAACCTACTAAAAGTTAAATCCCACCACACATAAAAAACTTCTTCCAATAGGGTGAATAGAAAACCTACTGACTGGGAAAAACATTTGGTGATGCCATCTCTGACAAAGGTCTTATAATAAAAGTTTGCAAAATACTACAGTACCTCCACAAGAAAAAGACTGATAACCCAATTTTTTAAAAATAGGTAAAAAACATAGAAACACTTTTTAAAAAGGAAGACATTCGAATGGCCAACATACACATGAAGAAATGCTCAAAATCACTGGCAATGAGAGAGAGAGAGATAGAAATAAAAACCACATTATGCTGAGTGGACGAATTCAGTCTCATAAGGACAAATAGTTTTATGTTTCCTCAAAAAGTTGAACCTCCATATGACCCAGCTATTTCACTGCTTGGAATATACCCTGAGAAAATGAGAACTGAGGCACAAACAGAGACTTGTACACCAATGTTCATAGCAATACTATTCCCCATCACAAGAACATGGAAACAGCCTTTTGTTGTTTTTTGTTGGAATGGATTAAGCAACCAATGGCATATTAAGAAACCCTGGTGGTATAGTGCAAAACGCATCGGGCTGGCAGTTCAAATCCATCTGTTGCTCCACATGATAAAGGAAGCCTCCTTCCATAAAGATTTATAGACTCTGAAACCTGAGAGAGGATCACTATAAGTTGGAATTCACTCAGTGGCAGTGGGTGGTGGGTTAGTGGCATGTTGACACTCTTAAACTAAGGAGATTTTCATTCTGGCATTTGAGGGGCATCCATTCTAACAACCAGCTACTGGGTAGCCTAAACTAAGACATCTCAATCAAACTTTCTACTAACTTCTTTAAAAAATAAAACGTATAAAGGAAAAGAAAAACAACCTAGAGGATAAATCTAGGGAGTTTAACATGCAACTAGCAAACATTCCAGAAAGAAAATGAAGAAATTAGCAAATAAATAATATACAAGATTGGGTAGGTGTGAAACCATAGGGTTGCACAGTTTGGTGGGTGGAGGGGGTGACATAACACATGAGAATGATTGTACGAAACATAATGTGAATGAAGAATAGTGTGAGACACAACATATATAAAACTTTGTAAGTAAACCAATATGATAAAAAGAACGGGGAAAGAAAGATATGTAACCCTTTCAAATGAAAGAGCTCACGGAGAACCAGGTAGAGTAAGTGAAAATAAGACTTTGTATTGAGTGATGGTTGTACAAGTATGTTCAGTCTGTAAAAAGTTATCAAGCAAAATATGATTAAGTACCTTTCTTTATGCATAGTACATTTTCAGCATTAAGCTTTTTTTTTCTTTTTTCTTCTAACTCCTCTTTTCTTGGGAGCCGCTATCTTGCAGTGATCCGCCAAAATGAAGAACACAAAGGGAAAGAGGAGCGCCCCCCCCCCCATATGTTCTCTCGGCCTTTTAGGAAACAGAGGTTGTTCCTTTGGCCACTTATATGCGAATCTACAAGAAAGGAGATATTGTAGACATCAAGGGAATGGGCACTGTTTAAAAAGGAACGCCTCACAAATGTTACCATGGTAAAACTGGAAGAGTCTACAATGTTACCCAGCATGCTGTTAGCATCATTGTGAACAAACAAGTTAAGGGTAAATTTCTTGCCAAGAGAATTAACGTGCACATTGAGCATATTAAGCACTCTAAGAGCAGAGACAGCTTCCTGAAATGAGTGAAGGAAAATGATCAGAAAAAGAAGGAAGCCAAGGAGAAAGGCACTTGGGTCCAGCAGAAACGCCAGCCCGCTCCCTCCAGAGAGGCACACTTTGTGAGAACAAATGGAAAGGAGCCCGAGGTGCTAGAACCTAATCCCTATGGATTCATGGCATAATCAGGGTGAAATAAAGGTGTCTATCTGGTAAAAAAAAAATAAAATAAAAGTCCTCTTTTCTTGTGAAAATTTTGAGGTAAAATTATGACCCACAAATTATCCCACAATTTCAAGGAACCCCACACAACATCCAATCAATTATTTAATAAGACAAAAAGAAAAAGAAAGTCCAGAGGGTGCCTTAATCCATTCCAGATAGTTTAATTCCTCTATTGAGCACCCCTCTTGCCTAGGAATGAATGCCTAATGACCAATGTTTTGAACATGGGAGTTGGCAAAGGCAATGGAGAATTTAATATATTTATATCTTCTGTTTATCTATCTGTTTTCAACCCCCTTAACATTCATAATCCTACTAACACTCTTAGCCAACATTAACATTTATACTCTCTCATTTTTAAGTTTGGACTCTGCTAGCCTGACTGGTTGATAAATCAACCAACCAGATTTGTCCTGGAAAGGGTTAAACTGGGTGGCTCCTTGGAGGCAAGGATTCTGCGGCTCCGTCTAACATACTTTGGACATGTTGTGAGGAGAGACCGGTCCTCGGAGAGGGACATCATGCTTGGGAGGGTGGAGGAGAGGAAGACCCTCTATGAGGTGGATTGATTCAGTGACTGGAATAATTGGGATGGGAGTGTCAGAGACATTGCGATTGGCACAGGACAGAGCGGAGTTTAGGGCTGTTGTACATAGGGTCGCTATGAGTCGCAGGCGACTCGACGGCACATAACAACAACAACAAGCCTTACTGGCTTCATCCTCAGCTACAACACTGTGTTGCTTAGTCAAATCCTTGACTCTTCACTATAAACATTCTTCCAGTTTGTTTTTGCTTCCTGAAATTTACTGAATTCTTTCATCTACTGATAACACCATCTTTCATCTTTTCATAACAATGAGGTCATCCTTTATTTTATGCCTTCATGTTATGCAGATGACACAACCTTGCTTGCCAAAACTGACCTGAAGCATTTGCTGCAAAAGGTCAGGGAATGCAATATTCAATATGGATTGAAACTCAACATCAAGAGGACAGAGATTCTCACCACTGGGCCAGTTGGCAACACCGTGATGGAGAAGAAATTGAGATTGTTAACAATTTCAGCTTGCTCGGCTCTACAATCAATATTCATTCTTGGCACCAGCGGTCAGGAAATCAAAAGATGAATTGCATGAAGGAAAATCTGCCACCAGGGACCTCTTGAGTGTTAAAGAGCAAGGGTGTCAGTCTAGATACTGAAGTGCATCTGACCCAGGCCGTGGCCTTTGCAATTACTTACTATGCATCAGAGAGCTAGACATTGGTGCTAGGGAATATTGAACATACCGTGGACTACCAAGAGAACAAACAGGTTTGTCTTGGAGGGGGTGAAACCAAGTTTTGAAGCTCCATCTGACATACTTTGGGCATGTTGCCAGAAGGGACCATTCCTTGGAGGAGGATGTCATGCTTGGAATGATAGAGGGACAGCACAAAAGAGGAAAACCATGGATGAGATAGCTTGACACAGTAACTGGGGTAATGGAGGTAGGTGTGTCAAAGACAGTGAATAGGACAGGATAGGATAGGGCAGGGTTCAGAATTACTGGGTATAGGGTCTCTATAAGTCTATAGGAGATCAGCAATAACAACTTTCCTTTTAGTGGAATTCTTTGAGATAGGAAAAATAAACATTTGTACTACTGACATGTAAATGAAGGCTAAACTACTGTTACAAATGGTTGCTTTGGTTTCTCAAAACAGATTTAAAATGCAAAGTATTTGTAATTCCCAAAATACTCAACCCTGGATAACCTAATTTTTTTTGTAGGTCAACAGATTATTTTTTGATCAAAAATGAAGTCTGAATTCTGTATCTCAGTAATAATATTAGCCCTTCATATGCTTTCTGGACTCAGTGTCAAGAACAGAAAGCATATACTTACAAATTAGTAATATAAAATG
>NW_006399989.1:1930727-1935486 GCF_000299155.1 Elephantulus edwardii
ATACCCATTCATATATCCCTTTTAAACAGATCTCTCCCTCATCTGTTTCAAAGCAATATACATCATTCCTTTCCTCCTTTTCTGTCTTCCCTCAACCATTATGCCAGTCCTGTTTTACACAAGTGGTCCTATGCAATATTTGTCCTTTTGTGACTGAGATATTTCATTCAGCATAATGTTCTCCAGGGTACCCATTTTGAATAATATTGCATGAGTTCCTTGTTTTTCAATGCTGTATAGTATTCCATTGTGTGAATATACCAGCGCTTCTCGATCCATTCACTTGCTAATGGGTTGTTTCCAGCTCTTTGCTAATGCGAACAAAGTGGCACTAAACATGGGCATTCATATATCTGCTTGGGTGATGGTGATGGTTTCTTTAGGGTAAATTCCCAGCGGTGGAATTGCTGGGTCCAATGGTATTTCCATTTGCAACTTTTTGAGAAAGCGCCATACTGCCTTCCATAGTTGTTGCACCATTTTACATTCCCACCAACAGTGAATAAGGATTCCAGTTTCTCCACAACCTTGCCAGAATTTGATGTTTGCTGTTCTGCTAAATGTTGCTATTCTTACTGGGGTGAGATGATATCTCATTGTTGTTTTTGGATAACCTAATTTTGGCATTTTTTTTCTTCTTCTTCTGGCTCCAGCCATCATGAACATTCCTGTAATGGCTTTTGGAATGCCACTTTTCCTTAGTTTCAACCATGTAGACCAGGCAGTCAAGATAGCCCCCAGTAGGAAAACAAGAGGCTTGGATTCTGATTCCAGCCTTGGTACTGCCTTACTCATTAATCTTGGGTAAGCCTCGTCCCATCTCTTGCTGTCCTCTCTGTGACTCAGAAGGGTTTAGGCCTGATGTGAGCTGTGCCTTGGCAGGATTGGATGGATGCATAGAAGACAACCCAGCTTCCTTTTCTTAGACAGTGGATGCAGATAGGTCAGAGATAGGCCCCAAGGACGCAGGAAGTTGAACTGAGGCTTCTGCAACAGCAGCCTCCTCTAGTTTCTCTTGCTTCTTCCACTTTTTCTTTATCATGTCTGAACCTCCATCTTTCTTTCTCCAAAGAGGAAAGAACAAAGGGAGGACTATAGAACCAGTTCCATTTAGCCTTCTCTCTCTCTGGGTAATAGTACTGAGCTGATCTGGGCTGCATTACTAATTCCACTTTACCTTTTTGGTGCTCTACTTTCTATCTTTGTGTCCTTTTCTATTCTTGAAGCACTCATCTGTCTCCTGTCTTCCCTCTGCACAATGCCAAGCTGTCCATACTGCCAACATTCAGGAAATGCTTCAAGGATAGAAAAGGACACAAGGATAGAAAGTAGAGCCAAGAATGACATGGAAGATGAAGCATCTCAGCTCTGTAGTATAACAGAAGGAAATATTTGCTGTAGCACTTAAAAGAATTTTATTTTTGTAGTCAGACAGACTCAGATTTGAATCTTGATTCCACGGTTTATGAGCTATGTAACTCTGGACAAATTACATTGCTTCTTTAAGCCCCAGGTTTTTTATCTATACAATGAGAATAAGAAATACTTTTCACAGCTTTTATGAAAATGGCATAGTCTTGAACTATAGATGCTTAATGAATATTAGCTTTGTTATGATTTGAGTTAGAGACAGTTCTGGTATTGTGAAAAAAAAAAATTCCAGTTCTAACTCTGTCTTTCATTTTATTTGTACCTAAGTCACAACAAATAAAGTTCATATCTAACATCAGTTAAATGTTTATCTTAGTAAATAAAATTTACCTTAGTGGCAAGAAGTTGTGCTGCAATTCCGAAGGAATGCAGTTTGAATCCCACCAGCTGCTCTGAGGGAGAAGGATGTGACTTACTGCCTTTGAAAACCCATTGGAGGGTCGGCTATGAGTTGGTTCTGACTCAATGGTACACAACAACAACTGCATACAACACTCAAGAAACACTTCAGATAGGCTAAAATACTTTTAACGTAATAATGCAGTGTTGTTATGTGCCATCACACTTTGATCTCTAGACTGATATAGTAATACATACATACATACATAGTAATACAATAATAACAGTAATGATGCTTTGATTTTTGTGGCAAAGTAATGTCCATTTGTTATTATAAATAATCGTGGTAGTGGTGCTATTATGTGCCATCGAGTTTGAACCGACTCATACCTGACTCTCCAGCAAATTTTTAAATGGCATGGCAGATTGCTCATCTTCCTCCCACATAGAAGCTAATGGGTTCGAATGGGCTGCACAACTCCTTATCCATTAGGCCACCAGAACTCCCTGCAAACCATTGTGTTGTTGTTGTTGTGTGCCACAGAGTTGGAAGTGACCCATAACTCAACCTCTAGTGTAAACATATGGGAAGAGATTGCCCATTTTTCTCCTGTGGAGCAGCTAGCTGATTTAAACTGTGTATATTTTTGGATTGTCAATGCAACTCCTTACCACTAGGCCACCACAGTAAACCATTGTAGGTTGTTGTTGTTATTGTTATGTGCCATCAAATCACCTGTGACTCCATAGCTACCCTATGTATAACAGCTCTGAACCCTGCTCTGTCATGAGCCAACCTTATTGTTTCTGACACACCTACCCCCATTACCCCAGTCACTGAGTCAGTCCATCTCATTGATGGTCTTCCTCTCTTGCACCGTCTCTCCACACTCCCAAGCATAATATCCCTCTCCAAGGATTGGTCCCTCCTTGCAACATGCCCAAAGTATATCAGAGCTTAAAAATCCTTGACTCCAAGGAACAGCCTGGTCTCACCCTTTCCAGAACAAACATGTTTGTTCTCTTAGCAGTTCATGGTATATTCAATACTATTCACCAGCACCATAGCTCAAAGGCATCAATTCTCCTATCATCCCTGGTTATTGTCCAGCTTTCTGATGCATAACACATAATTGCGAAGACCATGGCCTGTATCAGGCACACCTTAGTCCCCAGACTGACATGTTTGCTCTTAAATACTCTGAAGATGTCCCTGACAGCAGACATTTCCAGTGCAATTCGTCTTTTGATTTCCTGGCTGCCGATACCAAGAGTGTTGATTGTGGAGCCAAGCAAACAAAAGCTGTTAACAATCTCAATCTCTTCACCATCTATCATTATGCTGCCAATCGGTCCAGTGGTGAGAATCTTTGTTTTCTTAATGTTGAGCTTCAACCAATATTGAAGACTACAGTCCTTGATCTGCAAGCTCTTCAGGGTTTCCTCAGTTTCAGCAAGCAAGGTTGTGTTATCTGCATAACGCAGGTTGTTGATGAATCTTCTTCCAATCCTGGTGCCAGCCTCCTGGATGATCTGTTCCATGTATAGATTGAAAAGGTATGGAGATAGGACACATACCTTCCTGATTTTAAACCATACAGTGCCTCCTGGTCCAATTCTAGGTTTCATATAAGTACAATCAAGTGTTCTGGGATTCCCATTCTTCTCAGAGTTAGCCACAATTTATTGTGATCCACACAGTCAAATGTCTTTGTATAGTCAATGAAACACAGATAAACATTCCCTCTGGTACTCCCTGCTTTTAGCCAAGATCCATCTCTCTTCTAAACCCAGACTGCACATCTGGTAGTTCTCTGTTGATCTGCTGTTCGAGTCATTTTTGGATAATTTTCAGCAGAATCTTGCTTTCATGTGGTATTAATGAATATTAATTGTTTGATAATTTCCACACTGTTGGATCACCCTTCTTTGGAATGGGAACAAATACAGATCTCTTCCAGTCAGTTGGCCTTGTGGTTGTCTTCCAGATTTCTTGGCACAACTTGGTGAGCTTATTCAGGGCAGCATCTGTTTGTTGAAATATGTCAATCAGTATGCCATCAATTCTTGGGGCCTTGTTTTTTGCCAAATCCTTCAGAGCAGCTTGAATTTCTTCCTTAATCACCACAGACTCTTGCTCATACGTTGTTTCATGAAATTCTTCTGTCAGCCAAAATTCTTTTTGGTACAGTGCTTCTGTATACTCCTTCTGAGTGACTGGAATGCAAAATCTGGAAACAGGGAAGAAGGATCAGTAGTTGGAAAACAGACTTGGTAACAGAAATGATGCTGGAAACAGAACGATAGAATTCTGTACAATCAATGACTTATTCATTGCAAATACTTATTATAAGAAACATAAACACAGACTATACACTTGGATTTCACCTAATGGTATGCACAGGCATCAGATTGCCTACATCTCTGGGAAGAATAGCTGGAGAAGCTTAATATCAGCTGTGAAAACTAGGCCAGGTGCTGATTGTGGAACAGACCACCAACTACTCATATGCAAGTTCAAGCTGAAGCTAAAGAATGTTAAATCAGATCCACAAGAACCAAAATACGACCTTGAGTCTATCTCATTTGAATTTCAAAACCATCTCAGGAACAGATTTGAGACCTTAAACAGTAATGAGCAAAGACCAGATGAGCTGTGGGAAGATATCAAGAATATCATCCAAACCAACTCAAGGTGGATCATGGATCTAGGACTAAAACAAAGGACTATAAACTTCATTAAAGAAAAGCTTAGAAGAACTCTAGTAGTCCTAATCCACAGCATAAACAATCTTCCAAGCATCCTGAAAAATCTACAACTAGGAGAAGATAAAATAGGTGAATCTTCTAAGAATCAAACCCCTATGCACATCCAAAAACTTCTCCAACAGGGTAAAAAGGGAAGCCACAGACTGGGAAAAAGTATTTGGTAATGACATGTCAGATAAGGGACTTATATCTAGAATTTATAAAATACTTGAGCACCACA
>NW_006399989.1:1936682-1939487 GCF_000299155.1 Elephantulus edwardii
GGGGTAATCGGGATGGGTATGTCAGAGGCAATGAGATTGGCACAGGATAGAGCAGGGTTTAGGGCTGTTGTACATAGGGTCGCTATGAGTCGCAAACGACCCGACGGCACATAACAACAACAACAACAACATATATGATGGGGTATTATGGTTATCAAAAGAGTCCAGAATTAAGATTGCATAGTGGAGTGTACTCGGGGTGGTGGGAGGGGTGTGGGGGATTGTATACCAAAGAAGGAATTTTTCTTTTGCTTTTCAAAGAGTGGAGTGAACTGGGGGGCTGGGCGGGGAACGGGGAGACAGTTGGGCAGGGAGAAAAGTGCAACAATGGAAATCCAAAAGCTCTGTAAATATTCATGAAAATTAAGAAAATAAAAATTTTAAAATATATCACCTATGAAGAATGCAAAAAAGGTCATTACAAAGATAGAGGAGGAAGAAAAGACCAAGATGGATGTCAGATGAGACTCTTAATATTGCACTAGAGCCCCAAGAAGGCAAAGCAAGAGGAAGAAATAAAGCCATTAAGGAGCTGAACAGAAGATTTCAAAGGGCAGCATTTGAAGACAAAGCAAAGTACTATAAAGAAATGTGTAAAGATCCGGAGTCAGAAAATCAAAATGGCTGTACTTGCTTGGCATTTCTTAAGCTAAAGAAACTGAGCAACAAATTCAAGCCTTGAGTTGCAATACTTAAGAATGCTTTGGGCAGAATACTAAATGAGCCAGGAACCATTGTAGGTACCTCAAATTTCATAATAAGTTTTATGGGAGTTTGTTCAGTAACTAAAAGTTGTATGTAAGGCAGAAGTTTGTAATCCAGAATTGCCTATATTATAAAGCAGAATATGCTGTTAATGTTATGTGACATGGAGTAAACAATGGCTCATAGCAACTCAATGACTAACAGATAGAAATCTTCCCTATCCTGTGTGATCCTCAAATCTCTGCAATGCTTGAGTCCATTGTTACAGTCACTGTGTCAGTTCGTCTTGTTAAGGGTCTTCCTCTCTTTCTCTAACTCTCCACCCTTCCCAGGTTGATAATCTTTCCCCCATGGATTGAATTTTCCTGAGGGAACTCCGATGACCTAGTCCACATTGTGTTGCCCAGCTACCACAAAAGTGGCACCTCTCTGGCATTTTTACTCTATCACCTGCTCCACAGCAGAGAGATAGACAGTCGCCTTCCCTGTGATTTACAGCCTCCAAAAATCCACAGGAAGTTCAACTATGAGTTGATTCAGATTTGACAGCAATGAGAGGTTTTTGAGATCCCAAAGTGAGACAAAATTTCACCATTCTTACCTCTAAGGAACACCTTGTTTGCACTCCCTCCAAGACCGACTTGTTTGTTCTTTTAGAAGTACATAAGATATTCCATATTCTTCTCAACACCACAATTCGAAGGCATTGATTCTTCTTTGATCTTCCTTATTCATTGTCCAACTTTCAGATGCATAAGCAGCAGAACATGGTTTGGATCAGGCTCACTAAGATGACATTATTTAAAGACGCTTAAAATTTTTTTTTGTTCTTTAGTACTTTGGAGAAGTCCTTGACAGAGGATTTTCACAATGTAAAACATCTTTTGATTTCCTTACTGCTGCCCCCATGGGTGTTGAGCGTGGTTCCAAATAAAATTAAATAATTGACAATGCCAATCTTTTCTCCATCTCATCTCCATAATGTTGTCCATTGGTGAGGATTTTTGTTTTCTTGATGTTGAGATGTAATCCATATTGAAGGCTGTAGTCTTTGATCTTCTTCAGTAATTGCTTCAAGTCCTCTTCAGTTCTGCAAACAAGGTTGTGTCATCTGCATATTGGAGGTTGTTGATGAGTCTTCCTCTAATCCTGATGCCACATTCTTCTTCATATAATCCAAATTCTTGAATGATTTGCTCAGCATACAGATCAAATATTATTGGTATGTCCTGAAGAGTTAGAACTGACCCATATCTTACACTCTGGTGGGTTTTCAGAGGTAGTAAATCACACGAGACTATCTTTCTTCCATGGTGCAGCTGTAGGATTTGAACTGTGTACCTTTGCGTTGACAGCACAATTATAAACTAATAAGCCACCAGAGTTCCCCACAGATTGAATAGATATGGAGAAAAGATCCAACACTGAAGTACATTTTCCCTAATTTTAAGATATGCAAGGTTCCTTAGACAACTGTTTCTTGGTCTATGTATAGGAGTCACATGTGTCTTAAGAGTTGTGTTCCTGTTCTTCTCAATGTTATCCATAAACTGTTATGATCCACACAGTCAAATATCTTTGCATAGTCAATAATACACCAACAAATGTCTTTCTTCTGAATTCCTGACTGCTGATACCAAGGGTATTAATTGTGGATCCAGGTAAGATGAAGTCGTTGACAGTTTCAATCTTTTCTCCATCTATCACGATGTTGCCTGTTGGTACAGTGGTAAGAATCTTTGTTTTCTTGACATTGAGATACATACAACCCATAATGAAGGCTGTATTCTCTGATCTTCTGTAACAAGTGCCTTAAATTCTCTTCACTTTCAGTAAACAAGATTGTGTCATATGCATAATGCAGGTTATTGATGAGTCTTCCTCCAATCCCGATTCCTCCTCATAAAGTCCAGCTTTTCAAATAATTTGCTCAGCATACAGATTGAATAGGTGTGAAGAGGGAATACAACCCTGACACACTCCCTTCTTTTTTTTTAAATTTAGGTTGTTTGTTTTTCATTTCAATGAACATGTACAGAGATTTTGGGATTCCATTCATTCATTGTTGCACCCTTCTCCCCGCACAAACCCCTCCCCCCC
>NW_006399989.1:1939587-1944604 GCF_000299155.1 Elephantulus edwardii
TTTGCTCCTCTCCTTGAAAAGCAAAAGAAAAACTCCCAACACACTCCCTTCTTAATTTTAAATCAAGGAATGTTCCCTTATTCTGTTCGCACAACAGCCTCCTGATCTAGGCATAGGTTTCACAGGAGCACAATTAAGTACTCTGGGATTCCCATTCTTCTCAATGTTATCCATACCTTGCTTTGATCCACACAGTCAAATGTCTTTGCATAGCTAATAAACGCAGTTATACTTTATTTCTGGTACTCTTTACTTTCAGCCAGGATACATCTGACATTAACAATGAAATCCTGGTGTCATGGCCTCTTCTAAATCCTACTTGAACTTCTAACAGTTCCCTATCTTTGTATTGTCCTAGTCATTTTTGAATAATCTTTAGCAACATTTTGCTTGTATAAGATATTAATGATATTTTTTATAGTTTCACATTCTGTTGTATCACCTTTCTTGGGAATGGGAACAAATATGTACCTCTTCCAATCAATTGGCCAGACAGCTATACTACAAATTTCCTAGCATAGAATGGTGAGCTCATCCAGGGCTATATCTATTAATTGAAACAAGTCAATTGGTATAGCATCAACTCCTGGGGCCTTATTTGTTGCCAATACCATCAATGTAGCTTCTGCTTTCTCCTTCATTACCATTGGCTCCTGCTCATATGCTACTTACTGAAATTTTTCAGTGTCAGGGTTGTTTTTTTTTTGTACAGTGATTCTGTGTATTCCTTCCATCTTCTTTTGATGCTATCTGGGGCAATGAGATGGATTGGCACAGTGCCTGCTACAATAAGCTGTATTATGTCAGAGATAATGAGTATGGTGCAGGATAGGACAGGGCTTAGGTCTGTTGTTCATAGGGTGGCTATCAGTCATACTTAAGTTGACAGCACCCAACAACAACAAATTCTTGGGGCTCTAATTTTTGCCAATGTCTTCAGTGCAGCTTGGACTTTCCCCTTCATTACCATTGATTATTTCTCATATACTACTTCCTGAAATGGTGCAGTGTTGATAATTTTTGGTACAGGCTCTCTGTGTATTCTTTACATTTTCTTTTGATGCTTCCTATATCACTGATGATTTTTGCCCATAGAATCTTTCCATATTGCAACTCAAGACTGAATTTATTCCTCAGTTCTTTCATACTGATTCACTCAGCATAATGCTCTCCAGTTCCTCCCAAGTTAGGTAATAATTTACAAAGTTATTGCTCCTGTGTGCTGCATAGTATTCCATTGTGTGAATGTACTATAATTTCTCAATCTATTTGTTCGTGGTTGGGTATTTGGGCTGTTTGTTCTTGCGATGATGAATAATGCTGCTTTAAACATTGGTGTACAAATATCAATTTGTGCCTCAGTTCTCATATTCTCAGAGTATATTCCAAGTAGTGGCATAGCTGGATCATATGGAATTTCTATGTTCAGCATTTTGAGGAAACGCCAAACTGCCTTCCAAAATGGTTGCACCATTTACAATCCCATCAACAATGTATAAGAGTTCCTTTCTTGCCACATCCTTTCAAACATCTATTACTTGCTGCCCTGTTAAACTTTGCCACTCTTACTGGAGTGAGATGGTACCTCATTGTTGTTTTGATTTGCATCTCTCTTATTGCCAGTGATTTGGAGCATTTCTTCATGTGTCTGTTTGCCATTCGAATATCTTCCTGTGTGAAAATTCTTTCCATGTCTTTTGCCCATTTTGTAATTGGGTTGCCAGTCTTTTTCTTTTGGAGGCCCAGGAGTATTCTGTAAACTTTTTTTATAAGACTCTTGTCTGAGATGGTATTACCAAATGTTTGTTCCCAGTGTGTAGGTTTTCTTTCACTCTGTCGGAAAACGTTTTTGATGTGCATAGATATTTAATCTTTTAAAAGTCCCGTACATAAATTTTATCCTCTTTAGATTATGCATTTCTGGTTGTATGTGGCAGGCTCTTTATACCTTGGACTAGCGCTTCTAAGCTTGATCCCAGTTTGTCTTTTAAGAATGTTATGGTTTTGAGTTTTACTCACATGTCTCAGATCCAGCTTGAGTTGACTTTTGTGTATGGTATGAGATGTGGATCCTGTTTCAGCTTTCTGCAGGTGGAAGTCCAGTTTTGCCAGCACCATTTGTTGAAAAGGTTATCATTTGCCCATTTGATAGCTTTGATTTCCTTGTCAAATATTAGTTGACCATAGATAGCTGGGTCTCTCTAGGTTCTCAATTCTGTTCCATTGGTCGATGTACCATGCTGTTTTGGTTACCACTGCTGTATATTGGGTTTTGAGGTCATGGAGTGCTATGCTTCCAACTTCATTTTTGTTTCTCAGAAGTGTTTTGCTTATTCAGAGTGTCTTGTCTCTCCAAATAAATTTTATAATTTCCCTTTCAATCTCCTTGATAAAGGAATTTGGTATCTGATTGTTAAACTCTCTTACTTCAGCATTCCTTCCTTTGTTTTGGCTTCTTTTAAGTTCTAGTGTTGTTGCTGTCTGTTTGCCGACAGCCTACAGTGACACCCTGATGGGAGTAAGCACGATGGAGATACACCACTCTGGGAGAGGATCAGAGAGTCAATACAGCCCAATTTTATTGGGATCTGCAGTGCACTTATAAACAGGAAGACAGGATAGGGTGGGCTTACAGACGTGGGACATGCAGATTGGTTAGGAGAGCTTCAGCCTCGTATGGACCACTCCCAGCCTAACAGACGCCGCAGCCGTCTTCCCAGGTGGCAAGCTTTCTCAAGCCGGTACAGCCAAACATAGGTGAGCTTTCTCTACCCTGTATTAAAGGCCGTTAGGAGGCTTGCACTTATCTGGAGCTTAGGCAATCCTGGCCAGAGACCCTCCCTTCCTCCCCAACATTCTGCAACATAGTGCACGCTTCTTGTCTTTGAAATGATGTTTTGTTTTCTCATTTGGTCTTTGGTCATTAGTATTTGATGCATTAAATCTGTTCTTGAAATGAATTCTATATTCAGTTGAGATATTCTCTAGGTTGTATTTTGTTTCTTGTGCACATATTTTCATTTTCTTCACTTTCAATTTGAATTTTCACGTAAGTAATTGATGGTGCTGATATTGAACTTCTCCATCAATTCTTTTCACTAATGTAATCAGTCTGATTCCTGTGCAGTCCATCAGGTGTGGCCCATGTATATAGTAAAAATTTATGGTGTTTTTTAAAAAAGTTATCTGCAATGAATGAATCAATCACTGTACAAAATTCTATCATTTGATCTCTAGCCTCATTTCTATCACCAAGACTGTATTTTCCAAACTTCTTTGTTTCCAACTTTTCATTACAGTCACCAGTTATCATTTATGCATCTTGATCGCATATTTGATCAATTTTAGAATGCAAAAGTTGGTAAAAATTTTTAATTGCTTAATCTTTGACTTAAGCTCTTGATGTGTATGTATTTTAATAATAAATTGTATTAACAGATCTTCCTTGTATGTGCATGAATAATATCATATCACTCACAGTATCGTGCTTTAGGGTTGGTGTTGTTGTTATGTGCCATCAAGTTGCCTGAGACTCATAATGACATGTACAACAGCTTTGAATCCTGCTCTATCCTAAACCAAACTTATTGTCTCTGACATACCTACCTCCATTACTCCAGTTACTGAGTCAATCCATCTCATCAAGGGTCTTCCTCTCTTGCTCTGTACTTCCACCATCCCAAGCATAATATCCCTCTCCAAGGGCTGCTCCCTCCCTGCATCATGCACAAAGCATGTCAGACGGCGCTTCACAATCCTTACCTCCAAGGAGCAGCCTGGTTTCACCCTCTCCAGAACAAACCTGTTTGTTCTCCTAGCTGTCCATGGGTATATTCAATACTATTCTCCAGCACTGCAGCTCAAAGACATCAATTATCATTCTATCACCCCTAGTTATTTTCCAGCTTTCTGATGCATAGCATGTAATAGCAAAGACTAGGGCCAGGATCAGTTACACTTTAGTCTCCAGGCTGACATAATTGCTCTTCAGTACTCTGGAGAGGTTCCTGACAGCAGAATTTCCCAATGCAATTCACCTTTTGATTTCCTGGCTGCTGCTACAAAGAGTGTTGATTGTGGAGCCAAGCAAACTAAAGCTGTTAATAATCTCAATCTCTTCACCGCCTATCATAATGCTGCCAATTTGCCCAGTGGTGAGAATCTTTGTTTTCTTAATGTTGAACTTCAATCCATATTGAAAACTGCAGTCTTGACCTTCTACAGAAAGTGCTTCAGGTCTTCCTTAGTTTCAGCAAGCAAGGTTGTCATCTTTAATTTTCTTTTACTATCAATGCAACATCATTCCTCTTCAATTTGTTATTTCTGGCATAATCAATCATGATTTTCTGATTCTAAATGATCAATACCAGTCCCTCTCAATTCAGTATGTCTGTGGTGCCCACATTCATATGTTCCATTTCATTTTTGACAACTTCAACTTTTCATAGATTTATTCTTCATACATTCCATGTTCCAATTATTAATGTGTATTTGCGGCCCTTTCTCCTCATCTTATGGGACTTTCAATTTTAGTCGCTCGCCTTCTGGCACTACATCTGACAATAATCTATAATTCACAGGATTTTCAAAAGCTTGTTATTTAAAAAGTGTCTCTTATGTTTGTCTCAGTCTGGAAGCTCCACTGAAAACTGTCTGTCATTTGAAATACCAGTGATATAGTTTCCAGAATTACAGCAACATACAAGTCAACCCCTAAAGAAAACTGACAAGTGCTGTACCTATAAGAAACAAGCAAGCATACATATATACAGATTATTAAACAAACAACATCACAGCAACATACAAGTCACCCTAGTACAATAAACTAGCAGACATGTACTATAGCCATTAACCTAGAAATAAGCAACCATAAATATTATAAGACAAACATTGTTGTTGTTGTTGTTATGTGCCGTCGAGTTGCTTGCGACTCATAGCGACCCTATGTACAACAGCCCTAAACTCCGCTCTGTCCTGTGCCAATCGCACTGTCTCTGACACTCCCATCCCAACTATC
>NW_006399989.1:1946009-1948768 GCF_000299155.1 Elephantulus edwardii
CCTTTCGATACAGTGACTCAGTATATTCCTTCCATCTTCTTTTAATACTTCCTGGATCATTTAACATTCTGCCGAAAGCATCCTTGATTATAGCAACCCCTAAAAGCAAACACCAACCCACAAACATGTATAAATAGAAGCCAACTGTCTGGCCTGGGACAGTGTATTTGCAGGCTCAGCAGAATATTGGATTTGGGGCGTCCAGTGAGGTAAAAGTTTCTCCCTGTCCAAATAGTGGCAGAGGTCCCAAGATGTGAGCTAGGTCACAGACACCTCTTCTAGTCTAGGGTGTGTTGATGGTGTGTCAAGGAGTAGGGCACCCAACCTAAATCAGAAGAGCCTAGGCTAGTCTGCCTGACTAGAGATGATGTATTTTCCAGTCCAAGAGATCAGGAATAGGAAGAGTAGCCAGTCAGAGATGACTAGTATAATATTTACCACTGATTTGACATGTCCAAATGTGGGCAAATGTGGCTGTGGGGTGCCATGTAAGAGAGAAGGGTCACAATCAGATGAAATGCCCTCATGGGCTGATTGCAGACCAGATGTGGCACAATGTGGAGGCTCCAAGAAGAATGCTCTCAGAGCTTTCTGCTTCAGGTGCATGATGGCTTGGATGTAGCTTGAGGTCGAGCTGGGCCTGATGGGAAAGGGAAGGAAAAATACTTTCCACCACCTGGTCAGTAGTGGGAATGAGTGGAAAAGGGAAACATGAAGAGAAGTTGGAACTTTTCAGCAGATGTGGATACGATGTCACTGATACAATCTGAGGTCACAAGCCACATTATTAGCTGTTCGAGATGGCCACACTGCAATGTTTTTATAATTCTGTATTCTGTTGCTCTTCTTATTAACTGTTTCATTTCCGTTTCTTCCTTCAGCCCATGTTTAAATTACTTCCTCATCTTTTCATTTTATATTGTAAGTTGAAGAATTATTATCTGTAACTGTTTTCTGGTACAGAAACAGATCAGTACAGAGGTTCTGATCTGCCAACTGTCTAGTCTGCCATGGTTAAGGAGTTTTCTAGGGATTCTTATGCCAGTCAGACTAGGGCCCAAGGACTAAGTAAACCTTGCTTTAGTGACTGAAAATTGCTTTCTAGAGGAGGCAGCATTAGTCCTAAGCACTCCTTGGGCTAAACCCTCCACAATAGCTATTCTATATGAAGTTTACACTCCTCTGTGAATGCACAAGTCTCTCTTTATTGCGATCAGTGTTTTCCTTCTCTTTAAAACAAAGATGTGAAATGATACTTTTTTTGGTTTATTACTCGGAAAAGAAATTTTATTAATATCATTAGTGAAGGTATTCATCCTAGAACTTAACAAGTTGTGGTATATGAAGAATAATGATCCGTGTAAGAATAACCAAAACCTTAGTGCTACATAATATTTCATTGTGTGAATGTACCACCATTTCTCAATCCATTCTTTGTTGGTGGACATTTGGGCTGTTTCCATTTTCTTGCTATTGTGAATAATGCTGTTATGAACATAATTGTACAAATCTTCTTTTGTGTCTTAGTTCTGTTTTCCTTGGGATATATTCTTAGTAGTGGAATAGCTGGATCATATGAGGTTTTGTGGGTGTTTGTTTTTTTTTTTGCTTTTCTAGGATGTATCTTTTCTGTGACAAACTATTTCCACATATCTCTACACAATACCACCAATCCATTTACATACTTTAAAAAACCCACGCTCAGAGTCACTGCTGTTGAGTTGAAGTCACCTCCCATCTGATTGTCCAATGGATTTCTGAGGTTGTACAGAAAAAGACAAAGATGGGATTTTTACCTCATGAAGTGTGAGATGTTTCCCATCTTTTTGAGTCAAATCGGCCATATATTGCACTGTATTTGCGAATTTCCTCTTCTTTGTGTGGATCATCATCACTCATCTCAAAGATGTGACCAATCATTTTGGCCAACTTTTTGTTGGTTTTCAGCAGCTCTTTCACTTCATTCAAGTCACTTTTGGGCAGCGTGGGGGCCATTCGCTCCACACATTCCGCCACGGAGAGTGCAGCAGCAGCATCCAGGGCCTCACTGCTTTCTTTCGGGGATGCTGGGGAGCCAAGGTCGGCTGGGGAGAGGCTGTGCTCGCTCTCAGTGGCGTGGTGGCCCTGCCACAGTCTGGAGTCACCAACACTCTGCAGTGCTAAGCTCCCCACCACATCTGACTTCCCCTGTCCCAAGCTCTGCACGCAAGTGGTGGCGGCACATTTTGGGATTTTTAAATGAGGTTCCCGGGCATTGCTGTTTCTCCCATAACTAGTGCAGGATAGTCCCAGCCATGTTGGTGATTCCTCTGATAATTTATAGATGGGGATGCCTTCAAGTGCCATGATTTCCAAAAATTCCTCTTCTCCTGCTTCACAGAGTTGCTGGACATCATCACCACCTTGCTGAATAAAAGCATCAAAGTAAGAGAGCAGGTTTGCTTTTTGTAATATTCTATACAGCTGCAGCTCCCCCAGGGTCCTGGGTAAGGTCTCAGCCATTACTGTGGATGTCTGCAGCGGTCTTCGCACGCTCTCCTCCGCGGGCTGCTCAGCCCTAACTCCGAAGTGACTGCCAGTGGCTTTTAGGAGGAGGCGGTGGCGGCGGCGGCGGCGGCGGCGGCCTGGACGTCCCCGCTTCCATCGAGGGGGGAAGGGAAGGTGGTGGGTGCGCTCTCCCGGCGTCCCTCCAGCTCTGGCCTACCGCTGCTCCCCGCCCGCCCCGACGGCGCTCGCTCGCCCGCGGCGGCAGCGGCTGC
>NW_006399989.1:1948880-1950314 GCF_000299155.1 Elephantulus edwardii
CTCCCGCCCCGCGCGCTGCACCCTCCTCCTCCCCCGCCCGCCTCCTCCGCCGCCGCCTCTCCCCGCACGCTGTCACATTGGGAGATTCCACTCTTGCTACTTTCACCGCTCTGGCGCCCGCCCACGCGCGGCCGAGTGACGCAGATCCCGGCGTGGGCCGCCGCGGGGCGGGGGCGGTGGCTGCCCGGACCGAGGCTCGGCCTCTTTCCGCTGCCCCCTCCCCATATGAGATTTCTATGTTCAGCTCTTTGAGGAAACAAAGGAATAACCAAAACCATCATGGTCTTAATTTTGCATCCCACAATGATTATCGCCTTTAATGTTTAATATTAAATATATAATATTAAATATTAAATAATATTTAATATGCTGAAAGTGATAACATCCAACAAACTTTCTGATTTGTCCTGTGTTTTGGATAGCATGCCTCTCTTTGTAAGATTTTCTTTCATGCCACGATTACTTCATCTGCCTAATGTTTCTGTTGTTGATAGGTGACATTGGGTCAATTACAGCTCATCTCAACCCTACAAACCTCTCTATCTTGTGCCATATTCACAATCTCTGCCTTGCTGAAACACATTGTTGCAGTCTCTGTGTCGGTCTTCCTCTTACAGTAAGAGCCTTCCTCTCTCTTTTTTTTAAAAAGAAAATATTATTTTAATTGTGATTTTAATGAACATTTACAAAGAAGTTAGATTTTAATTAATTCATTTATTGTTGCACATTGTTGCACCCTCCCTTCCCCTCTCCCAGTTCTCTGATCCACTTACTGCCATTAACTCAGTCACTAAAGCAGTTCATCTCATCAAGGGTCTACCTCTCTTGTGCTGTCCCTCTATCCTCCCAAGCAAGTCGTCCAAGGACTGGTCGGTCCCTCCTTGCAACATGTCCAAAGTATGTCAGACGAAGCTTCAGAATCCTTGCCTCCAAAGAGCAGCCTGATCTCACTCACCCTCTCTAGGATGAATTTGTTTGTTCTCCTAGCAGTCTATAGTATATTCAGTACTCTTCTCCTAGCAGTCTATATATAGTATATTCAATACTCTTCTCCAAGACCACAGCTCCTTCTATCATCCATAGTCATTGACCAGCTTTCTGATGCATAGCAAGTAATTGCAAAGACTATGGCTATGGCCTGGATCAGGTACACCTTATTCTCCAGACTGACATCGTTGCTTTTCAGTACTTTGGAGAGGTCTCTGACGGCAGCCTTTCCCAATGCAATTAGTTTTTTTCATTTATTTGCTACTGGTACCAAGAGTGTTGATTGTGGAGCCAAGCAGACTAGAGTTGCTAACAATCTCAAGGAAAATGTAATTTTCTTTTTTTTAAATTTAGTTTGTTTATTTTTAATTTCAATGAACATCTACAGAGATTTTGGAATTCCATTCATTCATTGTTGCACCCTTCTCCCCGCACAAACCCCTCCCC
>NW_006399989.1:1952274-1971946 GCF_000299155.1 Elephantulus edwardii
ATCATGTCATCGGCATAGAGGGATAATTTTACCTCCTCATTGCCTATTTGGATACCTTTTATTCCCTTCTCTTGTTTTATTGCTATTGCTAAGATTTCCAAAACAATATTGAATAAGAGAGGTGATAGTGGGCATCCTTGCCTAGTTCCTGTTCTTAAAGGGAATGCCTTTAACCTCTCTCCATTAAGAACAATGTTGGCTCTTGGTAAAAAAAAAAAGTTTTTGCAATGAATAAATCATTGATTGTATAAAATACTAACATTCAATCTTCAAGTTCATTTCTATCACAAAGATTATTACAGTTTCCAACTCCCAGGCCTTCTTTGTTTCCAACATTTGCATTCCACTCATCAATTGTTATTTTTTTTTGTTATCTGAATGAGAGTTTACAAAGAAACTGACTTTTCATTCACTAATTTATACAGATTTATTATCTTTTCCTTCCCCCTTCATGCCCTCATCCATGTCCTGTATTAGCTTGTTGGTTAAATTGCTTACAATTTCTTAGTGCCCATTCTTTTCATAATTACCATCCTTTCACCTATTCCAATACTATGTTCCTTATCTATCCATTCTCTTCCTGTTCTTCTCACTTCCTGCCATCTCCACTGCCCTGTAATCCTCTTAACTTCATAACATTGGTCTTAACCCACACTTATCCCTTAGAACTTCCAATACGATATTGAACAGGAGTGATGATAATGGGCATACTTATCTGGTCCCTGTTTACAATGAGATTGACCTTAACTCTTGAGATTGTCCATTGGTTTAGCAGTTTCCCTCTTAATTATGTTCATGAAATTCCCTTTGATTCCTGTTTTGTTGAGTCTTATGATCAGAAAAAGGTGTTAAATTTTGTCAAAAGCTTTTTCTGCATCAATTGAGATGATCATGTGGTTCTTGTCCTTTTTTTTTTATTGATGTGGTAGGTTATATTGATTGAACCATTCTTGCATGCCAACTATGAATCCCACTTGATCGTGGTGAATTATTCTTTTGACATACTGCTGGATTCTATTGCTTAGGATTTTGTTAAGGATTTTTGCATCTATATTCATGAAGGGTAGTAGGCTATAGTTTTCTCTTTTTGGTGGTGTTCTTGCCTAGCTTTCTTTTTCTAGTTTATGAAATAATTTAAGTAAGATAGCTCTTCTATGAATGTTTGGTAAAATTCCCCTGTGAAGCCAACTAGTTCGGGGCTTTTTTTTTTTTTTAGTTTTCTTATGACCTGCTCAATTCAAGTGTCAGTCTGTTTCAGTGTAGGTAGGGTGTGATTTTCTAGGAATTTGTCCATTTCATTTAGATTTTCAAATTTGTTAAAGTACAGCTTTTAATGATACATTGATATGATCCTTATTATTTCAGTTGTGATATATTCTCTTTTATTTCTTGTTTCAGTTATTGGAGTCTTTTCTTTTGTTATAATTGCCAATGATCTGTCAATTTAACTGACATTTTCAGAGAACCAACTCTTGACTGTATTGATAGTTTCAATTGTTTTTCTATTTTCTGTTTTATTTGTTTCTGCCCGTATCTTTAAAATTAACTTTCTTCTGGAAATTGTGGGTTTTTCTTTCTGCTCTTTTTCTATATTTTGGAGATCCTATGTTGATTTTAGGTCTTTCTGATATGTTTGCTTATTGCTGTGTACCGACCTCTGAGTACTGCTTTTGCTGTATCTCAAATATTTTGGTATGTTATCAATTATTATTGCATCAATTTAATATTTCAGAAGTTGGTAGAAATCCTCAATTTTTCATCATTGGCTTTAGTTGTTGGTGCATATATTTGAATAATAGTTGTGTTAACAGTCCTTACAGTCTTTTCTTACATGCATAAGATCTTTTTCTATCACTGAAAGTATATTTCAGGATAAATCTTGAAATGTTATTTTTTTATGATGAATGCTATGTAGAAAAAGAAAACTGGATAGTAGAATGTGAAGTGAAGGAGGTTCAATCAACAAGACTTTTATTGTTAAATGCCATTGAGTTGAATACAACTCGTGGAGGCCCTGTGAACAACAGACATGAACCTTGTCCTATCCTGTGTTGTCCTCATCATCTCCAATACATTTGTCTGTTGCTAAAGACATTGTCAAATCATCTTAAGGCTCTTCCTATCTACCACACCTACCTTCCACCTTTCCAAGAGTGATGTCCCTTTTCAAAAAAGAGCATTTCCAAGCAACATGCCCAAAGTATGTGAGATGAAGCTTTGCTGTCTTTGACTCCAAGGAGCATTCTGGCTCCACTTTCTCCGAGACATATCTGTTTATTCTTTTGTCAGTCTATGGGATATTAATTACTCTTCTCCAACAGTACAGCTCAAAGGAATCAACTTTCCTCCTGTCATCTTTATTCAAATGTAGAGCAAATGTTTAAAAAGACTATGGCCTAAATCAGCCGCAAACTGACTGATGTCTTCAAATTGACATGATTGCTTCTCAGCAATTTGGAGAGGTCCCTGACTATAGACTTGTCCAATGTCTCCTGATCTCTTGGCTTCTGGTACCAAGGATGTTGGTTGTGGGTCCAAGTAATATGAAATCATTGACAATTTTAATCTTTTGTCTATCTATCATAGTTTTGCCTATAAGTCCAGTGGTGAGAATTTTTGTCTTCTTGGTGTTGGCATGTAACCCATATTGAATGTCTTTGATCTTCTACAGTAAGTGCTTCAAGTTCTCCTCTCTTCAAGCAAGAAAGGTTGTGTCATCTGCATAGCACAGATAAGTCTTCCTCCAGTACTGAGATAATATTCTTCTTCATAGATACCAGCTTCTCAAATTATTTTCTCAGCATACAGATTTGAATTGTTGCGAAGAAAGGATACAACCCTGACATACATCTTTCTTGATTTTAAACTACATAGAAGAGGAATAATCAATAGTTGGAAAACATGGACTCGGTTATATAAATGAAGCTGGAGGTAGAATGATTGAATTTTGCACAATCAATGACTTATTCATCGTAAACATGTTTTTTAAGAGACATAAATGCAGGTTATACACATGGATCTCACTTGACGGTATGCATAGGAATCAGATCGATTACATCTGTGGAAAGAACGGCTGGAAGAGCTCAAAATAAGCTGTGAAAACTAGGCCAGGAGCTGATTGTGGAACAGACCACCAAATACTCATATGCAAGTTCAAGCTGAAGCTGAAGAAAATTAAACCGAATCCATGGGAACCAAAATATGACGTTGAGTCTATCCCACCTGAATTTCAGAACCATCTCAGGAACAGGTTTGAGGCCTTGAACACGAATGAGCGAAGACCAGATGAGTTGTGGGAGGATATCAAGGGTATCATTCAAAAAGAGTGCAAACGGTCATTACAAAGACAGAAGAGGAAGAAAAGACCAAAATGGATGTCAGAAGAAACTCTGAATATTGCACTGGAGCACAGAGAAGCCACAGCACAAGGAAGAACTCAAGATACTAAAGAGCTGAACAGAAGATTTCAAAAGGCAGCATGGGATGACAAAGTAAAATATTACACTGAAATGTGCAAGGAATTGGAGTCAGAAACTCAAAAGGGCCGAACTCGCTCAGCATTTCTTAAGCTCAAGGAACTGAAGAGCAAATTCAAACCTTGAGTTGCTATAATCAAGGATGCTTTAGGAAGAATATAACATGATCCAGGAAGTATTAAAAGAAGATGGAAAGAATATACTGAGTCATTGTATGGTAAGGAATTGGCAGAAAAGAGCCTATGGTTATGAAGGAAGAAGTTCAAGCTGCTTTGAAGGAAATAGCAAAAAATAAGGCCCCAGGAATAGATGGTATACCAATTGACATATTTAAGCTAACAGATGCTGCTCTGGACATGCTCACCAAGTTGTGTCAAGAAATCTGGAGAACAACCACTTGACCAACTGACTTGAAGAAATCTATATTTGTTCCTATTCCAATGAACAGTGACTCAACAGAGTGTGGAAACCATAGAACAATATCATTGATTTCACATGCAAGCGAGATTCTGCTGAAGATTATCCAAAAACGACTGGAACTGCACATCAGCAGAGAACTGCCAGAAGTCCAGGCTGAGTTTAGAAGGGGTCATGGTACTAGGGATATTGTAGCTAATGTTAGATGGATCTTGGCTGAAAGCAGGGAGTACCGGAGGAATGCCTATCGTGCTTCATTGATTATGCAAAGGTGTTTGACTGTGTGGACCACAACAAACTGTGGCTGACTCTGAGAAGAATGGGAATCCCAGAACACTTGATCATGCTAATGCGAAACCTATACTTGAACCAAGAGGCAGTCATCAGACCAGAGCAGGGAAAAACACTGCATGGTTCAAAATTGGGAAGGGTGTATGCCAGGGATGTGTCCTATCTCCATACCTTTTCAACCTGTATGCAGAACAGATCATCCGGGAGGCTGGGCTCTGTGAGGAGAAATGTGGGGTCAAGATTAGTGGAAGATCTATCAACAATCTGCGTTATGCAGATGACACAACCCTGTTTGCGGAAACTGAGGAGGACCTGAAATGCTTGCTGCAGAGGATCAAAGCCTTCAGTATGGATTGAGGCTCAATGTCAAGAAGACAAAGATTCTCACCACTGGACCAATTGGCAGCATCAGGATGGATGGTGAAGAGATTGAGATTGTTCAGAGCTTTAGTTTGCTTGGCTCCACAATCAACACTCCTGGCACCAGCAGCCAGGAAATTAAAAGACATATTGAGATGGGAAAGTTTGCTGTTAGGGACCTCTCTAAAGTACTGAAGAGCAACGGTGTCTCTCTGGAGACTAAAGTGCATCTGATTCAGGCCATGGTCTTTGCAATCACTTGTTATGCATCAGAGAGTTGGACAATGTCTAGGGAGGATAGAGGGAGAATTGATGCCTTTGAGCTTTGGTGTTGGAGACGAGTATTGAGGGTACCATGGACTGCTAAGAAAACAAACAGATTCATCTTGGAGAGGGTTAAACCGGGCTGCTCTTTGGAGGCAAGGATTCTGAGGCTTCATCTGACATACTTTGGTCATGTTGTAAGGAGAGACTGGTCCTTGGAGAAGGACATCAGTCTTGGGAGGGTGGAGGGAAGGTGTAGGATGAGAATGCCCTCTAGGAGATGGATTGATTCGATGACTGGGGTAATCAGGATGAGTGTGTCAGAGACAATCAGATTGGCACAGGACATAACAAAGTTTAGGGCTGTTGTACATAGGGTCGCTATGAGTCGCAAGCGACTCGATGGAACATAACAACAACAACAATGCTATGTTCCTTTGCTCTGTTAAGACAACAGCCCCTTGGTCTAGATATAGGTTTCACATGAACACAATTAAGTGTTTTGGGATTCTTACTATTATAATTTATTGTGATTCATACAATCAAAGGTGAGACATGCTATGGGCAAAAACTTGAATGAAGCAGGAAACATCAAAAGAACATGGAGGGAATACACAGAGTCACTGTACCAAAAAGAATTGGTCTGTATGGAAATATTTTAGGAAATATCACATAACTAAGAGCCAATGGTAATGAAGGAAGAAGTTCAAGTATCACCGATGTCATTGGCAGAAAACAAGGCCCCAGGAATCAATGGGATATCAATTGGCATGTTTCAACTAACAGGTACAGTCCTGGACATGCTCACCATTCTATATCAGGAAATTTGGAAGAGAATTTATGGTTGACTGACTGGAATATATCCATACTTGTTCCCTTTCCCTACAAAGGTGATCCAACAGAATGTGGAAATTATCAAACAACATCATTAATATCATATGCAAGCAAAATATTGCTGAAAAGAATCTCAAAATAGCTAGACCTCAGTACAGTCAAAAGATAAATGCTGTACTAATTAGAATATGAATTCCTCAAATACAACAGAGAGAGAATTTATTGTTGTACCTTTAATAACAAAGCAGGCGTACAAATATCATGTCACCAGATAGTGCTGAATCCTGCATAGATGTGGCAGGATGTGCTCCTGTGAGGGAAGCATTCTGGAAGAGACTCATAGCTGGCATAGTGGGGTAATTTCCCAGACGTGGATATTAAGGTCATATGTAATTCTCTGTTGAATATATACTGCCAGTGCTAGTGATAACTACAGTTGATAAAAAAGGCCCACCTTCTGGGTCCCAATTCTTTTAAATAAGAGACCTCTAACAACCAAATAATTATTGATAAAAAAAGACTCATCTTAAGCCTCCTAATTGCTTTAAGTAAGAAGCCTCCAGCCACCAGATGGCTGTTGATCAAAAAGATCACCTTCCAGGTCTCAACTATTTTAAATAAGAGACCTCCAGCCAACAGAGGACTTGTGATAAAAAAGGTCCAACTTTCAGGTCCCAAATGGTGTAAATAATAGGCTCCTAGCCACCAAATGACTGTTGATCACAAATGCCCACCTTCTGGGTCCCAATTGCTTTAAATGAGAGGCTGCAAGCCACCACACACTGTTAATCAAAAACGCCTGCCTTCTGGTCCCAACTTTTTAAAATAAGAGGCCCCTAGTGGCCAGAAAATTTTTGATCAAAAAGGCTCAGCTTCTGAATCCAAGCTAGTTTAAATAAGAATCCCCCAGCAACTGGATGACAGTTGATCCCAAAGGCCAACCTTTCAGGTTCCAACTACTTTACATAAGAGGCCCTCAGTCACCAGATGACTTGTTGATTAAAGAGGCCCACTTTAGGGTCTCAGTTGCTTTAAACAAGAGGCATCCAGCAACTGGAAGACTGTTGATTACAAATGCTGGCCTTCTGGACCCTAGCTGCTTTAAATAAGAGGCCCCCAGTCGCCAGATGACTATTGATCAAAAAGGCCCACCTTAAAGGTCTCAAATGCTTTAAATAAGAGCACTCAGTCCCTGATCATTGTTGATCCAAAAGGCTTGCCTTCTGCGTCTCTACGTCTTTAATTAAGAGGCTCCATCAACCAGACAGCTGTTGGTAAAAAGGCCCACCATCTTGGTCCCATTGCTTTAAATAAGAGGCCCTGTGAGAATGGTTTAAAAGCGATATATGATTGGGTGTTATGAGAAGAGTCCAGAATAAAGGTTGCATAGTGGAGTGTACTCGGGGGCAGGGGGATTGTACACCAATGAAAGAATTTTTCTTTTACTTTTCAAAGAGAAGAGCGAACTGGGGGGGAGGGGTGGGCAGGGAGAAAAGTAAAACAATGAATGACTGGAAATCCAAAATCTCTGTAAACGTTCATTAAAATTAATTAAAAAATTAATTATAAAAAATATTAAAAGAATTTAAAAAAAGAGGCCTTCATCTAACAGAGGATTGTGATGATAAAAAAGGCCTAGCTTCTGAGTAATTGCTTTAAATAAGAGGCCCCTTAACCACTGGATGACTGTTGATTACAAATATCAGCCTTTCGACTCTCATTTGCTTTAAATAAGAGGCCCCCAGCAACCAGATGACTGTTGATCAAAAATGCCTGCTTTTTGAGTCCCAACTAATTTAAATAAGAGGCCCCAAGCCTCTTACACTGTTGCTCAGAAAGAACCACCTTTTGGATCCCAACTGCTTTATAAGAGGCCGTCAGCCACCAGACAATTGTTGATAAAAAAGATCTGGTTTCTGGATCCAAATTACTTTAAATAAGAGCCCCCCCAACCACTGAATGACTGTTGATTAGAAAGGCTGGCCTTCAGGGTGCCAACAGCTTTTAAAAAAGAGGCTTCAGACACTAAATGACTACTGATCAAAAAGGCCCACCTTCTGGGTCTCAAATGCTTTAAATAAGAGGCTTGCAGCTAGTGGATGACTGTTGGTCACAAAGACTGGCCTTCAGGGACCTATCTTCTTTAAGAGGCCTCCGTCCACCAGATGGCTGTTGATAGAAAGGTCCACCTTCTTGTTCCCAATCACTCTAAATAAGAGTTTCCAGAAGCATGTTGTTTAGGAAGTGGATGCCACTCCTGCTTCCAAACCTATCATAGAATGTTATTGGTTGAGTCACCTGTGATGCATAACGACCCTAGCCAACCACAAATTGAAATACTTAGGAATAAATGTAACTAGAGAGACAAAAGACCTTTACAAAGAAAACTACAAAATACTTCTGTGAGAAACAATAAAAGATCTAAATCAATGGGAAAATGTTCTCTTTTCCTGGATAGGAAGATTCATTACAGTGAAGATGACAATCCTGCCTAAAGCAATCTACATGTCTAATGCAACCCCAAAACAGATACTAAATTCATTTTTCCAAGAGATAGAAAAGGCACTTGGAGAGTTTATTTGGAGAGGGGGAAAAAACCAACAAATAAGCAAAGCACTTCTGAAAAACAATAATGAAGTGGGAGGCATATCACTCCCTGACCTCAAAACCTACTATACAGCTATAATAACCAAAACAGCATGGTACTGGTACAACGACAGGCACATAGACCAATGATAGGCAACAAGGAAACAAACCTTCTCAAATGGGGAAATGAGAATCTCTTCAACAAATGGTGTGGGCAAAACTGGTCTGCTAACTGCAGAAATGTGAAGCAGGATCCATACCTCACACCATACACAAAAATCAACTCAAGATGTTCGGAGACCTAGTGGTAAAGCCCAAACAATAAAGATCATAACAGACAAAGTGAGATCAAGCTGAGAAGGCCTAGTCTATGGTATAAAGAGGCTGACAAATACAGCCAGAAATGCACAACCAGGAAAGGATCAAATTGATGAATGGGACCTTCTAAACATTAAATCCCTGTGTACATAGAGATCTTTTCCCAAAAGAGTAGAAGAAAATCTATTGACTGGGAAAAAACATTTGGAAATACCATCTTAGACAAGGGTCTCATAGCAAAAGTTTACAGAATCCTACAGGGCCTCTCAAAAAAAAGAAAAGAAAAGAAAAGAATGATAACTCAATTACAAAATGGACAAAAGACATGGAAAGACTTCACAAAGGAAGACATTCAGATGGCCGATAGATGCATGAAGAAATGTTGAAAATCACTGGCAATAAGACAGATGCAAATCAAAATCACAATGAGATACATCTCACCCCAGCAGCAGTGCCAAAGTTAAACAGGACAGCAAGCAATAAGTGTTGGAGAGGATAGAGAGTGATAAGAACTCTCATACACTGTTGTTGTTGTTGTTGGTAAGGGCCATTGAGTCGCAGGCGACTCATAGCGACCCTATGAAGGAGAGTCCTTGACACTTGGGTGTCTTTCATCCTCTCTCCAGGTTCATAGGGTTTCCAGAGGCAAGCTATTATGGAAGTAGATGCCACTCCTCCTTCCTCATACACTGTAGGGGTTGTAAAATGGTACAACCACTCTGGAAAGCAGTTTGGCATTTCCTCAAAAAGCTGAACATAGAAATTCCATATAACTCAGCTATTCCACTGCAAGGAATATATCCTGGGGAAATTAGTACTGAAACACAATGGAGATTTGTACACCAATGTTCATTGCAGCACTATTCAACATCACAAGAACATGGAAACAGCCCAGATGTCCAAGCACAACTGAATAGACTGAGAAACTGTGGAACATTTACATAATGGAATACTACACAACACTCAGGAGCAATGATTTAAAAAATTACTACATAATTTGGGAGATAGTGGAGAGCATTATGTTGAGTGAACTAACTTTCATGGGAACAAATACTGCATAATACCATTATTGTAAAAATAGAAGAACTAGAAAAATATGTATGAGGATCCAAGGTGGGAAGGGTGGGAGCAGAGTGGTTAGGATGGGCAGAGGAGAAATCTTAGGGTGGCATAATTTAGTGGGTGGAGAGATGGAGGGCAAAGGAAATCAGAAAGATCTGGCCAGGATCTGGAAAGATAGGTTAATGGTGGACATAGTTAATGGCGATTAAATTTATAAAAGTAATGAAAATGATTGTATGAAACACAATGTACTTTTTAGGTTTCATCTGCTTTAAATAATAGACCATCACCCACCAGATGACTGTTGATGAAAAAGACCCACCATCCAGGTCCCAAATGCTTTACATAAAAGGCCCCCAACCAACAGACAACTGTTGATATAAAGGCCTGTCTTCTGGGTCCCAAACACTTTAAATAAGTAGCCTCCAATCATCACATGACTATTGTTTAAAGGAAAGATTCGGTGTGAAAAACAACATATACAAACTTTATAAACTTTGTATGTAAACCAGTATAAAATAAAAAAATAGTAAAAAAAAATTTAGAAAGGCTCACCTTCTGGATCCAACTGCTTTAAATAAGAGGTCTCTAGCCACCAAATGACTGTTAATTAACCAGGCCACTTTCCAGGTCCCAATTGCTTTACATAAGTGGCCCCAAACCACCAAAGAACTATTGATAAAAAGGCCCACATTTGAGGTTCCAATGGTGTTAAAAGAGAGGCCCTTAGCCATCAAAATACTGATAATCTAAGAGGACCCCCTCCTGGGTCCCCAAAAATTTAAGAGACCTCAACCCACCAGATGAATGTTAATAAAAGAGACCCATCTTAGGGATCACAACTACTTTAAGTAAGTGGAATTCAGCCCCTAGACAATTGTTGATCAACAAGGCCCACTTTTCAGGTCCCAATGTTTTAAATAAGTGGCACAAAGGCACGACATGACTGTTAATGAAAAAGTCCTACCTTTTGAGTCACAACTGCTTTAAATTAAAAGGCCTCCAGATTCAGATGACCATTGATCAAAAGGACCACATTCTGAGTCTCAACTGTTTAAATAAGAGCCCTCCAGCTACCAAAGGAGTGCTGATCTAAAAGCCCCATCTCCCAGGTCCTAAGTGCTTTAAATAAGAAGCCCTTATCTATCAGATTACTTTTATTAAAAAATGCATACTTTCTGGATCCCAACTGCTCCATAAGAGGCTCCCTGCCACCAAAAGACTATTTGTCAAAAAATTCTGCCTGCCAGATCCCAACTGCTTTAAATAAGATGCAACCAGATGACTGTTGATTAAAAAGACCCACCTTGTAGGTCACAGCTGCCTAAATAAGAGCCACCAGCCACAAGATGACTGTTGATGAAAAAAGGCCTGCATTCTGGGTCCACACTTGTTAAAAATAAGCCCCAGTCACCAGATGACTGTTGATCAAAAAGACTCCTGTTATAGGTCCCAAATGCTTAAAATAAGAGGCTCCAGCCACTAGACAACTAGATAACTGTTGACGTTTTGGGTTCCAATGGCTTGCAGTCAAAGACTCCCATCCACCAGATGGCTGTTGAACAAAAAGACCCGGTTGCTGAGTCCAACTGCTTTAAATAAGAGGCTGCCATCCATCAGATGATTATTGATGGATAAATGCCTGCCTTTTGTGTTCCTCAGTTTTAAAAGAGGACCCCAGCCACCAGATGACTTTATTTAAAAAGCCTACATCTAGGGTTCCAATTGCTTTGAATAAAGTCCCCATGCATTAGATTCCTCTTGACCAAAGAGGCCCATCTTCCAGGTCTTAATTCAGGTACCAGATGACCGTTGATCAAAGAGGCGTACTTTCAGGATTCCAACTGCTTAAAATAATAGGCTTGCAGAGACCAGACAACTGTTGATCAATAAGCCCATGGTCTGGGTCCCAACTGCTTTTAATAAGAGACGCCCAGCCACCAGATAATTGGTGGTTAAAAAGGCCTGCCTTTGCAAACCCAACTATTTAAATAAGAAGCCTCCAGCCACGGCAGAATTATTGATCTAAAAGTCCTGCCTTCTGGTTTCCAACTGCTTGAAACAAGATACCTCAACCACTAGATAAAAGGTGATAAAAGGTTCAACTTCTGGGTTCCAACTGCTTAAAGGAAGAATATCCTTGACACCAGAATCCCATCTTCTGAGTCCCAACTGCTTTAAATAAGAGGCCCTCATCTACCAGATGACTGTTGATCCACAAGGCCAGCCTTCTGGGTTCCAACTGCTTTTAAAAGAGATTCTGAGCCACAACATGACTGTTGAACAAAAACACCAGCCTTCTGGGTCCCAGCTGCCTTAAATAAAAGGCCTCCAGACATGAGATGACTCTTTACCATAAAGACTCACATTATGGGTCCCAATTGTGTTTAAAAAGATCCCCAGACACCAGACTATAGATCAAAAAGGCCTGCTTCTGTGTCCCAACTGGTTCAAAATAGGCTTGCAGCCACCTGAAGACTATTGATCAGAAAGGATCACATTATGGGTTCTAATTGCTTTAATTGAGAGGTCCCAGCCACCAGATGACTGTTAATCATAAAGGCCCACCTTTCTCCCCCCTCAGTTCTTCTTCTTTAAAAAAAATAATTTTAATGAACATTTACAGAGATTTTGGATTTCCATTCATTCATTGCTGAACTTTTTTCCCTGCCCAGCCCTCGCCCCCCCTGCCCAGTTCACTCCTCTCTTTTAAAAGTAAAAGAAACACTCCCTCCCTGGTGCACAATCCCCTCGCACCCCTCCCACCACCCTAAGTACATTCCACTATGCAATCTTAATTGTGGACTCTTGTGATAACCATAATACCCCTATCATACATAGCTTTTAAATTATTCTCTCCCTCATCTGTTTCAGTGCAGTATACATGATTTATCCAGTTTTTCTCAGTCTTACCCCAATCCTGATATCAGCCCCATTTTATAGCAGTGAAGACCCACCTTTAAGGTATCAGCTGCTTTTAAATAAGAGGCCCTCAAACACTAGATGCTTGTTGATCAGAAAAGTCCACCATGAGAGTTCCAACTAGTTTAAATAACATGCCCTCAGCTTCCCAATAACTCTTAGAAATAAAGGGCCACTTTCTGGGTCACATCTGCCATCAAATGACTGTTGCTCAAAAATATCCATTTTGTGGAGCCCAGCTGTTTTAAAAAAGAGGCTTCTAACCATTAGTTGACTGTTAATCAACAAGGCCAGCCTTCTGGGTTCCAACTGCTTTAAATAAGAAGCCCAGAGCCACCACATGACCGTTGAGCAAAAAAATTCCCACCTTCTAGGAAACTGCTTTAAATAAGAAATCCTCTGCAACAACAGATTGTTGATAAATAAAGATCCAACTTCTGGTCTGAACTACTTTAAATAAAAGGTCTACAGACACTAGATGACTGTTGGTCATAAAGGCCCACCTCCTGGGTCCCAATTGCTTTAAATAAGAGGTCCCATCCACCAGATGACTGTTGCTCAAAAATGACCACCTTCAGAGTCTCAATTGCTTTAAATAAGAGGCCCTCATCCACCAGATTACTATCGTTTAAAAGGCCTGCCTTCAGGGTCCCATCTGCTTTAAATAAGGGGCTGCCAGCCATCAGACAACTACTGATAAAAAAAATACCCACCTTCCAGGTCTCAAATACTTTATAAGAAGCTCCCAGACACCAGATGAGTGTTGATCAAAAGAACTCGCCTTCAGGGTTTCAACTGCTTAAAATAAGAGGCCCCCAGTGACCAGATGACTGTTGATCAAAACGGCCAGCATTCTGAGTCCCAAATTCTTTGAAAAGGAGATTGTCATCTACCAAATTATTGTTTATAGAAAAAGGTTGGCCTTTGAGGTTCAAACAGGTTAGAAAGAACCCCTCATCCACCAGATGACTGTATAAGAGGCCTCTACCTACCAAATGACTTGTTGTTATGTGCCATCGAGTCGTTTGCGACTCATAGTGACCCTATGTACAAGAGCCCTAAACGCCATTCTATCCTGTGCCAATCTCGCTGTCTCAAACACATTCATTCCCACCACTCCACTCACAGACTCGATCCATCTCATCCAGGGTCTTCCTCTCCTGCGCGGTCCCACCACTCTCCCAAAGATGCTGTCCCTCTCCAAGGACCTCCTTGCAACATGCCCAAAGTATGACAGATGAAGCTTCAGAATCCTTGACTCCAGGGAACATTCTGGCTTCACCCTCTCCAGGACAAACCTGTTTGTTCTCCTAGCAGTCCATGGTATATTCAACACTCTTCTCCATCACCAAAACTCAAAGGCATCACTTCTCTTTCTATCATCCCTATTCACTGTCCAACTCTCCGATGCATAGCACGTAATTGCAAAGACTATAGCCTGGATCAGGCGCACCTTAGTCTCCAGCCTGACATCGTTGCACTTCAGTACTCTTGAGAGGTCCCTCACAGCTGACTTTCCCAATGCAATTCATCTCCTCATTTCCTGGCTGCTATTACCAAGAGTGTTGACTGTGGGGCCAAGCAAACTAAAACTGTTAACTATCTCAATCTCTTCACCATCCATACTGATGCTGCCAATTGACTGTTGATTTTAAAAAAACCCTTATCTTCTGAGGTCCAGCTGCTTTAAAGAAAAGGCCCCCAGCCACCAGGTGTCTGCTGATCAAAAATGCTCATCTTTAGAGTCTCAAATATTTAAGTAAAAAGGCCCCTAGCCATCACAGGACTATTGATATAAAAGTTCTGCCTTTCAGATCATAACTACTTAAATAAGATGCCTGAAGCCAACAAACAACTGTTTGTTATAAAAGGCCCATCTTCTGGGTCCCAACTGCTTTAAACAAGAGGCCTCCAGACATCAGATGCCCATTGATCAAAAATGCCCACCTTAAGGATCCTAACTGCTTTAAATAGCCACCAGATGACTGTTGATCAAAGATCCCATCATCTGGGTTCCAACTGCATTACATAAGAGAGGATGGCATTCTGTGTCTCAACTGCTATAAATAAGAGGTCTCCAGCTACCAGAGGACTGTTGATCACAAAGGCCTGCCTTCCAGGTCGCAACTGCTTTAAATAAGAGGAACCCAGACATAGACAACTCTTGAACAAAACCTCTGCCTTCTAGGTCCCAACTTTTTATTTTATGATTTTATTTTATACTTGCAAAGTTCGTATACATTGTTTTTCAAAATGAGACCCAAAGCCACCACATAAGTGTTGATCAAAATGGCCTGTCTTCTGGATCCCAACTGTTTTTAATAAGAGGAATCTAGAGGGTAAAGCCAGGTTGCTCCTTGGAGGATAGGATTCTGCAGCTTAGTCTGGTATACTTTGGACATGTTGCAAGGCAGGATCATTACATGGAGAGTGACATCATGCTTGTGAGGGTGGAGAGACAACACAAGAGAGAAACACCCTTGATGAGATGGATTGATTCAGAGACTGGGGTGATGGGGGTAGGTGTATCAGAGACAATAAGATAGGCACAAGATAGAGCAGGGTTTAGGGCTGTTGTACATAGCTATGAGTTGCAGACAACTCAATGGCACTTTACAAGAACAACAGCCACCAGACAACTGTTGATCAAAAAAGGTCTGAATTGCAGGTCCAAATTGCTTTAAATAAGAGGTCCCCAACCACCAGATGACTGTTGATATAAATGCCTGCCTTCTGGGTCCCAAATGCTTTAAATAAGGGGCCCTCGACCACCACATGACTATTAATCAAAAAGGCCTGCCTTCCAGATCCCAACAGAAGAAACACTCATTCATCAGATGAATGTTTATCAAAAGCTCCCCCCCCCTTCTATGTCTCAACTGCTTTGAATAAGAGGCCTCAAGACTGTTGTTTAATAAGGCTCACTTTTCAGGTCCCAACTTCTTTAAATAAAAATACTTCAGCCACCACTGGAATGTTGATAAAAAAGGCTCAGCTTTAAGGGTCCCAACTGCTTTAAATAAGAGGCTCTTAACCACCACACGACTGTTGATAAAAAATGTCTGCCTTCTGGATCCAGTTGCTTTTAAAAAGAGACCCCCCCAACCATCAGATGACTGTTGATCAAAATGTTTCTGGGTTCCAACTGCTTTAAATAAGAGGAACACAGCCCCTAGATATCTCTTGATCATAATGGCTCAACTTCTGGGTCCCAGCTGTTTGCATATGATGTCATAGCCACCAAACAGTTGTTGATTTAAGAGATCCAACTTCTGGATCACAGCATCTCCAACAGAGTTAAAAGGAACGCCACAGACTGGGAAAAATATTTGATAATGACACGTCTGATAAAAGACTCATCATATCTAAAGTTTATAGAATATTCCAGCACCTCAACAAGATAACAGTAAATAACCCAGTCACAAAATGAGCACAGGATATGAACAGACACTAAAACTAAAGAAGACATTCAGGTGACAAACAAACACATGAAGAAATGTTCAACATCCCTAGCTCTAAGAGAGATGCAAATCAAAACAACTATGAGATATCATCTCATCCCAGTAAAAATAGCTAAGTTCAACAGAGCAGTAAGGTTGTGGAGAAATTGGAACCTTTATTCACTGTTTGTAGGAGTGTAAAATGGTGCAACCACTATGGAAAGCAGTATGGTGCTTTCTCAAAAGTTGGAAATAGAATTACCATTTTACCCAGCAATTCCACTACTGGCAATGTACCCTAAAGGAACCAGAGCTTCCACCCAAGCAGATATATGTACACTCATGTTTATTTCTCTGTTGTTCAAAATGGTATAGAGATGGAAGCAACCTAAGTGGCCATCAACAAATGAATGGATAGAGAAGCTGTGGTATATTAACATAATGAAATACTATGCAGCACTGAAAACAAGGAACTATACAAAATGGGTGACCCTGGGGGACATTATACTGAGTAAAATATCTCAGTCACAAAAGGACAAATACTGGTATAAAACAAGAGTGACATGAGGGTTGGGGGAAAACAAAGAAAAGAAGGATTAAATAATGAACACTGCATTGGAACCGAAAAAAGAAAGAACTGTTTAAAAGGAATATATGATTAGGCATTATTTGCTTGAGAATAGTCCAGAATAAGAGGTGCATAGCAAAGTGGACTGGGATGGGGGAGGAGGGAGGAAATTATACAACAATGAATGTTTTTTTTTAAGTGAACAAAGAAGATAAGGAAGAAAATGTACAACAAGGAATGAATTGAAATCCAAGTTTTCTGTAAACTTTCATTAAAATAATAATTAAAAAGCCCAAATTCTGGGTCCCAACTGCTTTAAATAAGAGCTTCTCGGCCACCAAAGGACAGAAAAAGGCTCATGTTCAGGGTATCAATTGCATTAGAAAAAAGGCCCCCAGATGCCAGACAACTGCTGACCAAAATGGCCCACCTTCAGGGTCTCAGTTGCTTCAGATCAGAGGTCCTCAGCCACTAAAGGACTGTTGATCTGAAAGGCTCACCTTTGAAATTCCAACTGTTTTACATAAATAACAGACCCCCAGCCACCAAACTGTTGCTCTGAAAGGCCTGTGTTCAGGATTGCAAGTGCTTATAATAAGAAAAACCCAGCCACCTGAAGACTGTTGATCAAAAAAAAGCCTGATTTCTGGGTCCCAACTGCATTAAATAAGAGACTCCCACCCACCAAAAGACTGTTGATAAAAAAGCCTTCCTTCTTGGTCCCAAGTGCTTTAAATAAGAGGCCTCAACAACCATATGACTGTTGATCAAAAGACCTGCCTTCCAGGTTCCAAATGCTTTAAATTAGAGAGGATTATTGATCAAAAAGGCACACCTTCCTGGTCCCAAACACTTTAAATCATGAGCACACAACCACTACACAATTGTTGATCAAAACCCTGCCTTATGGGTCCCAACTACTTTTAAAAATAGAAAAGTAGTGACCATATGTCTGTTGATGAAAAAGGCCCACCCACACTGTTGGTCCTAATTGCTTTAAATAATAGGTCCCCCGTCACTAGAGGAGTATTGATTCAAAAGGCCCACTTTCTGGGTGCAACTCCTTGAAATAAGAGATCCTCAGCCACCACATGACTGCTTTCCGGATCTCAACTGCTTTAAAAAAGAGGAAACCAGCCCCCACATGACTTTTAACCAAAAATACCAAACTTTTGGGTTCCAACTTCTTTAAATAAGGGTGTCCAAGTCACCAAATGACTGTTTTAAGATTGAAATGATTCAATCATAAAAGATTTTATTATTTAAGAGGCCCCAAATCACCAAGCAAATGTTGATCTAAAAGGCCCACCTATTGGGTCCTAAACACTTTAAAATAATAAGTCCCTGACCACCAAATGAATGTGGATTGCAAAGACCTACCACCTTCTGGGTCCCAAATGCTTTTAATAAGATGACCCTAACCATCAGATGATTGCTGATCAAAAAGGCCCACCTTCTGGTTCCCAATTGCTTAAATAGGAGGCTCCCAGCCACCACCCAGCTATTGATAAAAAAGGTCCACCTTCCAGTTTCCAATGGTATAAATAATAGGAATCCAGGTATCAGACAACTGTTAATAAAAAGGCCTGCCTTCTTGCCTTTCCAAGTGTTTTAAATAAGAGGTCCTAGGTCCCAAATGACTGTTGATCAAAAAGACCAGACTTCTGGGTCTCAGTTGTTTAAACAAGAGGATATTGATCTAAAAGGTCCACCTTTCAGGTCTCAACTGCTTTAAGTAAGAGGAACCCTGACACCACACAACTGTTAATCAAAAATCCTGCCATTCAGGTTCCATCTATTTCACATAACAAACCTCTATCCAAAAAAGGATTGTTGATCAAAAAGGAATACTTTCAAGTCCCAGCCAATTTAAATTATATACCTTCCACCACTATACTACTGTTGATCTAAAAGGCCCAAATTCCAGGCACCAATTGCTTTAAATAAGGGCCCCATACCACTAAATGACTGCTGGTTTAAACACCTGCCTTCCAAGTCTCAATTGTTTTTAGTAAGATGACTGTTGATAAAAAAAAAATGCTCACCTTCTGGGTCTAACTGCCGTAAATAAGAGAAAACCAGCCACCCGATTGCTATTGGTAAAAAAGTCTCACATTCTGGGTCCCAATTGCCTTAAATAAAAGGCTCCAAGCAACCAAATGACTCTTGATCAGAAAGGCTTTTCTTTCAGATCTCAACTGAAAGAAAGGAAAACAGCCACCACATTATTATTATTGATCAAAAAGGCCCACGTTTCACATCCCAATTGCTTTAAACAAGAGGCGTCCAGCCTCCAGAAGACTGTTGATCAAAAAGATCAGACTTCCAGTCCCAATTGATTTAAATAAGAGGTCCCAGTGACCAGAGAACTCTTTTCTTTTTATTGGGGAAAAAACATATTGGGGGTACAAGGAGGTGAGGGTTGGGGACAGAAGGGTGAGGATGGGCAGGGATGCAGTTGCAGAGCTGCAGAAATTGGTTGGTGGGGGGAGCATGTGAAGGAAATGAAAAATAGAACTCTTAATTACATATGCCCAGTTTCTGGGTCCTAGCTAATTTTAAAAAGAGGTCCCTAGGTTACTGATCAAAAAGACCCATATTCCAGTTTCCAACTGCTTTAAATTAGAGGCTCTTAGCCACCAGAAGACTGGTGATAATAAAGGCTCACTTTCTGTATCTCAACTGTTTAAATAAGAGTCTCCAAACAAATGAACGACTGTTGATCTAAAAATCCCACCGTCAGGGACCCAATTGCTTTAAAAAGGAAGACCCTAGCCACTACATGACCATTGATCAAAAAGGCCCACCTCCTGGGCCTCAACTTCTTTAAATAAAAGGCCCACAGCCACTAGACGAGTGTTGCTCAAAAAGGCCTGCCTTCTGGGTCTCAACTGCTTTAAATAAGAGATTCCCAGCCACCAGAAGAGTGTTGATCAAAAACTGTTGCCTTCAGGGACCCAGCTTCTTTAAATAAGAGGACTCTACCGGGTTGGGGTAAGACTGAGAAAAACTGGATAGATTACGTATACTGAGTTGAAACAGATGAGGGAGAGAACAGTTTAAAAGTTATATATGATAGCATATTATGATTATCACAGGAATCCAGAATTAAGGTTGCATAGCGGAGTGCATTG